>NW_003852628.1:468301-487978 GCF_000181295.1 Otolemur garnettii
CTCCACCTCCTGACCAGCATTGGTGTTGTCAGTGTTTTGGATTTTAGCCATTCTAATAGGTGTGTGTAGTGGTCTCTCATTATGTGTTAAGTTGAAATTTCTAGCGACATGTGATGTGGAGCATCTTTTCATGTTACCTTGTTTTTTTTTTTTTTTTTTTTTTTTGGTGAAGTGTCTGCTCTGATATCTTTTGACCATTTTTTTCTTGAGGCTTCCTCTGTCACCTGGGCTACAGCTATGGCCTCAGCCTAGCTCACAGAAACCTTAAACTCGTAGGCCCAAGCAACACTCCTGCCTCAGTCTTCTCAGCTGGGACTACAGGCACCGGCTACCACGCCCAGTTAAATTTTGTATTTTTATTGCAGTAGAGACAGGGTCTCTCTTTGCTCAGGCTGGTCTCCAACTCCTGACCTCAAGCAATCCTGCTGCCTTGGCCTCCCAGAGTGGTAGGATTATAGGCCAGGAGTGAGCCACCACACCCAGGCCTCTTTTGTCCATTTTTTAAATTAGGTTGTTTGTTTTCTTTGAGACAGAGTCTCACTATGTCACCCTGGGTAGAGTGCCATGGCGTCACAGCTCACAGCAACCTCAAACTCTTGGGCTGCAGCGATTCTCTGGCCTCAGCCTCCCAAGTAGCTGGGACTACAGGAGCCCGCCACACCGCCTGGCTTTGTTGTTATTGTTGTTGTTGTCATTATTGTTTAGCAGGCCTGGCCGGATTCGAACCCGCTGGGCCCCGTGTCTGTGGCCGGCACCTAACCACCGAGCCCAGTTGTTTGTTTTCTATTGTTGAGTTTGATCATTTTTTTTGCATGTTTGGAATACAAGTCCTTTTTCAGATACGTGCAATGCAAATATTCTCTCCCAATCTGTGCCTTCTGTATTCATTCTCATGACAATGTTATTTGCAGAGCAGATTTTTAATTTTAACAAAACATCTATTGGAGTGAATTGAGTCCATTCTGTTTCTCCTTCTTCAACCCACCTTGCCTTCCTTTCCCCAGGCCCTTTTCCTCGGACCCCGCCCTCCCTCCAGCCACGCCCCTGCCCACCCCTTCCCTTTCGCCCCGCCCACGAGCCGTGCCGGGCCCTAGCTCAGCGAGGCAGGAAGCTCATGGTGTAGTTTGGTGGGATGGTAGCAAAGCCCACAAGCCTGGGGGACACGTCGATGTCCTGAGGTGACTGTGGGGACTTGAAGCGGAAGTTCTGCATGATGGTAGTGAGGAACAGAAAGAGCTCCATTCTAGCCAGGCCTTCTCCAAAACAGTAGCGCTTTCCTGAAGAGGAGAGGTGGGAAGGAACGAGGTGAAGCCTGCCACCTCGCCCACTACCGACCTCCACCTGCAGTCCCCCGGGGAGGAATGGCTGGAATATTGTGGCCTGAGAGACATTCTGAGGAAGCCCCAAACCTCTCTGACCCGTTTCCTTGTTTAGATGGCCTTTCCCGCCAAACACACTCTCAAATGTGCCTGCTGTGCTGATCTCCTTTAGAGATCTGAAAAAATTTGCTGTATGACCTTGGACAAATCTCTGATTTACTATGGTTGATAGTAAATTGATTTGCTCTGATTTACCTTGATTTTCCCCACCTCTGAACGGGTATACCTTGCCTTTTGCCTGGTGCAGGTACTTGTTGTTTGGTAGTTATAGGGGTAGCAGTTGGTAGGCTCAAGGGTAGATTCTAAGAGGAATGTCCAGGCTGGAGAAGGATACCAGACTACACCTCAGTGAGGGATTGAGGGAGGCCCCTGTTGATGTGAACAGTGTCCTGCCCAAACAGTGGTCTCTTACCAATGGAGAAGGGCACAAAAGCATCACTCTTCTTAAACTGCCCCTTCTCATCCAGGAAGTGCTGGGGATTGAAATCTTGGGGCTTGGAGAAGAACTTGGGGTCTCTCAGCACAGAGCCCAGCATAGGGAACACTTCGGTGCCCTGTTAGGGAGGAGAACATGTATTTAAGGCAGTTTGGGTGATTGGTGTGCTGAAAGTATATAAAGGCTGGAGGGAAGGAAGAATTAGGGTATCCCGGGGAAGAGAAATGGGAAGCATGGGAGGTGAGGTTCTCTGAAGGAGGAACTTTGAAGGAAATAAGGTTCATGTCCCTGAGACAGGAAGTTTGGGAATATGGGGTTTATTCCCCTGAGGCAAAATGTCTAGGGGATACATGGGATTCAGGGGACTGTAAGTGGACAGGTTGAATGGATGTGGTGGTTGGGAATGTCTTTGACTGAGGGGCTGAGAGGGGGCTGGAAAGCTGCTCATGGGGATGGGGTGCTGGGGCCACAGGGAATGGGTTGGAGGTCTCTCTAGACTGGGGGTGGGGGGACAGCACCTTGGGGAGGAAGAAGTCCCGAAACTTGGTGTCCTTGGTGACCCTTCGGGCGAGGCCCATGGGGATCATATCCCCAAATCTCTGGATCTCATGGATCACTGCCTCTGTGTAGGGCATTTTGGCCCGGTCCTCAAATTTGGGCTGCCGGTTCTTGCCAATCACCCGGTCAATCTCTTCGCAGACCTTGGCTGGGAGAGGAGAAGGAATGTGCTTAGTTGTCTAGCAGGGATGATCATCCAGGTAGGTAAAATGGGATGGATGACATTGATCTATGTATGACATAAATGTTGAGCATTCAAACTAGACATTGACCATATGCATTTTGGGATCAGGGTCCTGTTGACTTGGCCGTGCCCAAATTATAAAGGACAAGTCTAAGGAGATGATCCAAAGGATTGGGCAGTGGTCACTGAGAGAATTTAGCACTGGAGTGATTTACCAATTAGTTCAGACATTTTCTTTTTTCTTTTTTTTTTTTTTAGAGACAGAGTCTCACTTGTTGCTCTAGGTAGAGTGCTGTAGCGTCACAGCTCACAGCCACCTCCAGCTCTTGGGCTTAGGCAATTCTCTTGCCTCAGCCTCCTGAGTAGCTGGGACTACAGGTGCACACCACAACACCTGGCCATTTTTTTTAATTGCAGTTTGGCCGGGGCCAGGTTCGAACCTGCCACCCTTGGTATATGGGGCCAGCGTCCCACTCAGTGAGCCACAGGCACTGCCCAGTTCAGACATTTTCAATATTCTAGCAGCTAATGAGACTCAGCTGATGCCTATCAGCCAAATAGTGCCCTGTCTCTGGATGGTAAGGTGCGACTGGGGGTCCAGGCATCAGGGAGGGGTGAAGACATTGCACCAGGCTCAGGGAAATTTTGAGGGTCTGTGGTCCTCTACAGGCCACCCCCTCCAGCCTTACCCTCCACATCTGGATGTTTCATGAGCAGGAGGAAGCCATAGCGCAGGGTTGTGCTAACTGTCTCAGTGCCCGCAAAGAAGAGGTTCAGCGTGGTCAGCACCAGGTTCTTCATGTAGAACTCGGTGTTGGGGTTTTTCTGCTCCTGCAGGAGGAGTGGGCTTTAGGCTGAGCTTCCTCCTCATGTCCTGAGGGCCTTTCTGGGGATTTTTCTAGGACTTTCCTCTCTTAGATCCAGACCAAAAGTAGAAAAGGGACCCTAAAGATCTGCCAGTTTCTTTCTACTTTTCAACCTTTGACCAAGGTTGGGCTTTGCCCAAAATGTTCTCACATTCTTTTCCTAGCTTGCTATATCATACTTGTCAGCTTAGTTGTCATTTTTTTTTAAATAGAGACAAGGTCTCATTATGTTCCTCAGGCTAGATGTGAACTCCCAGGCTGAAGCAATCCTCCTCACACCACTGCATCCAGCTATGTAATCACTTTTTAAAATAGTAGGAATATTTAGAAACAGCAGGATCTAGGGAGATAATGAAAAAGAAAGGCAGAGATAGCAAGATAGAGTAAATCAGAGAGAGTTAAAAAAAAAGACGTATTTTCTGAGACACACACAGAGAATTTTCCTATTCCTTCCCTAAATCTTGAAGCTTACTGTGGAGGAATCTCCTCCCTTGAGCCTTTTGTGCTAAACTTCAGATTCCAAATGGAAGACTAATATCTAGATGTAGATGAAGTCTCTCCAGTGGTACACAGTAAAGCCAGGTCACCTGTCTGCACAGGTGTATCTGATAACCAGGGCATGAAAGGGGAGAGCATGGTGGCTAAAAGCACCAGACTTAGAGTCAGAGAGACCAGGATTTGAGCTTAGGTCTCCTGCTTCCTCATTCTGTGACCTCAAATAAACTACTTATACTTTCTCAGCCTGTTTCCTCCTTTGTAAAATTAGGGCCATGATAGGAACTCTTTTAAGAGCTGCTGTGAGTGATAAACAGGTGAACATCTTAAATCACCTAACTGGTGCCTGACTTACAATAGTTCTGTAGAAGTGCTTGCTATTATGATTCTCATATACAAGTCCTGCCCTTATGTAATTAGAGCCATGGGGATTGTGAGGATTGTTATGATGGGGCCAATTTGAATGGGTGTCTGTTGTCTCCCCATCCTCTCATCCTTATTTTCCTCTGCTTGGCTTTGGACCTCCCCACACTGGCTGCCGGTGTGTACCTCCTGCAAGCGGATGAGAAAGGAGTCGATGAAGTTCCGTGGGGAGTTGGGATCCAGTGTGCGCTGGTTGTGCTCCACTTTCTTGGCTATGAAGTCTTCCAGTCCTTGCAGTTCCTTAAAGGCCTGTTGCTGTGGTCCTGGCAGGTGTTTCATCACTGAATAGAACATCTCATAGAGCTGGGAGAAGAAGGGATGGGAAGGACAGCTGCAGTGGGCAGGATCCAGTGGGAGTGGGACCTGTCTCACTGGATTAAAGGCACCTGTCCAGGTTTCCAGGAATGTAGGTGGGGCTGGATAGGAATGTGTATATAATGTGTATATAACCTTCTTGCAGATTAAGAGTGGGGCACAGTCCAGGAAATTAAGTGAAATGGACTGGGTCATGTGACCAGGTTTCAGCTATCCAAGTGAGGCTGGATTGGAGTACACATCTAGGTATTCAGATATTCAAGTGAAGTTGGGTGCAAAGACATCTATCAAGGTGTTTCGATATTCAGGTGGGACTGGTAATGGGGTTTTACCTGTCCAGGTGTTTAGGCATTCAGGTGAGCTTGTCTGGAGACAAGATCAGGTCTAGATCAGGGGGGTTGTACAGGAGTTCAGGTATTAAAGTGGGGTGGTGTTCAGATGAAGTGGGCGGGGATACCTGTTCAGGTATTTTACGTATTCATTCACATGGGCTACACAGAGGGCACCTCTGTAACATGTATGCGTGAGTAGGAGTTTGGGTGTTTGGGAAATAATCTGTCCAGATATTTATGTGTTATGGGGTATTTGTTTGGGTACTGGCCCAGGTGTTCAGGTATTTAAGTGGGTCAAGGGAGGGGCAGTTGTCTAGCTGTGCCAGTAGGCTGGTTTGGGACACCTGTGTAGATGTGACGGGATTTTGGTGGTCTGGATTTTGCTGCACCAGGTTGTTCAGGCATTCACGGAGTGGGCTGAGGTGGTCACTTGTCCACGTGTTAAGACATTTAGACGAACCAAGTAGAGTGTATCTGTTATGAGTTAAGGGAAGTTGGGATAGGAACACCTGTTCAGGTGAGAGTCCTGAGTTGAAGGTATATATTTGCCCTGCAGAATCTATTTTGGGGGGCATCTGTTGACATAGCCAGGTATCTTTGGAGACTGAATACTGGGCACCGGTCATGGGCTGTGATGCAAGTGTTCAGTTGTAGAAGATTGGGGGCTGATTTTAAGGGGACGCTATCTGAAGGAAGATGGGAGTTTGGGGCACCTGTCCCCGTGGAGGGGAGCTGTTGCAGGTTGTGGTGGAGCCCTGCGGGAACAGGTTACCTGTCCCGTGGATGTAGCTGTGAACTGGAAGCTGCCCAGCATCATACGCAGCAGTGACAGAAACTCTTTGTTCTCATAGTCAAAGCGGTCCCCAAAGACAATGGAGCTGATGACATTGGAGACCGTTCGGCTCAAGAAGAAGGTGGGATCGATGACAGCGCCTGAGGGGTGGTGCGGGTTCATGGGTGAGATGGGAATTGTGGGGAGAGAGGCAGCTCAGCGGGCTGGTGGCAGTCTGAGAAGGGTCCTGTTGTGATGGGCCACGTTCCCAGTAGAGTCTAGAGCTGGGAGCGCGGGCGCCTTTCCCAACCTAGTCCCCATGCCCGGCCAGAAGGCGAGGGTCTGGGTGCTTTCCTTCTCCTCCCCGCGCCCTCGGCTCACCGCGCGTGTCCCGAAAGGCCTCGATGAGGTAACCCGCCTCCTCCTGGATGCGCTCCTCGATGCCGCGCTTGCCCACGCCGAAGTCCCGCAGCGTGGTGATGGAGAAGCGCCGCAGCTGCTTGGCGCGCTCGCCGTTGCTGAACGCCACGCCTGGGAGGTGAGCGCAGGGGTGGCGAGAGGCCCGGGCGCCGGCAGGCCCCCAGCCGCTTCCGGCAGTTCCAAGGAGTTGGGGTGGGAGGTGGGGGAGCGCATAGGGGGAGGGAGTGGAAGGAGGAAATCGGAGAGGAGAGGAGAGAGGCAGAGACAGACAGATACAGGGGCGCTCCATGAGGGAGAAATGGAAGGAGGGAGGGTGGCAGAAAGAGGATGGAGGGTGGAGGGAGAAGAGGTGAGGTGTGTGGGGATCTGGGAAGTGGAAGTAAACTTCCTGAAGGACTGTTACCAGGAGATGCAGGAATGGGGGTTTTGAAGCAGAAATAGAGTGAGATTCTAAGACAGAGGAAGAAGAAAGGGAGCGGAGAGTAGAGACAGAGAAATGTGGAGAAGCACAGAAGCTGAGATTGATAAAAAAGACAGATTAAGGACTAAGCTTTGAGAACATTAATCCCAAACGTTCTAAGAGATGGAGCCACAGGGGACAGCAGAGACAGGTATGGGAGAACAGGGAGACAGGGGCAGAGAGAGGCGGGGAAAAATCTGGCTGTGGACACTAAGAACAGAGCGTGACAGACTCAGGGACAGGGAATAATGATCACTGACGGACAGAGAGCAGAAGAAGGGCTCTGCCACAGGCTTGAGTAGGCAGGTGAGTGAGGAGGGAAGGCTGGGGAAACTGAGGCCATTCAGTCTGCCTGACCACAAACCCCACCGAGGGTCCCCCACTGTGAGTCCCCCTTACCATAGCCCTTAAAGAGCCAGTCAAAGGTGGCCTGCTTCCCTCGCCCGCTGAATTCCTCGGCCTGGTCCACCAGAGCCTCCTTTACAGCATCGTATCCGCACAGCACCACGATCCGCCGGGGCCCCAGGTGGATGGTGAACACGGGGCCATAGCGCTCGCTGAGCTGGTGAACGTGAGCGGGGGTGGTTACAGGGAGCAGCCCCAGCTGAACGGGCTCAGTGCTGAGATGTCGTAGACTGGGATGCATTTCCCCCATTAAGGGACTATATGTCCCTAGCTCTGGTCTTTCCTGACTTGCCCTCTGAGGCTAAAACTTCCAATCTCCCCTTTCTTAAGACTCCGGTCCAGTATTTTTCCACCTTTTTTTTTTTTTTGGCAGTTTTTGGCTGGGGCCAGTTTTTAACCCACCACCTCCAGTATATGAGGTCTGCGCCCTACTCCTTGAGCCACAGGCGCCGCCCCCTTTCCACCTTTTTTATCTCACAGCACTCTTGAACCTATACTGAAACTTCCACAGCACACTTAAATGCTGTTGTTCAAAACAAAAAGAGCTACAAAAGAAAAAAAAAAGAATATACTTACTCTGGTTTGAATTTCTTTCAAAAATAATTTAATAACAGTCTTTAAAATTTTTCAGGGCACACTAGTGTGCTGCAGCACAGCAGTTGAAAATCACTGCTCTGGTCCAACCTAGTCAAACGCCTGTCACAAAGCCCCAGCCGAACTGGGAAGCCACCACCCCAACCCATGTCCACCCATCTCCCTGCCTTGTGACACCTTCATGAGGGAGTTGTACATCTGCTCTGTGTTCAGCTGCAGGTAGTTCCCAATGAAGGGCAAGGGAGTGGGTCCTGGAGGCAGCCTCCCCCAGATCTTCCTCTGCCGCCAGACAGACATTAAGACCATCACAGTCAGGCAGGCCAGCAAGGCCACCAGAAGCATTCCAGAGGCCAGCATGGTGGCAGTGAGAGTGATAGTCAGATGTTGATGGCTGATGTGATTTGCCTTTATATACTACCGAAAAAGGATGGGCTTTGGTTGATTATATAACTATCCCCTTTCATCTCCCCGCTACAACCCACACCATGTGCCCTGCTTGCTTGGGACCCGGCCAGAGGGTGGAGACGGACCCAAGGCCGGATTAAGAAAACATTGGCCGCATGCTAAATCTTTGGCACTGAAGGAAGGGGGTACTTCAAGGCTCTGCATTAAGGAAAAGGCAGTGGATAAACTGCAAAATGGAAGAGTCTGGAATACTTGCATAAGGGATCACGTGGGCTTTGGATTTGGGGTCTCAAAGTGAGAAGGGAACACAAAGTTGTGGATTTGGGGGTCTCGAGAGAGAAAAATCCAAAGGTCTGGATTTTACTGGGGTGAGAGAAGTTTAGTGGTGTATTTGGGGGGGTCTTTCCATGAGGAGGGATATAGTAAGTTTAAGGGTCTCAGGAGGGGGATATTCCAGGGACATGGATTTGAGTCTTGGGGCAAAGAAGATCCCAGGCCTGTGGAAGTGGAGTTCCTGGGGGGAGAACTATACAGGAAGCCCAACAGAATCCCGGGGTTAGCACCTGACCTGAGGTGTTAACTAGTTTTTGCTTTGGACCCAATACAGTCTCTTGATGCCCAGAATCCTCACTGGAACCTCAGAGGCCAGGATAAGTGCCAGAGAGCCCATCTCTGGTCAAGAAAGGGGTAGAAGAACAGAACTACATTTCACTGGAACTTTCCACAGACCTGGATATGAGTAACTCGTCTCAGTGGGCAGAGGAATTGGCCAGGTCTTGGGAAATAGCGATAACAACCACCAGTATGATGAAGAAATCCTAACTGTCCCAGGGGTTATAATTTAGCAAGAGTGCCACTGGTTTCCTCCCGGGTCCGTAGAGAAGCCCACTAGATTAGTATCATTTCTATCATCGTCATTATTATTAGTGTTCCCCACTTTATATATGGGCTACTGAGGACGGAGAATAGAGAGTGGACACGGGGCACACATGTGAGAGGCCATTAAGCCAAAGGCCTTATATCTTCTACTCTGCATTCTTAGGTTCCCCTTTCTGGGTTTGGTTTCTCCACCAGTGGAAAGGGAATGTTTGGGAAAAGAAGGTCATATCTGATGACGTGTTAAGGTTTCTTTAAGGGTAATTACTGGTTTGTCATGGGCTATTAGTAGGCTGTGGGAACTATAGCAGAAGAGATTTGGATACACTCCAGTGTTGGGAGCAGAGATGGACCACGGCATGGGTGGGAGTAGAGAGGGGATGAGTGGCCCTACTGTCCTTCCCTTGGGGAGATTCTTCCTTGAGAATAAAGACATAGGGCAGTGCCTGTGGCTCAAAGGAGTGAGGCGCCAGCCTCATATGCCGGAGGTGGCAGGTTCAAACCCAGCCCTGGTCAGAAACTGCAAAAAAAAAAAAAGAATAAGGACATAGGGCGGCACCTGTGGTTCAGTGAGTAGGGCACTGGCCCCATATACTGAGGGTGGCAGGTTTGAACCCAGCCGTGGCCAAACTGCAACAAAAAAATAGCTGGGCATTGTGGTGGGCACCTGTAGTCCCAGCTACAAGGGAAGCTGAGGCAAGAGAATCACCTAAGCCCAAGAGCTGGAGGTTGCCATGAGCAGTGATGCCACCGCACTCTACCAAGGGTGACAAAGTAAGACTCTGTCTCAAAAAAAAGATTAAGAACATACACCTTTTGGTAAACACTATAATCCAAGAAGAGTAAGCCTTAGTGTGTATGATCTCACTAAATCTTTGTAACAATGATGCTGGTTCATCATCATTCTCATTTTGAAGATGAGCAGACCAAGACTTTATAAAGCCACTTGTTTGAGGTCACACAGGTAGTAGTTAAGGGAGCTGGGATATGAACTCTCACTTTGTCTCCCTTCATTCACTGGTCTAGTTTATCCTGGAAGTCCAATGGAGATCAACCTTAGTAGCAGGTGCCAAGATTGGTATCAACGGTGGATGCAGTGACTTCACCACCAGATTTTGATACTAGGCAGGCTAGCAACGGAGGGGCATGATGTTGATGTTGAGATTGCCTAGGTGTATACAAAGATGGGAGAAAAATCAGCACTGAACTTGATCCCAGGAGAATATTAGTAGAGCCACCTGTGGTGCCAAGAGGGCTCTTAGGGTTGGCCTAGGAGGTTGACTTTAGGAAAGCATAAGAGTGGCACCATGTGGGGCTAAGGTTGGTCCCAGCAGGCTCTGACATGAGCATTGAGTGGTGTTAAGATTGACCCTGGGCCTGAGTTTGGCCACAGCTGGGCTCTGAGAGGGGTTCCAGTTGGGCACTAGGCAGTTTCTGATGGTTGGGCAGTGTAGGGTTGCACCCAGCCTCAGAGCCTTGAACTTGGGACAAGTGAAGGTGGCAGGGGTTGGCATTCCCAGGGCTGGTATTCTTCTCAAAGTGTTCAACCTGTGGGAAGGGAATAAAGGGCAGAGAACAAAGCAGGGAGAGGAAAGTTGTTTGTTGGCTTTGGAGGGGTAAGAGGTGAGAGAAAGGATTAGTACAGACTTGGCCGATATCAGTACCCCTAATCCTCAACACCAGGCTGCACCTGGGCTGGCTGCAAGCCTGGGCCCCTCCTCTTCCCCCTTGTTTCTTAAAGAAGAGGGAGGTAGAAACTTGGGGAATTTGTTTCTCAGTGAGGTTACTACCAGGAAGGGTACTGAGCGTTCAGAGGGTTGCTCTGAGCTGCCCAGGGAAGGTGGGGGGTGGAGTCAGGCTGGAAGAACTTGGAGATAGAGAGGTCAGTGAATTGAGCCTTATTGATTATCCTGAAATGTGGCCTGAGAGATCAGTGTTTAAAGTCACATGGAAGGGACACATCCCAGTGGCCCAGTGGCTTGGGCACGTGCTTCTAGACAGAGCTAGTGGTGAAAGGGGGAAAATCCTTTCCCTTTGCTGGACCTCAGTTTCTCTTTCTGGATGGATGGAACAGCGGTTAAGAGCAAGGTTAAGCCATAGACTGGAATTCTAAGCTTGTCCCTTCCTGGTTGTGTGACCTTGAGCAGCTTACTTCACCTCTCTGAGTCTTATAGAGCACCTGCTCTTAGGCTGTTTAGGCGAGAAGCGTGAGGCTAATGTGTACCATGTAGGTGGCAGTTAAGTGCACAGTGCATATTAGCTGCTCTTATCGTTAATGTGTAGGATGAAGGGGATAGATGAGATGTTCTCTAAGCCTCCTCCTATATTCTCTCCTAAAGGTTTTCCTTTGGAAAATGGGGAAAGGGAGAGAGAGTTTTTAGGAAGCTCCCTCCGCCATCTTTTCCTCAGCATAGCCAAACCTTCTGCATGGGAGCTGTGCAGAAGAAATGGATCTCAGGTTGCCTCCTGCCTCCCAGCGTGGCATGGCTGTGTGCCTGTATATTGTATTGTGCCCAAGGTAATCGATGGAGTCATATATGCACCAGTATTTGTGGGGTTTGCATTTGTACTTCATATGTGGGTATCCATGCCAGTTTATGACAATACACACACATCTGTGCATGTGCCTGGCAGGGCTTGTGTGTCTGAGCCTCTGTGCCTGAGTGCCCCTCCCCAGCCCCTGCATCTATCTGCACTTGTAGCATAAGTATATACATGCTTTGGGGTATGCTGGCTGGGAAATGTATTGCATGTGTCTCTGTGCCCAAGGTGATGAATGCCTGTGAATTTACATCTCTGTGTGCATGCGCACTACTGGGCGACTACATATACAGGTGAATTTGTGTGTGTGTTGTAGGGTACGTATGCAGGCACATGGGCCATGTTGTGTACATACAAATATCTGATGTCTGCCTGTGCCTGTCAGTGAGGTTACTACTAGGAAGGGTACCGAGTGTTTAGAAGGGCTGCTCTGAGCTGGCCAGGGGGGTTGGAGGTGGAGTCAGACTGGGAGAACTTGGAGATAGAGAGGTCAGCAAATTTGGACTTACTGATTATTCTGGAATATGGCATGAGAGATCAGTATCTGTGTTTGTATTCAAACATAGCCCTGGCCCAGCTATGTTTCTCTCTCTCTTTTTTGTATTATTTTTGAGACAAAGTCTCACTCTGTTGCCCTGGGTAGAATGCCATGGAGTCATCATAGCTCCAAGCAACCTCAAACTCTTGGGCTCAAGCTATGCTCTTGCCTTAGCCTCCTGAGCTTCTGGGACTACAGGCACCCACCACAACAACCCACTAATTTTTCTATTTTTAGTAGAGACGAGTTCTCACTCTTGCTCAAGCTGGTCTCAGCCTCTGAGCTTGAGCAATCCATTGGCTTCAGCGTCCCAGCTGGGATTACAGACTTGAGCCTCTGCTCCTGGCCCAGTCTCTCTTCTTAAAAAGAAAACATGTGTGAACTTTGTGAGCATGATCTTATTAATTCAACTTCTCATAGCAAGCCTGTGAGGTTGGGCTCATCATCTCCACTTTGCAACTGAGTTAGGTAAAACCTCAAAAATTTGAAGTTACTTGCTTTGGGTTCCACAGCTAATGAGGGCAGAGCCTTGGGTATGGCCTTGTGTGACTGTAAATTTCATGCTTCTAACTGCCACTCTAGACAAACAAGCCCCACCTTCTCTTCTTTGTGAAACACTAGAAACCTGCCCTAATCCCTTGTCATTCTTGAAAAACTTCCCTGTAAGCATGAAACAAAAGATTCTAAAATATTAGAAAAGAAAAATAAAATAAGTCTTTTAATAGGAGGGAGCCTTGACCTTCTGCAGTTCTTGCACTCTTTGGAACCTTAACCAAAGATCTGGTCAACCAACCAGTGAACCACCCAGGCCATTGGCAGAAGGAGAGCCTGGAGAACAAATGGTTGCATCAGAGTGAAATGTTTGAGTTTTAGATCTCAGAGTGATGACAAGGATTAGGGTGGGGCTATGGGAATGTTGGCTGAAGCAGAGTGAAGAAGAGAAGAAAGTCAAAGTTCTTTCTGGTGGTTTGGCCAGCTCGTGTCCTAGCCTGATGTGCCCTCCTAGCAGGAGAGTGGCAGGACACAGAGTAGAGAGAGGGGAAAGAAGTTGGATGGATGACTGGGATGAAGGAGACAGATGCAAAGGAGAAAGGTTTTTTAAAATAAAAAGGTGAAGGGGACAGAGAGTACAAGGGCTTCTGAGGAGTCTCTTCTTCTCTAATAGCGGACTAACTCCTACTAAATCAGGCATCCTGCAAATAACGACTATTAACTCTGAACAAAACATTAAGAAAATTAATTCCTCAAAATCGCTGGAGGGTGAATAAAAGCAGCCAAGACTGAAGAGAGTTGTAAGACAAGGATTTTCTGTTGTTTTTTAAAATAGCTTTCAGGGTGGCGCCTGTGGCTCAAAGGAGTAGGGCGCCAGCCCCATATGCCGGAGGTGATGGGTTCAAACCCAGCTCTGGCCAAAAAAGAAAAAAAAAAAAACTGCAAAATAGCTTTCAGCCTGAAGGTAGCCCTTGGACAACACTCTGTGGAGTTTATAAAACCCAGGTAGGAACACTGTGCTTTTTCTGATCTCAGTAACAAGTAGACAGAGTTCAGTGTGATTATAGCATTTGCTGGTAGTGGTGGTAGAATCACAAAAAGGAGAGAGCCTGAGAGGGGGAGCCCAAATTCTGTGAATAAATTTTGTTCAAGTTTCTGCTGATTGTTGAGCTACTCATGCTAAAATAACTCTAGGTACCCAGATAAAGCCAAAAAAACAGAACTGAGATTTCAGACCTGAACATTTGAGCTTAGCCAAGCTAACTGCCTTCTCAATTAAAATTAACCAAAAAAGTCAATATTTTTAACAGAACATAACAGAATCCAGAGTCTCTACAGTGTATCACTGTATACAGGATAAAAGCAAGAATTAACAGGCATTGGAGGATACAGGAAAATGTGATCCACAATCAAGAGAAAAGACAACTGATAGAGGCTGACCTTGAGATGGCAAGGATATATATATACGTGTATATATATATATCACCTTGTCAGCCAAATTCCAAAGTTAGGGTCACCCAAGGGTCAGTCTTTATCAATATGTGTGTATGAGTATCATATATATATATATATACACACACACACATAAATACTGATATATAATACATTATATTTATACAATATATTTAAATAATTATATACATACTATATATACATTATATATGTGTGTGTGTATATATATATATCAGGTGTCCATAAAGTTCATCTGCAATTTACTATGTTAAACTATTTTAAATCGCACACCAACTTTATGTCCATTCTGTATATATAATTATCAGTACAGCAGGCCTAGTTCCTTATGTTGACCAATCCATGTGTTGACCAGTTTGTTACAGTCTCTTGGGTGGTCAGTGTACAGAGGTTCTGTATGTGTATGTATGTGTATGTGTGTGTTAATCTCCTTGTTAGCCAAAATATATGTTAGGTATATATAATTAGAGATATATATACATATATAAAATAATTTTACACATTTGTGAGGTACTTATGTGATACTTTGATACAATGTGTATTGATCCAACCAGAGAATATTTAGGATATCCATCACCTCAAACATATGTCATTTCCTTATGTTGGGAACATTTCAAATCTTTTAGCTTTTTCTGAAATTTACAATAAATTATTGTTAATGGGCCAGGCACTTTATGGTGCCTTATGGCTCATCCCTGTAATCCTAACACTCTGGGAGACCAAAGCAGGTGGTTTGCCTGAGCTCAAGAGTTCAAGATCAGGGTGGTGCCCGTAGCTTAGTGGGTGGGTGCTGGCCACATACACTGAAGCTGGCGGGTTCAAACCCAGCCTGGGCCAACTAAAACAATAGTAACAACTGCAACAACAGAAAAATATAGCCAGGCACTTATAGTCACAGCTACTTGGGAGACGGAGGCAAGAGAATCTCTTGAGCCCGAGAGTTTGAGATCGCTGTGAGCTGTGACACCATAGCACTCTACCGAGGGCACTATAGTGAGACTCTGTCTCAACAACAACAATAACAACAAAGAGTTCGATATCAGCCTGAGCAAAGTGAAACCCCCATCTGTACTAAAAATAGAAAAACTACCCGGGTGCAAGTAGTCCCAGCTACTTGGGAGGCTGAGGCAAGAGCATCACTTCAGCTAAAGAGTTTGAGGTTGCTGTGAGTTATGATGTCATGGCACTGAGGGCAACAGAATGAGACTCTGTCTCAAAAAAAAAGAAAAAAACTATTGTTAGCTGTAGTCACTCGACGGTACTATTGAACACTAGAACTTACTCCTTCTATCTAACTGTGTGTTTGTGCCCATTAACCAACCTCTCTTTATCCCCTACCCCTACACATCCCGGCCTCTGGTAATTATCATTCTGCTCTCTACGTCCACGAGATCAACAGTTTAGCTACCACATATGAACGGGAACATGTGAGCTCTGTCTGTACCTGGCTTAGTTCACTCAACATAAAGACTTCCAGTTCCACCTGGGAAGCCGAGGTGGGTAAATTGCTTGAGCTCACAAATTCAAGAACAGCCTGAGCAAGAGTAGAGATCCTGTCTCTAAAAACAACTGGGCATTGTGGTGGGAGCCTGTAGTCCCAGCTACTTGGGAGGCTGAGGCAAGAGAATTGCTTGAGACCAAAAGTTTGAGGTCACCGTGAGCTATGACACCATGGCACTCTACCAAGGGTGACAAAGTGAGACTCTGCCTCAAAAAAAAAAAAAAAGACCCCCAGTTCCATTCATGTTGTTGCAAATGATAGGATTTTATTCTGTTTTATAGCTAAATAGTATTCCACTGTGTATCTGTACCATATTTTCTTTTTTTGTTTGTTTTTTGAGACAGAGTCTCACTTTGTTGTCCTGTGTAGAGTTCCATGTCATCATCACAGCTCACAGCAACCTAAACTCTTGGGTTCTAGTGATGCTCTTGCCTCAGCCTCCTGAGTAGCTGGGACTGCAGGTGCCCACCATAACACACGGCTAGTTTTTCTATTTTTAGTAGAGACAGGGTCTCACTCTTGTAACTCCTGAGAGCAAGCAATCTACCTACCTCAGCTTCCTAGAGTACTGGGATTGCAGGCATGAGCCACCATGCCCGGCTCACAGTGTTTTAAAATCAATCACCTGTTACAGGCTGGGTGCGGTGGGTTAGGCCTATAATCCCAGCATTCTGTGAAGCTGAGGCAGGTGGATTGCTTGAGCTCACAAGTTTAAGACCAGCCTGAGCAAGAGTGAGACCCTGTCCATCTCTATTAAAAATGAAAAACGGAGGCAAGAGGATTGCTTGAGCCCAAAATTTGAGGTAGCTGTGAGCTATGACACTATGGCTTTCTACCAATGGCAACAAAGTGAGACTGTGCAGTACTTCCATGAAACCAATTTATATTTACTTATACTTTCTTATGAAAGATCACAACTATAGCTCAGGATGAAGGAGAGAAATGAAGTGGGAAGGGGGAGGGTTGATAGAGGGAGGGTAAATGGTGGCACCACACCTACGGAGCATATTACAAGGGTACAAGTCAAATCTATCAAGTATAGAACATAAATGTCTTAACACAATAATCAAGCAAATGAGGCAAAAACCATATTAATTAGTTTGATGTAAGCACTCCAAATTGTATTTAAGAAATCAACACATTGTACCCCACATCTACATAAATGTATTCATGATCTATGTGTATATGACTTAATAAAAAAATAATAATAAAGAATTTAAAAGGGCGGCGCCTGTGGCTCAGTGAGTAGGGCACCAGCCCCATATACCAAGAGTGACGGGTTCAAACCTGGCTCCAGCCAAACTGCAACAAAAAATAGCAGGGTGTTGTGGTGGACACCTGTAGTCCCACCTACTTGGGAGGCTGAGGCAGGAGAATCGTCTAAGCTCAGGAGTTGGAGGTTGCTGTGAGCTGTGACTCCACAGCACTCTACCAAGGGCAATAAAGTGAGACTGTCTCTAAAAAAAAAAAAAAAAAAAAAAAAAAAAAAAAACCCCCCCCCCAATTAAAAAAAAAGAATTTAAAAATAAAAATAATAAAATAGAATTAAATCACCTGTTATATCTCTACTCCAGGATGGAGAGGTGGCACTGAGGAACAAGAAGTGTTGACCCCATCTTCTGATCCTGAAGTGCATCGGAGGTGGCAGAAGGCGCAAGCTTCCCTGGAAATGATGTTAGAGAAAGTGGGGCTCTTGGGAGAAAAAGTGGGAAACGGAAGGAAAGTTTGGGCAAGTGGTTTATTTATTAAGCAAATACTAAGAAAATAGGTATTATGTTCCAGATGGCGTTTAAATTCTGGGAATTAGCAGTCAACAAAACAGTCTAACCTCTGATCACATGAAGCTTGTTTCGAACGTGTCCAGGAATTTAAGTAAAAGTGCATTCTGCCCAGGATCCTACTTTGAGAATGGAACATAGAGACAAGAAGGAAATAAATGGCATGTTGGGAATTTGGGTTTTTTCTTTGTCTATTCTTACTCCAGTGCCACACTGTGTCACTTACTGTAGCATCACAGTAAATCCTGATGCGAGTCATTTCAGTCCTCTCACTTTATTCTCCTTCACTATTGTGTTGGGTATTCTGGCTCTTTTGCCTTTCTATATAAACTTTATTTTATTTTATTTTTTAAGAGACAGAGTCTCACTTTATCGCCCTCAGTACAGTGCTGTGGCGTCACACAGCTCACAGCAACCTCCAACTCCTGGGCTTAGGCGATTCTCTTGCCTTAGCCTCCCAAGTAGCTGGGACTACAGGTGCCGGCCACGACACCCAGCTGTTTTTTGTTGTTGTTATTGTTGCAGTTTGGCCAGGGCCGGGTTTGAACACGCCACCCTTGGTACATGGGGCTGATGCCCTACCCTATGAGCCACAGGTGCCACCCTATAAACTTTATTTTTTTAAATATCAGAATATTATGGGAGTACGAATTTTGGTTACATAAATTGGTTTGGAACACTTTAAGTCAAAGTTATAAGTTTGCCCATACTTATGCATTGTACTGCTAGGTGTGAATTTACTCGTCCCCACTTCCCTCTTCCCACCTACTTCGTTTCTGATGAGATTTTTTTTGTTGTTGTTTGTTTGTTTTGTTCTGAGACATAGTCTCACTCTGTCACCCTGGGTAGAGTGCTGTGGTCATCATAGATCACAGGTACCTCAAACTCCTGGGTTCAAGCAATCCTCTTGCCTCAGCCTCTGGAATAGCTGGGACTACAGGTGCCCAAAACATCCAGCTAATTTTTTCTCTTTTTAGTAGAGACAGGGTCTTGCGCTTGCTCAGGCTGGTCTGAAACTCCTGAGCTCAGACAATCCACCCGCCTCAGCCTCCCAGAGTGCTAGGATTACAGGTGTGAGCCACTGTGCTTGGCCTTCTGATGCATTTTATTTCCAATAAATGGCTTCTTGTAACAACCTAGTTGATGATAATGACTATACCTATTACCAGAGCTAATTATTATTGAATGCTATATGCCAACCATTGTGCTGAGTGCTCTGCCTACATTAACTTATTTAGTTTTCCCACAAGCTCTTAAGATAGGTGACTTTTATCTACAGTTTACAAATGAAGAAAATGAGTCAACTACTAGATTTCCTAATCACAGTACAAAGTTGCGGTCTACCAGACAAGCTGTGGAAATACTGAGAGGAACACTAACAGGCTGCTGTGAGGAAACCGATGTGCTCATGTCTCATCCACCTAATTGTAACAAATTGCACATTCACTTACTGGAGACAGGACGGGCTTCAGGCTCTCTCAAAGACTTTGGCCTCTTTTTTGTACTTTGCCTGCATTTGAGGATCTCAACAATTCTAAACCAGATCTCATCTCTCAGTCAGCCTTTCTTTTAAGGTAAGTGAGATGGTGATGACCTTAAAATCCTGGGTACATACATTCAAAAGAGTTCGCACTCTTTGTAACTCAGGGATGAGCAATGTCAGCATTTTATTTCTCCCTGTCTTTATGCCTTTTTCTGCTGATCTCATGGAGGTAGAGAAAACAACATCAAGGCTAGGCTGGGGGTGGTGGCTCATGCCTCTAATCCTAGCACTCTGAGAGGCAGAGGTGGGAGCATCGCCTAAGCTCATGAGTTCCAGGTCAGCCTGAGCTAGAGTGAAACCCCCATCTTTAAAAATAGCCAGGTGTTGTGGCAGTCGCTGTAGTCCCAGCTACTCGGGAGGCTGAGGCAAGGTAATCACTTGAGCCCAGGAATTTGAGGTTGCTGTGAGCTGTGATGTTATAGCACTCTACAGGGGGTAACAAAGTGAAATTCTATCTCAAAAAAAAAATGATATCAAGGCTGAGAGGGAAACACTGGAAGTACAGTTACACACCACATGATCACATTTTGGTCAATGACAGACCACATATACAATGGTGGACCCATAAGATTCTAATGCAGCTAAAAAATTCCTGTTACCAAGTAACATCGTAGCTATTGTAACATCATACTGCAATGTATTACGTGTTTGGGGTGATGCTGGTGTAAATAAACCAACGTACAAAAGTATAGCACATAAATTATATATGGTACATAATACCTGATGATGATAATAAATGACTATGTTACTGGCTTACATACTATACCTTATATCATTGCTATAGAGTGTACACCTTCCACTTATTCAAAAACCAGATCACTTGGGTGGCCCCTGTGGCTCAGTGAGTAGGGCGCTGGCCCCATGTACCAAGGGTGGCGGGTTCAAACCCAGCCC
>NW_003852628.1:488811-490023 GCF_000181295.1 Otolemur garnettii
TGGGGAAATATAGATTGCCCTCATTCCAAAAAATAAAAAAATTAAAACCTCCTTTTTTTTTTTGAAGTTTTTGGGCAGGGTTGGGTTTGAACCCGTCTAGCCCGGCCCGCCAAACAACAATGATGGCTGCAACCAAAAGAAAAAATAGTCAGGTGTTGTGGCAGGCACCTGTGGTCCCAGCTACTTGGGAGGTGGACGCAGGAGAATCTCTTGAGCCCAGGAGTTGGAGGTTGCTGTGAGCTGTGATGCCACGGTTCTCTACCCAAGGCGACAGCTTGAGGCTCTGTCTCAAAAAAAAAAAAAATTAAGTTTATAAAGGACAGTAGTTCTAGGCTGGGTGCAGTGGCTTAATCTTGTAATCCTAGCACTCTGGGAGGCCGAGGTGTGTGGAATTGCTTGAGTTTATGAGTTCAAGATGAGCCTGTGCCAGAGTGAGATCCTGTCTCTAAAAAAAGAAAACTAGCCGGGCATTATGGCAGGTGCCTGTAGTCCCAGCTATTCAGGGAGGCTGAGGCAAAAGGATCACTTGAGCCCAGGAGTCTGAGGTTGCTATAAACTATGACACTATGGCACTGTACCCAGAGTGACAGAGTGATACTCTGTCTCAAAACAAAAATAAACCAACAAAGAAATAATTACAAAGAACTATCTAAACATAGAGAGTGATATCAACATTCAGAAACAGGAAGATCATTGAACACCAAGAAGATTTAATCCAAATAAGGCTATTCAAGTCTTTTAATAATCAAGCTCCCAAAAGTCACAGATAAAGGAAAGGTCCTAAGAGAAGTGAGAGAAGAGAAAAAAATTACATATAAAGGAGCTCCATTACGTCTGGCATCAGACTTCTCAGTGAAAACCTTACAGGCCAGGAGAGAGGGGCATGACATATTTAAAGCACTGAAGGAAGACACTTTAACCCTAGAATATTATATCCTGCAGAAATATCCTTCAAACATGAAGGAGAAATAAAGACTTTCCCAGCCAAACAAAAGGTGAGGGATTTCATAAATATCAGACCTGTCCTACAGGAAGTGCTTAAAGGATTTCTTTAATCTGAAAGAAAAGGACATTAACGAATAATAAGAAATTATCTAGGCTGGGCACAATGGTTCATACCTGTAATCCTAGCACTCTGGGAGGCCAAGGCAGGTGATTGCCTGAGCTCAGGAACTGGAGACTAACCTGAGCAAGAGTGAGAACCAATCTCTA
>NW_003852628.1:490478-491342 GCF_000181295.1 Otolemur garnettii
GGGGGACAGCTTTGGGGTCTGTCTCAAAAAAAAAAAAAAAAAGAAGTCTTCTGGGTGGTGCCTGTGGCTCAAAGGGTTAGGCCCCTATATACCAGAAGTGGTGGGTTCAAACCCAGCCCCCGGCCAGAAAAAAAAAGTCTTCTGAAAGTTTACAAATCAATGGTAACTGTAAGTACACAAATATAGGATACTCTATTGCTATAATTGTGGTGTACAAACCACTTATATCTTTTTTTTTTTTTTTTAAACAGAGTCTTACTCTGATGTCCCAGGTAGAATGCCATGGTGCCATAGCTCACAGCAATGTCATACTCTCGGATTCAAGCAATCGTCTTGCCTCAGTCTCCTGAGCAGCTGGTGTAAAGGTGTCTACCACAACACCTGGGTAACTTTTTTATTTTTAGTAGAGACAGGGTCTTGCTCTTGCTCAGGCTTGTCTTGAACTCCTGAGCTCAAGCAATCCACCTGCCTTGGACTCCCAGAATCTGCTAGGATTACATGGGTTAGCCACCATACCTGGCCAACACTTACATCTTTAGTGGGAATAGTAAAAGAGAAACCCATCAAAAATAAAATAAAATAAAAGCAACAACGTTTTGAGAGACAGATAGTATAAAAAGATATGGGTGAAAACAACAAAGTTAAAAAGCAGGGGAGGAATGGAGTTAATGGGTAGAATTTCTGTCAGATTTCTCTTTCCTTGTTTGTAAGCAGAGATTTCATGTTTAAAATAATTGGTTACAAAATTATTATTATTAGGTTTTTTGCAAGCCTCATGGTACCCTCAAATCAAGAAACCTATAACAGACACACAAAAATGAAAAACAAGAAATTAAAAATAGTATCACTTTTTGGCTCGGCGCC
>NW_003852628.1:492001-494201 GCF_000181295.1 Otolemur garnettii
AGTTGGAGGTTGCTGTGAGCTATGACTACACAGCTCTCTACTACAGGTGACAAAATGAGACTCTGTCTCAAAAAGAAAAAAAATGACATTGGAATAATGTTTATTCTTGGAGACAGAGTCTCACTTTGTCACCCTTGGAAGAGTGCTATGGCATCACAGCTCACAGCAACCTCCAACTCTTGGGCTTAAGTGATTCTCTTGCCTCAGCCTTCCACATAGCTGAGACTACAGGTGCCCACCACCATGCCCTGCTTTTTATTGTTGTTGCAGTTGTCATTGCTATTTTAGCTGGCCAGGGCCAGGTTCAAACTCGCCACCCTCAGTATATGGGGCCAGCACCCTACCCACTGAGCATAGGCGCCACCCATGACATTGGAATTTTAAACGGGGATTGCATTGAATCTGTAAATCACTTTTGGTAGTATAGCCATTTTTTTAATGCTTTTTTTAAAAAAAACTTTATTTATTTTACTTATTTTTTGTTGTTGCAGTTTGGCCGGGGCTGGGTTTGAACTCACCACCCTCGGTATATGGGGCTGACACCTACTCACTGAGCCACAGGCACCACCCCAGTATAGCCATTCAACAATGTTGATTCTGCTGATCCATGAACATGGTATGTTTTTCCATCTGTTTACATCCTCTGTGATTGCTTTCCTCAGTGTTTCATAGTTCTCTCTATAGAAGTCTTTCACCTCTTAGTTAAATATATTCCTAAGTATCTTGTTATTGTTGCTACCATGAAAGGCAAAGGAAAGACAGGGAAATCAGCATGTTTCAGAACACACACTTGTAGCTGATAACTTTGTTGCTATAATACATGTGTTGGTGACTTTGGGTAAAGTTTGCCTCTGAGTTGTGGCATTTCAACTGGTTATGGTGCTGCTGTGAACACTGGTCAAGGGGGAGGCTGCCTCTACTTGTGGTGTGTTTGGCCTGGGAGAATTTGAATTGGCAGTGATCATGAGCTGATGTGCCTGGTACATCCCTGATTATTGGTGTCAACATCAATAAAGATAAATTTTCAAGGGCCAAAAAGTTTGCAGCCTCTAAATATATTAACATCCAGGGCTTCAGCAAGGCCATCTAGGAAGTACTTTTTTTTGTTTTTTTGAGACAGAGTCTCACTATGTCATCCTGGGCAGAGTGCCATGGCATCACAGCTCACAGCAACCTCCAACTCTTGGGCTTAAGTGATTCTCTTGCCTCAACCTCCCAAGTAATTGGGACTACAGGTGCCTGCCACAACACCCGCCTATTTTTTTTGGTTGTTGTTACCATTGTATAGCTGGCCTGGCCCAGGTTCAAACCCGCCACCCTCGGTGTATGCAGCTGGCGCCATAACCACTGTGCTATGAGTGCTGGGTCTAGGAAGTACTCTTATTGAGATGGCTGATGACTATTCCTTTGAGCATTGTGACAACATCTGTGGTGGTTGGAGTAGCTGCTTCAGGTGAAGAAATCACCATCACTCTTCCATTTCAGCTGGTAACAGGTCATCCATGGAGAGGAGCTGCCCTTGGAGGATAGAAGAGTGTGCAAAGTATCCCAAAGTTTTTGTCTGAACATATATCCAAGGAGATAAAACGTGATGAGTTTGTGATTCACAGTCTGTCTTTTGATAACATTAAGAAAGCCTTCAAATTGACACATTTAAGGAAGAGCACTTGAACTCTAAATTCAAAAGAGAAAAATATGTCCATCCTGTCTTGTGATCTGCCTGATAGGCAGGGAAAAGCTCTCCCAAGTTCATAGCCTCTTGGACCTTTAGTAACTACTCTAGACAATAGTGTTATATGTATAATAAACAAATCTCTGTAATTAAGGACAAGGATAATTCAGATATAAATCTGCTTTCTGGACTCTCCGTCACATAAATAATTGCTAGCTCATTAAGGAATATTTTAAGAGGCCACACATGGTGGCTCAGGCCTATAATCCTAGCACTCTGGGAGGTAGAGGCGGGTGGATTGTCTGAGTGCAGAAGTTCAAGACCAGCCTAAACAAGAGCAAGACCACCTGGCTATCATGGTGAGCACTTGGAGTCCTAGCTACTCAGAAGGTAGAGGCAAGTGGATTACTTGAGCCCAGCAGTCTGAGGTTTCTGTGAGCCATGATGATACCACAGCACTCTACCCAGGGTGACACAGTGAGACTTTATCTCAAAAAAAAAAAAAAAAGGCTGGGCCTACTGGCTCAC
>NW_003852628.1:494732-502371 GCF_000181295.1 Otolemur garnettii
TTGAGCCCAGGAGTTGGAGGTTGCTGTGAGCTGTAATGCCACGGCACTCTACCCAGGGGAACAGCTTGAGGCTCTGTCTCAAAAAAAAAAGAAAAGAAAATAAATTTTGGCCAGGTATGATGGTTCACACCTGTAATTCTAGCACTCTAGGAGGCCAAGGTGGATCACCTGAGCTCAGGAGTTAAAGACAAGCCTGAGCAAGAATGAGACCCCATCACTACTAAAAAATAGAAAAACTTGCTGGGTGTGGTGGCAGGCACCTGATTACTGGGGAGGGCTGAAGCAATAGGTTCTGGTGAGACTGAATTTGAGGTTGCTGTGAGTTATAATGCCAGGGCACTCTACCCAGGGCAAGAGTGAAACTCTGTCTCAAAAAAAAGAAAAAGAAGCAGCCCAGCTCCCATAGCTCAGTGGTTAAAGCATCAGCCACATGCAAGTCAGACCAAAAGAACTCAAAGCCTCCTAAAACTCCTGGTCTCATGAAGCCCAGGTTCCCTAGTCAGGCAGTCCCATTTGGCCCCTCTCAACCAAGTTCTATGGTCAGGAAAAATTGATTATGGTATTGGGGTGCATCCAACACTACACGCTCCCCCAGAAGTAAAGGTGAATGCCAAGAGAAACTAGAGATAGATAATCCTACAATTAAGTCCGGGGCGGTGGCTCACGCCTGTAATCCTAGCACTCCAGGAGCAAAGGTGCATGGATCACTTAAGTTCAGGAGTTAGAGACCAGCTTGAGCAAGAGCTTGTCTCTCCTAAAAATAGTAAAAAACTAGCCAGGCATCATGGTGGGTGCCTGTAGTCCCAGCTACTCAGCAGGCTGAGGCAGCAGGATCACCTGAGCCCAAGAGTTAAAGCTTGCTGTGAGCTGTAATGATACCACGGCAGTCTACTCAGGGCAACGGAGTGAGACTCTGTCTCTAAATAAATAAAAATAAAATCCGATAATCAAGCCTTCAGCCCTCTTACAAAACCTGCCCCAACTGGCCTTTTCAGGACTTGAATAACAGTTCTGGCCCCACATCTACCCCACCCCGTGTGCCTGGGACCTGGGGCATCACGTTCCTCCCATGCCCACAGTAACATGGTGCACACCCCCAAACTTCTATCTCATCTCCCAGACCTTTGACCTCAGCGGCTTTCTCCCCTACCCTAGTCCTAGGCTAGGAGCCCTGGCCCTGCTCCAGGCTTTACAGTCTGCCCTTGTGAGCTGGCCAGAAGATGGCTAACAAGGACCAGTTTCCGAGGCAGGAACCAAGAGCAGACACGGCTGGTGGGGGGGCTTAGGACGGCAGGAGGAGGACTGTATGTGCCGGGCAGGTACAGTCACACAAGTTAAGGGTCTTTATCCCTATGGCTTCCAGCCCTACTCTTTTCCCAAGCCCTCCTTCAGCCTCAACCCAGCTACCATCTTGCCCACTGCAGTCTGACTTTGGAAGCAAGAGAGACAGAGACAGAGAGAGGGGACAGTGACAGAACAGGACTTACCCAGAAATACCATGAAAGAGAAGCAGAAAGAGAAAGGGCACAGAAAGAGTGAGAGACAAAGACCCAGAGACACAGAGGGCAAGAGAGACAGCGAGAGAGAACAAGAGTGACAGAGACAAAATGATTCAGAGGCAGAGACTGGAGGGGCTGAAGCAAAATGAGACGGAATTTCAGAGACCACCTGCAGGAGACAATGTTGAGAAGAGCTTTGAAAAACAGGCCTCCAGAAAATAAGAAAACTCCAGCTCAGAGAAGGAAAGCAACTTGCCCAAGGCCACTCAGCCAGTCAGTGACAGAAGTAGACTTGAACTCAGAGAAGTAAAACCAAGCGCCCAAAACACCAAAGGGACCCTGGCTGCCATCTCTGGGCCACCATTTCGCCATAGCCCCATAACCCCACCCAACCCCCCAAACCAGGCCTTGGGCCCCAACTGCAAAAAAATGGAGATTCCTTTGCTCCATCCCAAGGCAAAGGACCATCATTGGCCACAGTGAGGAGAGATGAGACCAGCCTCCAGGCTGGACTGCTCCAGGAGGGCTCCCAAGGTGGGGACCCCACCCACTGCGCCATTCCAGCTGGCTGTGAGCCCTGGGCCCCAGGAAAGTTATATAAGAAGATGGGGGGAGCTAGGAGCCCTGGACTTGCTCCTGTTTTGCAATCTGCCCCTCTGCCCAGGCCAGGAGATGGGTGACTTGTTCACTGTCAAAACAAAGAAAGTGGGGGTTGAGGGGTGTGGGCAGAGACAAATTAAGAGTAACCCTGTCCCCCCCAGCACATCAAGAGCTGTAGGTCACAGATCTGGAGCAGCCACGGCCACAGCCAGTCTGCTCCAGAACATACCTCAGCTGCCCCCACAGCTCAGCAGGTAAAAGGCCTGAGTGGGGATCACAGGAGGAGGGGTTAACTCCCAAGGGAGTGGTGTCTCTGGCTCCATCTCGCTGTCTCTAAGTCTGGCTGGGAATCTCTTTTGCTGTCACCTCTGAGAGCTCCAAGATGTGCAGATCTCCCTAGAACTCGGTTCTGAACATTGGGGTTGCTGTACTGATGCTTCACCCCGCAGGTGGCATCTCTCTCTGCAATGTGATGTCCTGGCTCACAACACTTGATTCCTTTCTGTTACTGTTTCTGCTTCTGCCCTCCTTCTCTGCCTCAGTCTCTCTTGGTCTCCATCTTTGGATATCTCTAACATTTCCTCTCTCATTTTCTCTCTCCTCTCTGTGTCTCTATGTACCTCTTTCTGTCTCGGTCACTCTGTTCTCCCTCAGACTCTGTGTCAGCTCTGTCTCGTCCTTCTCTCTGCCTCTATCACCCTCTTTCTCTCTATTTTTCAGTATCCATCTCTATCTCCCGCTAAGTGTACATTCCTGTCTCTCCGCTCAATCTGTCCTCTGTCTTTCTCTAGCTCTGTGTCTCTCTAGTTTTTTGTTTTGTTTGACAGAGTCTTATTCTGTCGCCCTGGATAGAGTGCTGTGACATCATAGCTCACAGAAACCTCATATTGATTCTTGGGCTCAAATGATCCTCTTGCCTCAGCCTCCTGAGTAGCTGGGACTACAGGCACAAAACTGGGCTTTTTTTTGTATTTTTAGTAGAGACGGGGTCTCACTCTGCTCCAGCTGGTCTTAAACTCCTGAGCTCAGGCAATCCACCCACCTTGGCCTCCCAGTGTGCTAGGGTTCCAGGTGTGAGCCACCACACCCGGCCCTCTCTAGTTTATGTCAGCCTCTCTCTGTGATGGTCTCTCTGGCTTTCCCTATTTTTGTGTCTTGATTTGTCTGCCTCTGTCCCTGTGTGTCTCTCTTTCTCCTTAACACTGATTGATAAATAGGTAGATGAGAGAGAGCTGAAGAGCGTTATCCCTCTGTTATTCTGTATCCTTCACTACCTCTATGTGTGTCTCTCAGTCTCTCTTTAGCTCTGTCTCTGTATCACTTGTTTCCTCTGTCCCTTTCTGTCTCTCTCATTGTCGGTCTATCTGTACTTTGCCTCTCTCTTTTACCCTCCCTTCCTCCTTCCCCTATCCCCTGGTCTGTCCTTGTCTCTGCTTCTCTCCATCTGCCCCCAGTTCTTGGGCTTAGGGAAAGCAAGTTTTAGAAAGAGATGAGGAGGGATCCCACTCTCTCCCCAGCAATGTGCTCTCCCAGTTTGCCCTCCAGACACCGGCAGCTGACTTAACCATGGCCAGTATAAGGATAACCATCCTACTCCTGTTCCTGGCTCTCTCTTGTCTGTGTGTTCCTGACCCTCAGCTTTAAGGGACAAGGGCCAACTGTCCTCAGGAACTAGACCCCCTCCCACTCCTGGGAAACCTGCTATAGCTTTACTCCCAAGATCTACTGACCTCCCTCACCAAGGTGCCAGGGCCTTGGCTTTGATGATGGTGGAAGGATAAGGGGAAGGGGTCCCATAGCTCCAGGACCTCTGTGACCTTTGTCTTCCCACCTCCAGTTAAGCAAGAAGTATGATGCCTAGGCAGTGCCTGTGGCTAAATGGGTAGGGTGCAGGACCTATAATACCAAGGGTGGCAGTTTTGAACCCAGCCCCAGCCAAACTGCAACAAAAAAATAGCCAGGCATTGTTGTGGGTGCCTGTAGTCCCAGCTACTTGGGAGGCTGAGGCAAGAGAATCACCTGAGCCCAGGAATTGGAGGTTGCTGTGAGCTATGACACAACAGCACTCTACTGAGGGTGATAAAGTGAGACTCTGTCTCTAAATAAATCAATCAATAAATAAATAAAAGAAGTATGACCCTGTGTACACGGTGCACCTGGGATCCAAATGGGTAGTGGTCCTCAGTGGTACCAAGCTATGAGGGAGGCCCTGGTAGACCAAGAGAAGGAGTTTAATGGCCATAGCAACTGCCCCATCTGTTTCAACTTCACCAAGGGCAATGGTAAGTCCGCTATTCATCTCCTCCACTCTCAATGTTTCCATATTGAGGACGGGGATGAGGGCAGGAAACTATCCTCCCAATCTTGTTGACATACTCAGGGCCACTGATCTCAATAATGACAGCAGATGTGATGGAACCAGGCAGTCCTGGTCTAGGGTGTGAAGTCTGTCCCACCTTCCCCACCTAAACCCCACCACCGTCTTGAATCATACTTTCACACTAAATCTCCATCTTCCTCCAACCGCAATCTCATTGTCATCCCAATCCCTATATCTATCCCAAACAGCATCAAATTTCCAACTCGGTCAAGTGCCCAAGTTATCTGGCCCAGTCCCCACTGTCTACCTCGACCCTATCCCAAGCCCCATCAATCTACCCCCATGTTCACCATATCAACCTCAGCTCCATACCTGTCCACAACACTGTCTCATCATTCCAACCTCCAGCCCCCATTTTAAACTCTATTATCCTCTCTTTAATCAAACTGAGTTATGCTTCATTTTTTTCCCCAGCCCAAGCCCCATTGTCTATCCCCATCACCTACCACAGTCCTAAGTTCCCATTCTCAACCTAATCTCACCCTCATCCCTAAAACCAACCCCATTACACATCTATCCAACCTGAGCTCAAGTTCAACCCAAATCTTCCAATCCTCATTTTGCCTGATTCCACCCCCATCTCCAGCCTCAAACCTAATTATCATCAGTCTCATAACCTCCTCATGCCCCATTTGTTATCCCCTACCTACCCCAAACCCAATCCATCCCCACCCACCCAGTGACTTACAGCATTTATCTAAATCTCTCCTGTGTCAATATTCTGCTCCCTTAGGCTTAGAAATCATCTAGTCTTGTGGTTTGCAAATCCTACTGTAAACATAAATCTCTATTCAAAAGAAGCCATGTGACAAAACCCAATAATTGACAACAAAGGTAGGAAGGCAGGAAGGAGGGAAGCAAGGAAATAAGGGAGGAAGGGAGGGAGGATGGAAGGACTGTTACACTTGAAAAGGGGATCCTGAAGACTTCATTCTAAACTATTCTTCTCTCCCTAAAGAATATGTAGGGCTCTCCCTGGCTCCTTCATTAGATGGGTTCCAATTACCCCAGGACCTGAAATTGGAGAACTCTGGTAAAATATATCTGTTGTGAGCCAGGCACAGTGGCTCACACCTATAGTCCTAACACTTTGGGAGGCTGAGGCAGAAGGATTGCCTCAGTAGTTTAAAACCAGCCTGAGCAAGAGCAAGACCCTGTCTCTACCAAAAATAGAAAAATTAGCTGGATGCAGTTGTGCACACCTGTAGTCTCAGCTACTGGGGAGGCAAGCAGATTGCTTGAGCCCAAAAGTTTAAGGTTGCTGTAAGCTATAATGCCATGGCACTCTACCCAGGGTGACAGAAAATGAGTAAGACCCTTTCTCAAAACAAAAACAAAACAAAGCAAAAACTTAAAAAACTATATATTGAGGGTGGCGGCTGTGGCTCAAAAGTGTAGGGTGCCGGCCTCACATGCCAGAGGTGGTGGGTTCAAACCCAGCCCCAGCCAAAGAAAGAAAGAAAAAACTATATACTGTGTATTGCATATTCTTTCCACCATTTGTGTCCCCTAGTGGCTGTAGTTTGATCCTATGACCTCATCTGCAAGCAGGTGGAGACAGGGCCCTTGAGAAAGTCACCCTGCTACTTTTGCACAGAAAACATTTGGATGCATATGTTGTTTATTACTAAAAAACAATAGCTGGATCATGGCAGACAGTACAGGAAGTAACAGCAGGGTTCTACCACTTATGAGCTGTTTATCCTTGGGCCAAGGGCCTCCTTTCTCTGACCCTCAGTCTGCTACTATGAGAACGTTGTTATAAGGAGTCATTGAGATAAAGCATATAATGTAAAGCAACACACTATAAGTTTTTTTCTTCTTTAGTATCTAGTTCTCTCCAGGGTCAAGAGGAATAAGAGATGAACACATCTGAGCCCTTATCTTATTGTAGCTCCCAGTCCTGTGGGAAATACAGCCGATCACCTGACATCCAGGTGGTCAGGGTTGAAATGGTGGGAGCTTAGAAAGCTGTGGGAGCCCTAAGGAAGCACTTGACCCAGCCAAAGAAAGAGAAGCCAGGGAAGACTTCCTGGAGGAGGGGACCTCTAAGCTGAGATCTGAAAGATGAAGATGAGTAGTCAGGAGAAGGCAAGGGATGAAAAGTGTTCCAGGAATGACAAGCCTGTGCAAAGACATGTCCGGGAAGAGAAAAGAACAGGGTCTACCTTGTTCCTGCATGAATTTCCAGGGTCTCAGTGTTTACTTTTCTCATTTATCTCTCTTATTCATGCATTCAATAATCAATAAGCAATTACCAGCACCTCCCACATGACAAGCCCTACATTGGACAATGCTAAGGACATAATGGTGACCAAGAGAGGATCCCACCCTGCCTTCACAGTTCAGTGAAGGAAACAGCTTCATTACTGGACAGTGGCAGCCCAGAGTGCTCAGGTCCTTAATGGAGATGGAGGTAGAGTGGGATCAGCAAAGCCCATGGTCCTAAGGCAGCTCAAAAGGAGGCACCTAACTCAGCCTAGGGCACCTAGCTTAGCCTAGGGTATAAGGGAGGGCTTAGTGCAGTGGTTCTCAACCTTCCTAATGCCTCAACCCTTTAATACAGTTCCTGTGGGTCGCGACCCACAGGTTGAGAACTGCTGGCTTAGTGGAAGGGGCCAGAGAGATTATGAACTCAGGAAAGGCATGGTCTTGAGGATGAGCCGCTGATTGAGTTGATTCCCTCCTCTTCTTCACAGACATCATTTTCTCCAATGGGGATGGATGGATGGAAGGTCCTGAGGAAGTTCTCTATCCAGATCCTATGAAACTTCAGGATGGGGAAGAGGAGCATCAAGGAGGGCGTCTTGGAGGAAGGCCGCTTCCTGCTGGCAGACCTGCAGAAAACTGAAGGTTAGGGTCCTTGGCCAGGCATGGTGGCTCATGCCTGTAATCCTAGCACTCTGAGAGGCTGAGGTGGGTGAGTTGCTTCACTTCAGGAGTTTGAGACTAGCCTGGGCAAGAGCAAGAGTTTGTCTCTTCTAAAAATAGAAAAAATAGCCAAGTATTGTGGCAGGTACCTGTAATCCCGCTACTCAAGAGGCAGGAGGATTGCTCAAGCCCAAGAGTTTGAGGTTGCTGTGAGCTATGATGCCATGACACTCTATCCAACCCTAGGAAGTAGGTCCTATGATAAGCTCCATTTTTTTTTTTTTTTTTT
>NW_003852628.1:502624-504859 GCF_000181295.1 Otolemur garnettii
GGCGCCGAGCCATAAGCTCCATTTTATAAGAGAGGAAACTGAGACACAGAATGCTAAATGGTCCTTCTATTTGATCTTCTAATTTTGCTGGCTTTGGGTAAAAATATGAATAATGTGGCAGGTGATCAAATAATGTGTATTAAATAATGTGATATAAATGAAATAGTAACAACTATTAGTTTCTCATTGCTGATGAAATGTATTACCACAAACTTAGTGGCTTAAAACAACACAAATTTAATCTCTTACAGTTCTAGAGGTCCAAAATCTAAAATAGGGTTGGCAGGGCTGCTTTCTTTCAGGAAGTTTTAGGGGAGAATTCCTTTCCCTGCCTTCTCTAGATTCTAGAAGCCACAGCCCCATGAGGTTAAGGACAATCAGCAAGCCCATTTTACAGATGAGAAAATTGAGGCTCAGAGGCTTAGAGAAGGGAACTCAGCCCAGGTCCCACCAAGACTAAGAAGCCAAGCCAAGATTCAAATGATGTCCATCTAATTCCAGATTTGGTTTTCTGGGCTATGCTACTGTCTTGTTGCTATATTGCAACCTATTGTTTTGGTGTTGCTTTCTATGGTCTGTTCAGCTGTCAGGACGCCAGGTGTTAGGTATCATGTTGCTGTGGGTTATTTCTGGGTGTAGTGTTGTAAGGCACTGCATGTGGCATTGCACTGTGTCATCTGCTGTGCTGATATTGTGTTGCTGTGTATTGTGTGTCATCTGTTCTGCTGCTTTGATTGTATGTGTTGTGATGTCACATCATGCATTCTGTGCTGTCTGCTGTGTTGCTAGGTATGGTTGTTGTGTGTTGTGTTGCAGGATAACGTGGCTGCATGCTGGTATCACTCATTAGTGTATCAGGTTGTTTCTGGGCTACCTGCTAGGTCACTGTGTGTGGTTACATGTGCTATCTATTGTGGTCATACCTGTTGTGTGTTTTGTGGCCTTTTGCTGTCATGTGTTGTGTGATTGCCTTGTACTATGTTGTATGTTCTGTGTTGTGTTACCAAGAATAGCCAGTTCTCTTGTTGGGTATTCTCTTGTTGTTGATGAAACGCAGGAAGTTGTGGGTTATGTGGTGTCTATTGCAGTGCCAAATATTATACTTTTGAGGGTTGTTGTACACCATGTTGTGGTCACGTGCCTGTGTTCTGTGCTTCAAGACACCTTGTCATGGCTGGGTCGGATGTTGTGCAAATTAATGTTGTTGCTGCGGTCTTGTGTGTTGCACATTGTGTCTCCTAAGCTTTGCCCGAACCCATTCCACCCTCCTCACCCTCAGGAGAGCCCTTCGACCCCATATTTGCGCTGAGTCACTCAGCGTCCAACATTCTTTGTTCAGAGCTCTTCCGAAGACGCTTCCACTACTATGATGAGCACCTGCTCACGTTGATCCCTGCCATCAGTGACAACTGTCAAATCATGAGCAGCCGCTGGGGCGAAGTCAGGAGATTGAGTTCAGCTGGGGACAGGGTGGGGGCTCCACAATATCCAGGGGCACTGTGGGACAGAAAGGACTGCGATTGGCCCTGCCGGGTCCTGCCTCCTTTATGACCCCGCCTCCGAGTTCATGGCCTTGTCCATTCCCCAGCCACACAGGGTCACTTGCGTACATAGCCTTCCTTCCCTCCCTCTCACTCTCCTCAGCCCAACTGCCACTCTTTCAGAACCTGGTTCCCTTCAAGACCCCACCGCTATCTACCAGACCCACTTGATCTACCACTAGCTTCCTTCCAACACACATCCTGCCTGCTCCTCCAAACCCCTCCCATTCTCCTCGGTTGTCAGATGTTCCTGAGTCTCCTGGACTGGGTGCCGGGGTCACACCAACGCATCTTCCACAACTTCAGGTCCATGAAAGACATCATTGCTCTCAGCGTCTACGACCACCAAGCCACCCTGGACCCCACATCTCCCCGGGACTTCATTAATTGCTTCCTCTCCAAAGTGGTACAGGTAGCCCCTAGTCTGATCTGAAGCCCTTCTGCGCCCCTGCCTCAAATTCACATGGATTGGCAGGGTTGGGGGACCTTCTTCAAAAGCAGAGAAGCTGGAGCATCTGGCCTTGCTGGGCTGAGGCCGGGTAGCTACTCCCAGCAGGCGTACAATAGACAGATAATTAAGAGGTCATTAAAGTCCAGGTGTGCTGGCTCAAGCCTATAATCCCAGCACTTTGGGAGGTTGAAGTGGGCGGATCACCTGAGCTCACGAGTTCAAGACCAGCCTGAGCTAGAGCAA
>NW_003852628.1:504879-518918 GCF_000181295.1 Otolemur garnettii
CTAGAGCAAGACCCCCCCCCCACCATCTCTAAAAATAGCCGGGCATTGTGGCAGATGCCTGTAGTCCCATCTACTCAGGAGGCTGAGGTAAGAGAATGGCTTGAGCCCAAGAGTTAAAGGTTGCTGTGAGCTATGACACCACAGCACTCTACTGGGGGCAACAAAGTGAGACAGTCTCAAAAGAAAAACAGAAGTCATTAAAGCCCATGCCTGTAATCCTAGCATTCTGAGAAGCCAAGCCAGGAGAATTGCTTGAGGTCAGGAGTTTGAGACTAGCCTGAGCAAAGTGAGACTCTTTCTGTCCTAAAAATAGAAAAATTACCTAGGGGTGGTAGCTCATGCCTGTAGTCCTAGCTCCTTGGGAGACTGAGGTAAGACAATTGCTTGAGCCCAGAAGTTTGAAGTTGCTGTGAGCTATGATACCATAGCATGCTTGGGCAAAAGAGATCCTATCTCCAAGGGAAAAAAAGTCATTAAAGCTCTATCCAGGCTTAGCACCCATAGCACAGTGGTTATGGTGCCAGCCACATACACCAAGGGTAGTGGGTTCAAACCAAGCCCGGGCCAGCTAAACAACTACAACAAAAAAATAGCCGGGCATTCTGGTGGACGCCTGTTGTCCCAGCTACTTGGGAGGCTGAGGCAAGAGAATCATTTAAGCCCCCAAATTTGAGGTTGCTGTAAGCTGTGACGCCACAGCACTCTACCTAGGGCGACATAGTGAAACTTTTGTCTCTAAAAGAAAATGGTCTGTCTATCTATGGCCCAGTGCGGTGGCTCACGCTTGTAATCCTAGCACTCTGGGAGGCCAAGATGAGTGGACTGCTTGAGCTCAGGAATTTGAGACCAGCCTGAGCAAGAGCGAGACCCTGTGTCTTTAAAAAAATATATATATATATATATATATATCTCCAGGCATTGTGTCAGGAGCCAGTAGTTCCAGCTACTTGAGAGGCTGAGGCAAGAGCATCACTTTGAGCCCAAGAGTTTGAGGTTGCTGGGAGCTGTGATGCCACCACACTCTACCCAGAGTGACAAAGTGAGACTCTGTCTCAGAGAGAGAGAGAGAGAGAGAGAGAGAGAGAAAGCTTCATCTGGGATGTTAATTGTGGGCCCTGAAGCTGAGATTTTTCTTACCCTGCCCTTCCCTGCTCCCCAGCTGCCCCAAAGAAAGTTAGATAGAAGGGCATGAACTGGCTGGAACCCAGTATCAGCTGTGCAGGTCTGGGGTGAACGCTCTGAAGTTTCAGAGCCCTGGTTCATACCCCTCATCCATCACCCCGGCAGGAGAAGCAGGACCCGCTGAGCCACTTCCGCTTGGACACCCTGTTGATGACCATACTAAACCTGCTCTCAGGCAGCACCAAGACTGTGGGCACCACCCTGCGCCACACCTTTCTTGTGTTCATGAAGTCCGCTAAAATACAAGGTAAGCCAGCCTTAGCCTAGCCGGGAGAGCCTTCTACACTGCGCCACCGCAGGACCTCCGCGCCTGGGCGTTCCAGCCTCTGGCCCCTAAACAAGGAGCCAAAGCTCCACTTCCAGTCCAGCCTAGCACTTCTGATAGAGCCTCTCGTTGACGCTTGGTCCCACAGCCAAACCTACATACCCATCAGGGGGGCGATCCCACCCACATTCCGGCAAGCTGCGGGAATCCAGACCCGAGGCAGGCGGGCGCGCTTTGTCTTCCTTTGGGGCCCACGCCCGCCCCGCGCACACTGCGCCTGTCTCTGTCTGCTTGGGGCCTCCCCAGCCAGCCACGAGGCCTGCCCAGGAACCCAACCTCTCCCACACAGTCTGCCCCTCCACAGAGCATCGTCTGCGACCCCTCTCCCCCAAGTTCCGCCTCTGGATGCATCTCCAGCTCTGCCCTCTTCCGCAGCCCTGCTCTCTTCCCAAGACTTCCAGCACAGCCTGTCCACTCCATCCGGCCGGGCCGCCATCTAAATCCTGTCGAGGGCTTAGACGCGGGATCCGCCTGAAACCCTGCCCCCCACCCCGCCCTTAGGAACTTGTGTGCAGACCAACCTTTTGCCCTCACCCAGTCTGAGACCCCACTTGGAGGCTCTGACTAGACCCCTCCCACATGCAAGAGCACAGCTCTTCCCAGCCCAGTCTCAGAGATACCCCTTCCTCCTCTAGCGGGCGTGCAGGAGATGGACCAGGTAGTGGGACAGGAAAGGGTGCCTGCGCCAGACGACCGCTGGCCGTGCCTTATACAGAAGTGGTGATTCATGAGGTGTAGTACTTTGCAGACCTCATCCCCATGAACTTGCCACATCGCGTCACTCAGGACACCAACTTTCACAGCTTCCTGCTACCCAAGGTGTGCTAGGCACCTGGAAAACGACATCAGGAAACCTAAAATGAGGCATCTCAGGTTCTTCTGGTTGGCAAGGGGTATCTGAGGCACCAATTAATTTCCAGGGCCTTAGCAACCATCATCCCCAGCCCTAGCTAGAGAGATCTGAGGCCCTTAAATCCAGAATCTCAGTCCTCTCTCAGGACCCCATCCCATGCCATAGTGGACTGCACCCAATCTAGAACCCCATACCCCTTCTCCATGACAAGTCTCCTTCTTAGGACCCCTCTCCAGAATCCCTCAGGGTCTGGGACTTTACCTTGAGAATCCACTGTATCCAAACACTATTCTCAGAGACCTGGCTCCCTTCCCAGAAGCCCCACATCTGTTCCCACAAGATGGGGGATGAGGGTGTGTGTGTTTCACATCCCTATCTCAGACCCTGGCCACACAACTTCCAGTGTTCACCACTCAGAACACTAGGTACCCACACACATTTCCTGGGTGCCTAATCCAGTCCATCCATCCCTGGGTGCCCATCCATCCCCCTTATCAAGTCCCCAGGCCCCCTGAGCCCTGTAAAATGCAAGTCCTAGCTCAGAAGCCTCCCAGCATTTCATCACTAATTCTGCCTCCTCAGCACGCAGAGCACAGATATAATCACCCTCCTTAACACTGTCCACTATGACCTCTGAGTCACTGTCTATCTGACACCTGAGTTCAACCTGGAGCATTTTTGGATGCCAATCAGTCGAAGAGCCCAGCCTTCACGACCTTCTCAGCTGGTGAAGACAGGGCTCAGAGTCATTCTGGTGCCATATTCCTACCTAGTTCTGATCCCCCAGTCCTAGTTTCACTTTCCAAATCCTCTCACTTCTTCATCTCATCCATCCTCAGCCTTTGATGCACAGAGACACTCATCCCCCCACCACAACTCCACTCCTATAGGCAAGTAGTGACTAAAATCCTCATGGAGGGAGATGTGGAGGCAGATTAATAATTTAACTTGGGAGTGGTCATTGTCAGCCTCTCCACTCAGTTCTTGCCTTTCTTTCCTTCTTTTTTTGAAGTGATTTTAGTTTTATTTCCTTCACTTTAAGTCAATCATGAGATTTCACAGTGATTTTTGGGTGGGGGCAAAAGGGCGATGGTGTTAATCATCATCAGGGCTTTGACCCAGCTGGCCTGAGGAGTACAGGTAGGACAGGCCCTCACTGAGGCAGCTGGAGGAGCACAGACTGCCCCACTGGCAGGTAGGTGATGAGCTGTTATGCAATGTCCTCTGCAGCCTCCAGCTTGTGGAGTTGGATCAGGCCATCACCCGCCGTGGCCACTGAATTGGCAATCAGTTCTGCTGCCTTGAATCACCCTCAGCACAGATGGCTACCTTTTTCTGCTGCGCAGCCCAGTTCTTGCCTTATCTCTTTGCCCTGCTGAAAACAAATCTTCTCTCTTTATGCAAAAGCAGGGGGAAAAAACAGTATAATAATAGGTAACTTATCATATTGTCTCCTGTGTGCCCAGCAATGCCTCTGAGAAGAGCAATAAGGATAGTTACTAAGAATGGGCTCAGGTGGCACCTGTGGCTCAGTGAGCAGGGCACTGGCCCCAAATACCGAAGGTGGAGGGTTCGAACCTGACCCCAACCAAACTGCAACCAATAGCCAGGCATTGTGGCAGGTGCCTATAGTCCCAGCTACTTGGGAGGCTGAGGCAAGAGAATCACCTAAGCCCAACAGATGGAGGTTGCTCTGAGCTGTGATGCCATGCACTCTACTGAGAGCAACAAAGTGAGACTCTGTCTAAAAAAAAAAGAGCTGGGCTCTGAAGCTGCAGCCCAGGGGTTGTAGCCCAGCTCTATCACCTCCTGTGTGACCTTGGATATATTACTTCACTTATCTGTGCCTCAGTTTCCATGTCTAGCCAGATGTGGTAGCTCATACCTTTAATCCCAGAGACTTGGGAGGCTGAAGTGGGAAGATATCTTAAGGACAGCAGTTCAAGACCAGCTGGGCAACCCTATCTCTTAAAAAATAGGAAGTAGTAGCCAGGCATTGTGGTGGCCCCCACCTGTAGTCCCAGTTACTCAGGAGGCTGAAGTGGGAGGATTACTTAAGCCCAGGAGTTCAAGGTTACAGGGAAGCATGATTGTGCCACAGCATTCCAGCTTGGGTGACACTCTGTCTTGAAAAAAAAAATCACACTCTGGGACGCCAAAGCAGCCAGACTGCTTGAGTTCATGAGTTTGAGACCAGCCTGAGCAAGAGCAAAGACCCTGTCTCTTAAAAAAAAGAGCCAGGCATTGTGATGGGCATCTGGGAAGCTGAGGCAAGAGAACACTTAAGCCCAAGAATTTGAGGTTGCTGTGAGCTATGATGCCACCACACTCCAAGGGTGACAAATTAAGACTCTGTTTCAAAAAAAAATCCACATTTGTAAAATGGAGATAATACTAAGGCCCACCTTTTGGGGTTGTAGTTTTTAGGAGGGTTAAATTAATAGCAGTGTAAGACTGAGCAAGGTGGCTTACACCTGTAATCCTAGCATTCTGGGAGGCCAAGGCGAGTGGATTGCTTGAGCTCAGGAGTTCGAGACTAGCCTGAGCCAGAGCGAGGCCCCTTCTCTAAAAATACCCCAGTGTTGTGGTGTGGCAGGCGCCTGTAGTCCCAGCTACTTGAGATGTTGAAGAAAGAGAATCACTTAAGCCAAAGAGTTTGAGGTTGCTGTGAGCTATGACACAACAGCACCGAGGGTGACAAAGTGAGACTCTGTCTCAAAAAACAAACAAACAAATAGTGCCATAGCACTTAGAGTAATGCATGGCATGTAGTAAGCGCTACATAAGGGTTATATTCTCACTGTTTTTCCTCTATTCACTATTCACAACAGCCTCATGTGGCAATATTACCATGCCCATTTTAAATACCCTGAAATTGTGGCTTGCCCAAGATCACAAAACTAGTTGTGACAAACCCAGGATTGGAACCCAGTCACACACTTCCATCAACCAAGATTTTTTGCTCCACAATTTACTTAAAGCAGCTTTCCTGGACCTTTATTTTTTTTATTTTTATTTTTTTTAATTTTCAGCTTATGACCAATCTTAGTTTATTTATTTAAGCCATCTCCCGCCACAAGTAAAGGGATGGAAGACTGGTAATCATATGATAAAAGAAGGTGAGCTTAAGGTCCCATACACTTTCTCTGGTCCATGTGCAGAGTAATGGTCCAAACTGATGCTGTGGTCCCCAATGTCTGGGTAGTGGTCTAGGTTCTCTTTATTCATCTTCATAACCAGTTGGAAGTGGATTCACGTGAGGGTTGTGGAATAGAGTATGGTTACCATCTCCCCAGGGAAAGGGCTTGGTCCTGATGCGAAGATGGGAGTAAGGGATGAACTCAGGTCTCTCGTGTTCTCCGTGGCGGGATTTCAAGAAGACATTCAGCATACTCACTCCCACCCCGGGAAGGGCGACGAAGAAGGTGAGGGCCCTCCTCATGCGAGCTGAGCCCTCCTCGCCGTGGGCGCCACTCGACTTGGGCCGCCCCAGCTGTGGGCGGGACCCGGGACCCACCCAACAGCCCAGAAAGCCTGAACGCAGCCGCCGCCATTTCTGACCTGGACTACCTCCTGGACCTTTAAATGGGTGGCTTTTTGGCATTCCCAGCTGTTGTCTTCATAATCTGTTTTTCTCTAGGAACTTGGGGTGGCAGCCCTTCATCTTATTTTCCGTCCGCTCCCCTACTCCACTGCCGCAGGGCGGCGAACCGCCGACGTGCGTGGAGCTCTTCCTCTACCTCTCCGCCATCCTGCAGAGCTTCTCCCTGCAGCCACTGGGGGCGCCCGAGGACATCGATCTGGGCCAGATCGGCTGCTCCCCAGACAATTTGCCGCGGCCCTACCAGCAGTGCTTGCACGAGCGCTGATGCCCCTGCCTTTTAGATTGGCCTGTGAGCTGTGAGGATCGCTGCTAGAGACCGCTCTGTCCCTCTTCTCGGCCCACTGCCTGCCCTCTCCCTCTCGCTGGCACACGTTCGTCTCTGCACCCCTGCTGCGTGCCCATTTCCCCCCCACCACCCCCCCCCAGCTGCAGGGCAGAGAGAAAGACATGGGGATGTCTTTGCCTTGTCCCTACAGAACTTGATCGATGACACACCCTTTACTGGGCTTTTTGTATTGCTTCTTAGCAAATTATCTTTATAACAGATTCAAATTTGTCTCCGCTTAATTAAAGCGGACTGTCCTCTTACAGTATGAGGAGACAGGAACTCTGGCTGCAGAGAGGGGAGACACCTACCTGTGCCTGGTTCTCCCTTAGGGCAGCTGGAATGGGAAAAGTTGTTTCCAGGAAACAGCCTGAGGACAAAAAGACAAAGAAACCAAGACAGGGAAAAAGACAGCTGCCCAGAGATAGCAAACAGGGAGTCTGCAGGAGATTCAGGGAGCTATACAAAGAGGGATATAAGCAGGGAGAAAGTGAGAGACTAAGAAATAATCACTGCTACTCACATGTGCTCACTGTTCTAAAGCCTCAATTAATTCTCCCTAGGAGCAAAGCAGTATTAGTATCACATTTTTACAGATGAGCAAACTAAGGCTCAGAGAGGTGAACTGACTTGCCCCAAATCACATAGACCAAAACAGGTGGAGCTGGGATCTGAGCAAAGACTCCCTGGCTCCAGACACTACACTGTTAACCACCACCTTTCAATTCACAAGTCAGTGTCAGAGAAAAGCAGAGAGATACAGAGACTGAGAAATGGGGAGATAGAAAAAAGAGAAAGGAAAGAAACAGAAATGACCAGAGAAAGAGAGAATGGGAAATGAATGTGAGAGATACAGAAGACTGAGGACTCTTCCTTCACCTCTCTGGCTGGACTATTCCTTTGTCCTGCATTCCTCCCTTTGGGGAGGGAGGGGACGGCAATCCCAGGCTTGGAGCTTCCTGGGACCAGACCTAACACCCTAACCTGCTGCCAGTAGCTTTTCTTACTGGGCCAACATCCCAAGCTGCACTGAGCCAGATTCAAGTAGCATGGGGTTGGTCCCCAGCCATAGATGGAGCCCCCCCAAGGCCATCCAGAAGCTGGGACAAGCTCTACTGAGAGCATGGGTCTGACTGGGATGAGGGTTATAGGCAGTCCCCACATAGGGATAAAGGAGTCAGCTCCCTAATCTTCAGTTTCCACAACAGGCTGACCACAGTCTGCTCCCAGGCATGGCCAGGGACATGGAGGTAGAGGGTAAGAGAGAGAGAGAGACTTAGAGGTCCTGAGAAAGACAAGAGGGGAGTCGGTGAAGAAAGATACATGGAGACACTGAAAAAGAAATGGAGAGAAACAGGAAGAGACAAAGGGATACACAGAGATGACAGGGAGAGAGCCTGAAAAACAAAGACTGGGAGTGAGCCAGAAAGAAAGAGGCAGAGGAGGAGAAACAGAAACACTGAGCAAAGAGAGACAGGAAGGCCCAGAGAGAGGAAAGACAAGGAGATTCTAAAATTGGGCAGTGCCTATGGCTCAGTGGGTAGGGCACCAGCCCCATATACCGAGGGTGGTGGGTTCGAACCTGGCCCCGGCCAAACTGCAACAACAACAACAAAAAAAGCCAGGTGTTGTGGCAGACACCTGTAGTCCCAGCTACTTGGGAGGCTTAGGCAAGACAATCACTTAAGCCCAAGAGTTTAAGGTTGCTGGGAGGTGTGACAGCATAGCACTCTACCCAGGGTAACAGCTTGAGACTGTCTCAAAAAAAAAAAGAGAGGTGGGGGGGGTACAGAGATGAAGAGAGAAAAACCTGAGATAAAAAGAGAGACTAACAGAAACAGGGAAATTAAGTGGCAATTAAAGACAAAGAGAAACAGAGACAGAAATAGGGAGGAACAGAGGTGTGGCATTCATTCAACAAATATTTACTGTATGTCAAGCAAGCACTATTCTAAGTGCTGGGGATACCAAAGTGAACAAGACAATGCCTTGAGGAGCTGGGATTCCAGAGAGGTGAGCCCAAAAAGCAAAATGGAATAAGGAAGAGCTGGGAGTTGGAGAGGAAGCCAGAGATCCTAATAGAGGGTCCATCAGATAGCCTGGCACAGAGGGGTGAGGTCCAGGGAGGGCGTGGCTTACTGAACAGGGAAAGGCTGACAGGTAGGAAGACTCTTGGCAGAGACAGAGACAGGGAAACAGAGAAGCAGACAGAGATTATAGAAAAGACAGACTGGAAGAGATACAGAGAGAGAAAGAGACAGACATTTTGAAAAAAAGAAAGGACCAGAGGCAGAACCTGAGAGAAAAAGAGACAAAGAAAAAGTGGGGTTAGGGGAAGAAGGAGAGAGAGATGAATAGAGAAACACAGAGATCAAGAGTGAGGGAGGCACAGAGATGAAACAAAGGCAGAGACACTGAATGACACTCCCAGAGAAAATTCTAGTCCAAGATTCTACACAATCCCCCACCTTCTCCCCAGGTCCAGGCCCTGGGCCAAGCACTTGGAGGAGGGCTGGATCTGGCCAGGGAGGGCCAGCAGGAGGGTGGACCACATTCCTGAACAGTCTGTTCCAAGCACTAATTTAGCCCCACTCCCACTACCCACCCCTGGCTCATCCAGGCCTGAGTCTGCCCTGTCCAGCCTGGGATCCTCTAGGATGTGTGTCTGGAGGAGGGGAGAATGAGGGATATGTTTGTCTGATATCATGGCCCAGCCTCAGGAGTGTCCACTTGGGAGCTTGGGGAAATAGACATTAGGGGATAAAGCAGCAATGGCATAGGACATGTGGGACTATTTAGGAACCAGAGCCTTGGAAAAAGAGATTGTTAGGAGTTCAGGGCACGGCATAAGTATGGAGGTGCAGGAGACAAGTAGGAAGGGATTCAGAAGTCTTTGTTTGTTTGTTTGTTTGAGACAGTGTCTCAAGTTGTCACCCTGGGTAGAGTGCCGTGGCATCATAACTCACAGCAACCTCCAACTCAGGCTCAAACGATCCTTTTGCCTCAGTTTTTCTATTTTTAGTAGAGACAGGGTCTTGCTTTTGTTCAGGCTGGTCTCAAACTCCTGAGCTCAAGCAGTCCACCCACCTTGGCCTCCCAGAGTTCTAGGATTATAGGTGTAAGCCACTGTGCCCAGCCAGACTCAGAAGTCTTAAGTGTAGGCATAGACATGCCCAGTTTGTGGCCACCAGGAAGGTAAGGGATTTCAGGGAGGATCTGGGGGACAGGTACAGCATACAAAGTTCAAGAACAATGGAAGTGACAAGGGCTCAGGTATGAGTCCCAAAGAATCACAGGCACTGTCAGGGGTCAGAAATGTATATAGGAGATTCTTCAAAGAAATAAAAGTAGACTTGCCCTTTCATCAACAACCCCACTATTAGGTGCTACCCTGGGGAAAATAATTCATTTTATCAAAAAGACACCTATACTCAGGCGGTGCCTGTGGCTCAGTGAGTAGGGCGCCAGCCCCATATACCGAGGGTAACAGTTTCAAACCCAACCCCAGCCAAACTGCAACAAAAAAATAGCTGGGTGTTGTGGCAGGTGCCTATAGTCCCAGCTACTTGGGAGGCTAAGGCAAGAGAATTGCCTAAGCCCAGGAACTGGAGGTTGCTGTGAGCTGTGATGCCACAGCACTCTACCAAGGGCAACAGAGTGAGACTGTCTCTAAAAAAAAAGACACCTACACTCAAATGTTCATCACAGCACAATTCCCAATTACAAAGATATGGAAACAACTTCAGTGATGAATGTGTAAAGAAAATGTGGTATACATACATTACATGAAATACCACTCAGTCACAAAAGGAAATAGCTTTTGCAGCAACTTGGATGGAACTGGAGACCATTATCTTGAGTGAAGTATCCCAGGAATGGAAAAACAAATACCACATGTTCTTATTAATAAGTGGGAGCTAAATGATGGGTACAAACAGGAACATAGAGGTGTTAAGGACACTGGAAACAAGGAGGGAGGGGAGAGAAAAAAACTTACCTATCAGGTACAATGAACACTATCCTAGTGGCAAGCACACTAAAAGCCACGACTTCAACATTAAAAAATTCACCTGTGTAACAAAAACACTTGTACCCACTTAATATTTTGTAATTTTAAAAAAATTTTCAAACAAACAACAACAAAAAAAGAAGTGTACTTAGGAGTCAGGAGTATATTTAGGAATCAGAGATAGAGGATACAGCACTCAGGGAGCCCAGAGATTGCTGAGAGATTGAGGAATACACATTTACAATCCAAGTAAGATGAAACCAAAGGTGCTAGGAGCTTAGGAAGGTGTGCTTGTTGTCCAGGTGTATTGACATGACTGAGTACAGTGGCTCAGCCTGTAATCCTAGCATTCTGGGAGGCTGAGGCAGGTAGATTGCCTGAGCTCAGGAATTGGAGACCAGCCCCACCAAGAGGGAGACACGTCTCTAAAAACAGATGGGATTGTGGTGGGCATCTATAGTCTCACCTACTTGGGAGGTTGAGGCAAGAGGATCCCCTGAGCCCAAGAGTCTGAGGTTACGGTGAGATATGACGCCACCCCACTCTACCAAGAATGACAAAGTAAGACTGTCTAAAAAAAAAAAAAAATCCTGGTGTATGAAAGTTGTCAAAGAGAGCAAACTGAGACAGCCACAGAAAAAGCCAGAAGGAGCCAGGCTTAGTTCTGCTACAGCGCGACTTTGGGTTGGGGAATCTATGGAGCGAGCAGCCGGGAAGATGCCACTCCTCCCACATCAGATCTCCACCCCTGCTCCACCCAAGACTCAAAGGAAATCAAATAGAGGTGAAGGGACACAGGCATCAGAATCGCAGACACAATGATCACGGGAATAGCAGCAGCTCTGCTGTTGCCGCTCCTGGTGCTGGCATTAGCATGGTGGAGTTGGGGTGCGCGCTGCACTCAGATGAGGGGGGCTCTGCCCCCCGGGCCCAGGCCGCTCCCGTTGTTGGGGAACTTGCTGCAGCTGAAGCCCGACACCTGGACCGTGCGCTCATGGAGGTAGGCCTGACCATGAGTGGAAGAATAAAATTCCGCAATCGTGGAGATGGGGCTTAGGGCTAGAGCTCTTGGTTCCCTGAATGAAGACAGCTGAGGGTTCAGACCAAGTGACTCCCAAGGAAGGATTGAGGGGTCCTGCCTCCTATGGGAAGTAGAGGGCCTGGACACCCTGGGTTGTGAGGGAGGAGGACCTGGGGTGGGGAACAGAGGGTCTACTTTCAAGGTTCAAAGGGGGGAGTGCGGTTCGGCACCTGTAGCTCAACGGCTAGGGCGCCAGCCACATACTCCTGGAGTGGAGGATTCGAACCCAGCCCGGGCTTGCTAAACAACAATGACAACTGTAACAAAAACAAAACAAACAAACAAAATAGCCGGGCGTTGTGGCGGGCGCCTGTAGTCCCAGCTACTTGGGAGGCTGAGGCAAGAGCATCGCTTAAGCCCAAAAGGTTGAGGTTACTGGGAGCTGTGAGGGCACAGCACCTACCGAGGGGGTGGGGGGACGGTATAGCGAGACCGTCTCAAAAAAAAAAAAAGTGGGGAGTGAGAATCAGAGACTGCGGTCATAAATTTCTTCACTCCGAGGAAGGAGGTAAGTGGGGACTTGGACTTCTGGGTCTGAAGGAGAAAGGAACTAGAGGTCTGAACTCCTGAACCTGAGGAATAAGGGGCTGAGCCTGGGACTCCCTGAGCCTAAAGGAGGCAGCTGGGGGCTGGGGCTCGGATTAGCAGGGAGGACCGGGACCGCTGAGCACCGACCTGCTCCCCGTAGCTCTCCCGCCACTGGGGCTCGGTGTTCACCGTAAGGCTGGGCCGGCGCCCTGCAGTGGTGCTCTGCGGCTACGCAGCGCTGCGGGACGCATTAGTGCTACAGGCGGATACCTTCTCTGGCCGCGGGGCCATGCCGGTCTTCGAACGCTTCACACACGGAAACGGTGAGGCCCGGGCGCTGGAGTGGGGGACTGAACCAGGTTGGGCAGATAAAAGTTGGAGCAGGAAAATGGGGCGGGGCCTAATAGAGAATTCAGATAACCCGGGCAAATAGCCAAGAGAGTGGGGCGGAGCTAAAATGTAGGCCGTACCGAGGTTCATCGTGCAGCCAATAGGAGAGAAAAGCCTAGAAGTCGAAGCCAAAGGGAGCAAGCACAGGCCAGAGACCTGGACCAACAGAGGCAGAGGTCAACGTGTGGACCGGGTCGAGAAGGGCAACCAAGTGGTCTGGTAAAAGAGAAAAGTCGTTTCCAGGAGTTGAAGGCACCGAAAGGGGCGGAGATAGTAACTGGAGCTTCCTGAGTGGGGTGTGGCCAACTTCCCCGGCCCACCTTCTTTTCTATCCCCACCGTAGGCATCGTGTTTTCTAATGGACCGCTCTGGGGAGCGCTGCGCAATTTTGCACTTGGAGCGCTGAAAGAGTTCGGTTTGGGCACGCAGACCATCGAGGAGCAAATCCTGGAGGAGGCTTCTTGCCTGCTTAATGAATTTCAAGCCACCATTGGTGCGACCTAGCCTGGAAACAGAAGGGCCTGGTGTGGATGTGGCCAATGGCCTGCCCAGAGAGGCCACGGGAAGGCGTTTGGGTAGAACAAAGGCAATAAGCCCAAAGAGCTAGTTGGGAACGCGACCACATCGTTAAAACCCCGCCCTGTTGCCACTCCTTCCCCTCCAGGAACCCCGTTCGACCCCAGGCGGCTACTGAGTAATGCTGTATCCAATGTTATCTGTTCTGTGGTCTTTGGGAAACGCTATAGCTATGGAGACTCGGAGTTCTTGAGGCTCCTGGACCTCTTCAATGACAACTTCCGCATAATGAGTTCCAGATGGGGTGAGGTGAGAGGAGCGGCCACAATGTCTTCCTCGTGTGCTCAATTTTATGCCAAACCCTCTGTACCCTCTAAAATGACAAAAAATTATTCTAGTGACTTAAAAAGAAAAAAACACCTCAGGCCAGGCGTGGTGGCTCACTCCTGTAATCCTAGCACTGTGGGAGGAGAGGCAGGGAGACTGCTTGAGCTCAGCAATTCCACACCAGCCTGAGCAAGAGACCCAATCTGTACTAAAAGTAGAAAACAAACAAAAAGACTAGTCAATGTTGTGGTGCACACAGCTCCAGCAACTTGGGAGGCTGGGGCAAGAGGATCACTTGAGCCCAAGAGTTTGAGGTTTCTGAGTTAGGATGCTAAGGCATTCTACCCGGGGCAACAGAGTGAGACTGTCACAAACAAATAAACAAACAAACAAAAAACCCCTAGCCGATGTGGTGGCTCACGCCTGTAATCCTACCACTCTGGGAGGCCAAAGCTGGTGGATTGCTTAAGCTCACAAGTTCAAGACTAGCGTGAGCAAAAATGAAGACACCCCCCCCCATCTCTACTAAAAATAGAAAAACTGAGGCAAGAGGATCACTTGACCCTGAGTTGGAGGTTGCTGTGAGCTATGACACTAGAGCACTCTACCCAGGGTGACAGCTTGAGACTCTGCCTAAAAAAGAAAAAACAAAACCTCAGTACATGGCTATAATAGTTCATTAGAATGAGACAGTCTTGGGCAGTGCCTGTGGCTCAGTGAGGAGGGCACAGGCCCAATATACTGCACAAAAAACAGTGGAGCGTTGTGGCAAGCACCTGTAGTCCCAGCTACTCAGGAGGCTGAGGCAAGAGAATCGCCTAAGCCCAAGAGCTGGAGGTGAGCTGTGATGCCACAGCATTCTACCCAGGGCAATAAAGTGAGACTGTCTCTAAAAAAAA
>NW_003852628.1:519804-523758 GCF_000181295.1 Otolemur garnettii
CTGAAGTACCCAGAGGTGGCAGGTCTGCAAGCTGGAGAAACCCAGAATGGGGGCCTGGGGTTTGGGGATGGCTGGAGGAGTAGGGAAGTGCTCGGCTGACCAGCTCCCTCTGGCCCCAGCCAAGGTGCAAGCAGAGCTGGATGCTGTGGTAGGTCGGGTGCGCGCCCCAAACCTAGAGGACCGCGCGTGTCTGCCCTACACCAACGCCGTACTACATGAGATCCAGCGCTTCATCAGTGTCCTGCCACTGGGACTGCCGCGTGCCCTCACCCGCGATACCCACCTGCATGGCCACTTTCTGCCCAAGGTGCCCAGAGTCCAGGGATACTGTGGGTGCCAGAGGCATGAACACCCGTTGGCTAAAAGCCAGAACGGGTATACGTGGTGCCAACTGACGCTCAATGACCCAAAGAGCAGGCTTTTACAAAGGCTCTTAGATGGGGCCAGCACGGTGGCTCACACCTGTTAATTCCAGCACTCTGGGAGGATGAGGCAAGTGGATCCCTTGAGCTTAGGAGTTCAAGACCCGCATGAGCAAGAGTTGAGACCCTTTCTCTAAAAATAGCCAGGCACTGTGGCAGACCTCTAGTCTCAGGTACTGGGGAGGCTGAGGCAAGAGGATCACTTGAGCCCAAGAGTTTGAGGTTGCTGTGAGCTATGATAGGACAGCATTCTACTGAGGGTGACAGAGACTCTGCCTCAAAAAATAAAAATATATATGACTTGGCACCTGTAGCTCCGTGGTTAGGGTGCCAGCCACATGCATCAGGACTAATGGGTTCAAACACAGACAGGGCCTACTAAACAACAACAACAAAAAAACAAAAACAGGGGGTGTTGTGGCAGGTGCCTGTAGTCCCAGCTATTTGGGAGGCTGAGCCAAGAGAATTGCTTAAGTCCAAGAGTTTGAGGTTGCTGCAAGTTGTGATGCCACAGTGACATAGTGAGACTGTCTTAAAACTATATATATACCCACACACACATAGTCTTAGATGGAAGAGGTGTTCACACAGGCTGATAGAATGGTTAACTCTAGTTGTGCATACCCCAGGGCACCTTCGTGATTCCCCTGCTGGTGTCTGCGCACCGAGACCCCACCCAATTCAAGGACCCAGACTGCTTCAACCCCACCAACTTCCTGAATGACAAGGGGGAGTTCCAGAGCAACGATGCTTTCATGCCCTTTGCCCCAGGTCTGGGCCAGAAAGGGAGGGGACAAGCTTGGACCAGTTCTGAGGTGCACAGGCTGCTTACTCTGTACCCCTGTGTACCTAGGAAAGCGGATGTGCCTTGGAGCAGGACTGGCCCATTCAGAGATCTTCCTCTTCCCTACTGCTATCCTACAGAAATTCTCCCTGCTCCCTGTGGAGAACTCTGCCAACATCAACCTCACGCCACATTGCACTGGCCTGGGCAATGTCCCCCCAGCCTTCCAGCTTCGCCTAGTGCCCCGCTAAGATCAGGCTCTGCAACTTTGGGCTCACTTGCCCTCACACATCCTAGCCCTCCTTGGTCAATAAAAGCCATGACTTACAGATGGAGATTTCATTATAGAAAGGAAGAGTCAGATATGTGCAGCTCTGAGGTAAAACTTTTATTTCTTGGCTGACAGGACTTCTACACCCATGCTCCTCCAGGCACCTTCTACCCTGCCCAAGCAGCAGCAGCCCAGTCCACAAGGTGCCATAGCCAATGGGGTTGGGGAGTCACTTCACATTCCAGGCTGGAGTGGGGTGGGCTTATGTATACCCCCCAACTTTTGCCAGCAAGAGGCCATGACTCACCCCAACCCAAAATCCTGCATCCTGGTGGGAGGTGACTGCGCTTCCTCCCAGTTCTCCACACCTAATAAGGGGTATGACCAGACAGGCCAGGGCACAGAAGCCCCGACTTCAGTAATGGTATCCCCCAATGCTGGCTCCTGCCCAGGTCACAACTCCAGCCTCCATCATGGGACAGCAAAGGTCTCTCTTCCTTTGTCCTCAGCAATAGACAGAGCCCTCCACACCAGGCAGGACAGAGGCAAAGTCAGAAGCAGCAGCGATGGCAGGGGAGGAGCAAGCACCAGAGACTGGTGGGCTGCCAGCTCATGGCCCAGGGCTCTCCTGAAGTCAGTGAAAGGCATCTGTCCATGGAGCTCTGGGGCTAGCCACTAGGTGGGCGTAGTCTGCTGTGATACAGGTACTTGGACACCTTTCTGTCCTGATGCTGGGGGTGAGAGGACAGAAGATTGTGAGTCATCAAGGGAGGAACAAAAAGGCCAAGGGAAACCTCAGAAGATGGGGAAGAACCAGGAAGAAAATGGGGCTTATGTCAGAGGTACCAGAAGAGCGGGCTAAGGAAGATGGACAGAGATGAGGGAAAATGAGTGCTGGGATTTTTAATAAGAGACCAATGAGATAGAAGGGGTAGCTGGAAGCCTAGTGGGGTACATAGAATAGTAAAGGCTAGGCAAGTGGGAAAGGTACCTAGCTGATACTTGTCTTTGGCTGCAGCCCGCTCCTTGGCATCAAAATACCAGACAGTGATGGCGTACCTGGGGACCAGGGAAATTGGAGATCAGTTTTTTGCAATTCCAGCCACCATACCAATAGTGACAGTAGAGCCCACCCTTTGGAGCCACCTGGTTCTGTTCCCACCTAGAGCCCCTCTCAGCGCCTAGTCATTTTGCAGATCTGACAGGACATCGTTGGCACAGAGTGAGCACCTGGGTACATCCCCAGAACTACGCAGATCTGACAGGACATCGTTGGCACAGAGTGAGCACCTGGGTACATCCCCAGAACTATGGGTCATACCTGGTAGCATAGGCTGGCTTCACCTCGTGAGGGTTCCGCCGGTCAGACCAGAAAATAAGCAAACGGTCAAAAAGTGGCTCGATGTTGGCTACCACAGGCCGGCCCTCAGGGAAGATCTGCAGCAGGCCACCATGCACCTGGGGTCGGGCCAGAGGATGAGGCCAGCTGATCCTCCCTGGAGCCTCTGCCTTGCACTGCGTCCCAGGAGTCCACCAGGGGGCGCAGTGCCAGCAGGCATCACTCCCTCCCACCACTCAAGGCTCTTAAAATGAATGACAAGCCAGAATCTGTATCACCATGGAGATGGGCAGGAAGCTACTAAAGACAGGAAAAGGGGGAGAGCGTTCACTACAGGCCGGGTGGGGCTTGGCAGACAGCACCATTCCCGGAAAAGGGGGGGGGGTCGTCCCACCACAGTCAGCCAGAGAGGAGGTGCCATTTCCCAGGACGGGCCGGCACACTGCACCGCCCCCCTGTGGGTTGAGAAAAGAACAGGAAAATGCCAGAATCTGAGCAGGGAATGGAAAATGGAGAGGATGCACAAAGCCCCGGCCCCACCCTCACCCCCTACCTTAACGTCCCAGTTCTGATTCAGGTAATAGATACAGGTGATGCAGCGCCCATCTCCATGGGGATTGTCAACATGCCTCACGTACCCCAGCCCGTTGCCTGGGTAACACGCCACCATGGCCTGGCAGAGATGGAGGGAGGTGGGTTCACTGGGGCTACATAGGCACATCTGAAGCAGCAGCCATTATTTCCTTTCTCACCCTTCCCAGCCCCTTGTATTTCCCCTGGTTCCTTGGCACCCAGATGGTCTCGATAAATACCTGAAAATTTGATTTTTTAAGAAATACCCCACCTCAGACATTTCACTAGAGTAAACCAATTTAAACGTTTTCAGGTCTTGTAGGAATGTGGCCTCACAGCCCTAGGCCAAGTGTTCTTATCCTTGACTGCAGGACGGAATCACCTGGGGACCTTTGATACACTGATGCTCAGGCTCACCTCAGAGGTTCTGATGTACTTTGTAGGACTTAGAATGTTTTAAAGTTCTCCATATAATTCTAATGTGCAGCAATGTTGAGAACTGTTGCCCGTGACTACAAAGAATCGTCACTAAATAAATCATCGTCTCAGACACATCCAAACAGGA
>NW_003852628.1:523802-531581 GCF_000181295.1 Otolemur garnettii
ATAATTCTAATGTGCAGCAATGTTGAGAACTGTTGCCCGTGACTACAAAGAATCGTCACTAAATAAATCATCGTCTCAGACACATCCAAACAGGAACCAAACCTAGAGTCTGAACAGAAAGCGAGATCTGGCCAGGCCAAAGCAGGTGGATTGCCTGAGGAGTTTGAGACCAGCCTGAGCAAGAGGGAGACCTGGTCTCTACTAAAAATAGAAAACTAGCTGGGTATTGTGGCAGGTGCCTATAGCCCCAGTTACTCAGGAGGCTAAAGCAAGAGGATTACTTGAGCCCAAGAGTTTGAGGCTATTGTGAGCTATGACGCCATGGCATCCTACCCAGGGCAACAGCGTTAAGACTGTCTTCCAAAAAAGAAAAGAAAGTGAGGTCTCATTCTCAGAGCAGTAAGGACAACTTGCTGGGTAACCCTGGACAGTCCCAACACCTGCATGTACCTCCACTGCCTCATCTGGCAACTGGGGTAATAAATACATTCTCTGTTTACAGCAGCAGTAACTAATTCCTCTGAGAACATAACTCTGGAGATTTCAGATCCCTCACCAGACCTAACCAGACTTATCCAGACTCTAGTTTGTGTGTGTACAGGTCTGCCCACAGGGCTCCTGTTCCCTCTGCCAGATAGCTGCTACTCCCCTAGCCCAGCCTCTGACATAGAGTGGCTGGGGCCCCAGAATGTTTGCCATCAGAGAGTTGACAGAAAGGTGGCTGTGGGGTAAAGGAAAGGACTCAGTCACTTCTGCATACCCAATTCCCTGGTTCACGTCTCAGTGCTGCTACATGAGCTATGATATCTTAACTTCCTATCTCAGATTTCTCATCCACAAAATGGAGCAGTCAGCTACTTCACAGGTTATTGTGGAAATTGAACAAGATAACAAATGTTTGGGAAGACACCCAACACGGTGCGTACCACATGATGGAAAACCAAAGCAGAGGCTGAAATGCCACTCAAAAATAAAAAAGATCCCTGTCCCAGCCGGGTGCCATGGCTCACTCCTGTTATCCTACCACTAGCACTGCGGGAGGCCCAAGTGGGAGGATCCCTTGAGCTCAGGAGTTCCAAACCAGCCTGAACAAGAGCGAAGCCCTACCCCTACTAAAAATACAAGTTATCCAAGTGTTGTGGCAGGCACCTATAGTCCCATTACTTGGGATGCTGAGGCAAGAGGATTGCTTGAACACAGAGTTTGAGGTTGCTGTGATACCATGACACTCTAGCCTGAGCACAAGAGTGAGACTGTCTCAAAAAAAAAGACCAGGTCCCAACATCTGCCCAAAGCCGCTGCGGAGGAGGGATAAGGTCTTTTAAGCAAATACGGGAAGATTGGCACAAGAACCCTTCAGTTTTTCCTCAGTTAAGGGACCATCAGTCTTGACCCCTCCACCCAGGTACAACTGTGCTAGCTTCTGCTCCCCACTAATGCTCAGCCACACCAATGGGCCTGGCCCACCAGGACAACCCAAGTTAAACATTCACGATCAAACACATCAGTGTCCACTGCTAAAATAGGAGGCTTGCCAAGCACACCATACACAGCAGGCAAGGTTGATTCAATCTCTCATTCTCCTCCCAACACATTATTCCCAGGGTTCATCCTAGTGATGAGGGCTGACACCATTCTACGGTCACAAAGCAGTGGAGCACCAAAGACTTTCTCTCTGGCAGCACCAGGGTATAAACAGTGAGAAAGGCCCACAAGGAAAACCCTATATCCTACACCCCCAAGTTCAGTGGGGAGAGCCTTCTTTGCACTACTCACTCCCTGAGCAACCACATCCCCTGCAAGGAAAGAATGTGGCCATGGCACAGAAAGCTTGGAATCAGTGAGTCACTGATTAGAGAAAGGCAAGGACTTCCCAGTTAGGAATCCAATCATGCTGATTCTGCAACAGAATGGGTGAGAGAAGGGGCCCAGGGCTCCACTCTCTTCTCCCATAATCAACCCCACACAGCAGCCAGAGACCCTTCTCTTTAGTTCTCCATTGTATACTGAGAAAATACAAATTCTCAACCACAACTTCCAAGGTCCCCAACTCCATCACTCTGCTCCAAGTCTCAATAGGCTCATTTCATCCCTACCACAAAGCCTTTGCACTTGCCTGGGTCATTCTACCCCGACCCACCCTTTAGTTCAGTATTCAGGTCAAGGGTTAACTTTAGTCCTCTGATTGTCTACTCCACTCCCCTGAACATAAAATCAGCACAGGTACCTATCTACCTAGTAGTGGACTGAAAAGCAGATGCATAGAAGCCCATGGGGCCAAGCGTGCCTCCCAGCACCCAGTGCAATATCTGCTGCCTCAGAACACTTCTCTGGGTCTCCTCTGAACCCCACCCCTTATGCGCGGCCCTGCCCCATACAGATTCTCCTACCATGCACATGAAAGCTGGGCACAGAAAGAGAAATCTGCCCTTTAAGCCCCCCGCTTCTAACACATACACATATCTTGGGGGGTGAAAAACATCCTCTGGACCCAGGGACAAGGAGAGACCAGGAAAAGTTGTTCTTCCCAACTTGGGCAAGGAAAGGGCAGGCGGAATCACAGTCAGGAAATCGAAGAGTTAAAGACTATTGGTGACAATGTGCCAAGAGCCCACCACCACTACATATGTACACATATACACACACATCCCAGTCAGAAGGCTGTGACTGAGACAAAGACAGGTGGCTCTTAAATGAGCAAACCAAGGCAGCTGGACCCTCCCTTGTGTCCCCTCTGGCAGCCCTTGTTGCCAGTGGGAACCTACTCTCTCCTACCTGCAAGTCAACTGAGCACAGGTACCAGGGAGAGAAGGCAAAGTTGGATGAAAGGAGTCCAACTCAGGAATGGTGTGGATTACTGCCCACCCCTGGGCTCTAGTCCTGGTGATCCATGCCCCACCATAACTGCTGTAGCCCACCTTAGCACCCCATAGTCTTACTCCAGAGCCTGGGAGGGAGTGCAGATTTGAGCCTTTGACGGCAAGGAAGCCTGAAGTTGCTGTCTCACTAGGGAGGGGAGGGTCAAAGAGGGCTCTAGTGATTGGGCTGGCTCCTCTCCTCCCTTCCCAGTCCAGCCAGCCCTGTTATTACCTCCCCAGGGCAAGAAGGATCATTTAAGGCTAAAACAACTCCCCCATCCCCAATCCTAGTCAGGACCCTGTCCCCAACCACCACCAAAGGAGGCACTGGAGGAGGAAAGAACTGCTCCTTCTACCTTCCATCCCCAAACTGCCACAGACTTGATGGGGATTTAACATGGTTTCCCTATTCTGGGGACCAGCAGAGAGGCTCAGGGCCATGTCCCACCCTTGGCCACTCCCCCCTACCCCCCAACAAAGACTGCCAACCCAAGGGTGAAGATGCTGAGCTAGGAAGGCTACAATGGCCTCGCCCGCACAGGAGCCAAGTCCAGGGAGGGGCCGGCTCTAGCTCCAGCTATCAAGTAACAGGAGGGAGAGGGAAGTAGAACAAGTTCCAGCTGGGGTGGGGAGGAAACAGGCTTCAGCCCCGGGGGAGCCCTGGTCCCTGAGCCAGCTCCAGCCTGAAAGGAAAGCCACACAGAGGCAGAACCCAAGACAGAATCTGAGGAGGGAGGAGACACTAGGAACTCAACTTCACGCCTATAGGGCAGAACACAGCAGTGCCATCAGCGAAGCACCTACTGGTATGAAGCAGCAGGTACTCGCTATAGGGCTTTCTCCAAGGGACACCATGCCTTGAACTCAGGGCCAGGGCCCTCACACACTTCCATGGAAAGGATTATTGTGTCAACAAGCAGGAAAGGCCCTACAGACCACTATCTTGTACACAGCTCCTGACTCTAGGTTCCTGAATGGGTAGCTGGAGGGCCATGAAGCCCTGAAAACTGCTTGTAAACTCCCATAAAATAAGCATTTTTCTTAACAGAATCTGTGGCCACAGGAAGAGTCTCAAAAAGCCCCAGGCTCCAAAAAAGATTAAGTACTACTACTCTAAAGAAAAAAAAGAAGAAAAAGAGACCAAGGACAGACACATAATATCAAGGGAAAAGAGAGACAAACAGGGATGAAGTGACAAATAGGACAGATGAAATGGAGAACAGGGACTAGGGCAGGGAAGGGTGAAAAAAAGGGGACAAGAGGTCCACCTGGGATAGAATGTAGCCACCCAGAGCCACTCCAGGAAACTGTCCATGAGGCAGATGCCACAGCAGACACACAGGGAATGATGAAAGTCCAGGGGCCAGGTGTCCAACATAGTGGGCAGCACCCCTTCCCTCAGCCCAGGGCCCACTCATTACTGCCACTCTCTCCTTTCCTCCTTCTGGTTCTTCTGCCTGGGAGACAGGATAGGGTAGAAGACAGGCCAGTACTCAGGGATAAATGGATGGATGGACAGACAGGGACACGGGACAGAAGCAGGTAAGTGTGTCTACTAATGACCATTCTTGGTCTGGAGCCCAAACATCAGGGGACTGTGAACCCCATCATGACACATACACAGATGCAGGGCTCTGTATGCTGGCAGCTCTTATCAAGTTCAAGGGGATTCCTGGCAAGGTCAAGAACCACTGGCCAAACTCCTGCTTTAAAAGTGCATAAAATGAGGTAAACAAAGAGGCCATGGACCCTAAATCCCCACAAGTACATTATCTCCAGTGGAAGTACCTAAACTCTTTTGTAACCCCAGAAGCCTCTCCAAACCCATCCATGCTCAGAACCCTAGGCATCCAAAAAACAAAGGTGCACAGTGAAGCCCCTCCACAAAATACCACCCCCAGCCTTACCTTGGTGCGCCCGTTGATGACGTAGCTGCCCAGCCGCCCAGCGCAGTGGCGGATTACAGCATCCACGTGGGCCATAAGGGCACCTATGCTTCGGCAGCCTGGCTCGTGGCCTTCCACCCAGGCAATCTGGTCCCCACGGATGCTGCGCGGCGGGATAGCCCGCTGGCTCACAAGCTGCCCATCACGCAGGCGCCCACCCCGCTTCAGGGCCTCCACCTCTGCCAGCACACGGCTGCCCAATGCTGCCCCCAGGAAGCTGTCCTTGACACAGATGCCATAGTACCGCATGCAGGGCACAATATAGTCCAGGGCCAGGCGCTCAGGCGCAGAGGGCAGAGCCTCCTCTATCAGCCCAGCACTCACCTCACCACTGCCCCTGCTGCAGCCACAGCCCAAGCCACCCTCCCCCTCTACCTCCTGGTTCTCTTGCCTGGCCCAAGGACGCTTGACAGGTGAAGGGGCATCCCCACCATCCTCGGCCCATTTCCGTTTTGGGGCTTCAGGCCGGGCACCGTGGGCTGCCAATCGCTGGCACCCCTTGGTCACCAGTGCCGCAGCACATTCGCTCTGCAGAGGCCGCAGCTCACCACCATCCTGCCCGCCAAAGCCCTCCCGGAGAGGGCTGGCAGTGGTAGAGGTGGTTGTGCTTCTGGGGGTCCCACTCCCTGCTGAGGCCTCACCAGGCACTCCTGGACAGTGATAGGAGGGTAGCAAGGGACAGGGCAGGTAACTCTCCACCCCCATCCTGGCCCGGCCAGGCTCTGAGGGCTCTGACACAGACCCTGATAACTGAGGGAGAGGCTGACTCAGGGTCTGCGGCTGGCACGGGCTGTCCATGGCAGCAGTGTCTTCATCCCCCGGGCATGGAGGGCACCGCCCGGGCCCATGGTGCCACCCTCCTCCACCTCCTCCTCCACTTGATGCAGCTGGGGGCCACTGGGCCTGACGTGGGGCAGGGTGAGGCAGGGCAGGCAGGAGGGGCTCTTCTTGTGCCCTGAAGGTGCTTGCTGGTCCCCAAGTCCTCTGCTGTCCCTAGGGGCTTGGGAAGGGACCCTTCAGGATAGCTGGAGGAAGAGAGAGAAAAAGGGATGTAAAAGGAGCTAAAGGTAGGCAGACAGACAGGTAGGAAAAGGGGAAGGTATGGACAGTAGGAAGAAGGCCAACCAGGACAGCCTTGACTCCTGAGAACCCACAACCTGAGGCCAAGTGGAGCAGAGGAGACTTGGGGGGGATCGCTGACAGACAAGGGGCAGTAAGGGGGAGGGGCTGGAGGCGGAAGGCTGGGTAAAGGACACAAAGAGAACTGTGGTGGGGGCGTGGGAGGGAGTACCCAGTCAGAGGAAGGGGTTCTGAAGCAGAAAAGGAATGGTGGAGGGGCGTGCGGTCGGAGAGTTGGAAGCAGGAGGGATCTGCCTGGGCGTCCCAGACACGCAACAGAGAAATGTGGGGGATCCACAGAGTCAGAGTTAGGAAGGTCAACAGACAGAGGAAACCGGAGGGCCCAGAGACAGAGAAAACAAACCGGAGGGAAGCTGGGAGGGCGGGCTCGAGAAGGCCAGGCAGGCCGGGGTGGTGGGGTCGACCAGAGCCCGACGGGAGGCCCACTGGGGCGGACACACACCCAGACGGAAGGGAGGTCCTGAAACAGACGGAAAGGAGCCTAGAGAAGAGGGTCCACAGCGACAGACAGAACAGCGAAGAAGGGTTCACGCACTCGGCGACAGGACCAGGGAAAAAAGCGCCCTTCTTCCCAACTCGGTCGGTGCGGGCCCTGAAGCCCCCTCCGAGCGCAGCAGACGCCAAAGGCAGGGCCGAGGGGCCGCTGGGACCCCGTGCCCCTCCCCTCGGCCTCTGCGCAGCGCGCGCTCCCCGCCCCCATCCCAACCCCCGCAACGGCCGGCACCCAACGAGCCTAGCCCGCGTTCCCTCCCCCACGCCCCACCCCCACCCTCCCTTCCCGGGGTCACCACGGCTCGCTACAGAGTGCCCCGGCGCGCGCCCCCACACCAGGCCCGGTCAGTCCCGGGCCCGGGGCTGGGGCTCCTTCTCCCCTTCACTCCCTTCTCTGCCCGAGACCACCTCACCGAGCTTTTTCCTCCGGCCTCGGCGCCGCCGTTTGTGCCAGCCGCCCTGCGCCGCACAGCGCGCCATACCCCGCCCCCACCTCCCACGATGCTCCGCCCCCGCCTCGCCCGGTGGGCACGTGACCGCTCTTGGCATGGGGAGAAGGTGCCTGCGCAGGCGCGAGCCGCATGAGGCGGGGCGAGGAACTTCCGAACACCCCTCTGGAGAAGAGACTTGGATCCGTCGCGTACGCGAGGCTCATTTGCATTCCTTGCTCCGCCCCTTCAGCGCGGGAGGAGGCGCGCAGTTAGAAGAACTGGATCAGGGACCGGGCGTTGATGTGCATGGCGTAGGCTTAGTCAAGATAAATGGGTAGGGCATGCAAATACATGATTTACACGGACAGGGCCCAGCCCCTCCAAGTCGAGGATCTAGCGGAGTGACAAGCCCGTGGTTTGGGAAGTGGCGTGCAAGTGATTTCATTTACTTGGGCAGCCAAGAATCGAGATGAGACATTGAGAAATCGCTACGCAGTTAGTTGAGAAATGTATGCAGATTCGCACGTCAAATAAATACTTATTATAAGGGAGTTAAAAATAGAGTGCGGGACGTCCTTGAGAAAAGAGAAATACGGACTAGAAGGGATGTGCAAAATGTATCCTATTTGCATGACCCCACTCCGCCCTGCCCCCTGAGGACAATTGTGGGAGTCAATAAAGAACCAGAGAAGAAGGCTCAGCGCCTGTGGCTCAAGTGGCTAAGGCGCCAGCCACGTACACCCAAGGTGGTGGGTTCGAATCCGGCCCAGGCCCACCAAACAACAATGACGGGTGCAACCAAAAAATAGCCGGGTATTGTGGCGGGCGCCTGTGGTCCCAGCTACTTGGGAGGCTGAGGCAAGAGACTCGCTTGAGCCCAGGAGTGGGAGGTTGCTGTGAGCTGAGATGCCA
>NW_003852628.1:531899-535097 GCF_000181295.1 Otolemur garnettii
AATACTCTTGCCTCAGCCTCCCAAGTACCTGGAATAACAGGTGCCCACCACAATGCCCAGCTATTTTTTAGAGATAGGGTCTCTAACTCCTGAACTCAGGCAATCCACCTGACTCAGCTTCCCAGAGTGCTAGGATTACAGGCATAAGCCAATGTGTCCAGCCTGAGAAAAGATCATTTCGAATGCCCATCCCCTCCTTCGTTGCTCAGGAAGAGGGGTAGGATCCAGACCTCTGGCCGAGTTGGTTAAGACTGACTTGAGGGTGAGAGGGCAACCACCAGTTAGGAGTGTCCTCAGAGGGCTACACCAGTCCCTGGCAGGCCACATGGGGAGGGGAGGTAGAGTTGTTCATCTGGACTCAAAAGACATGCACACTGGTAGAAAATTTGCGCCAGTTTTACAAAGGCCAACCGTTTTCAGGGGCACACACAGGGTTCACAGTCACACACAAGGGTCAAAACACAGGCCTCAGGATCATACATTCATAAGAACACACACAATAGTACATCACAGTCTGCTACTTTCCGGCATCAGACATGCATGAGTAAGATCAGGTATATAGACCCAGGGCCAACCCATGGGCCCAAATTCCCATTCCCTAGCCAAACACCAGCCTCACCAATATAATCTGTAAGGAGACAGAGCAGTTACATGTAACAGTATCACATACAAGCAGCACACATTAGTACTAACGCTGTCCCCCACACAGGTTTTGGAAATATTCTTTCACACACCTTACAAACTAATGGACATCAGTATTACAGAGTTAGCCTTGACCATACATTGAAACCAAGTGTATACATGGTGACAAATTTTATCCCTCCACGATAGGCACCTGGGTTTATCTCACACTATGTCCAACCCAGAAACAAGGGTTCCAAACACCCTGACACATGATTTTTCCACCAGGGACCTCTATTATCTCCCCAACATCCCAAAATGATGGAGGCCAAGACACAGGTGTAAACAATGCTTTATAAGGATAGGGAAAGGTATGGACAGGCCTCCAGGTAATAAATAACACGTACTCGCAACAGCAGGGCCAGGCAGGAAGTTGGGGCCAAATGACCCTGGTCTCAGGCTTTGGGATCTCTTGGGGTATGGTTAAGGGTTCAGGGGGGACAGAGGTTAGCCAAGACAGAGGAAGCAGCAGCAGGTATGGGTTCCCCCTTCCCCCATGGCTCAGTCTTGCCCCAAAGCCAAGCCCCACCAGGCCAGGGAAGGGGAACAGCTGGCAGGGCAGCTTCTCTAGGGCCAGAGCAGGTTGAGACACGGCTTCCCAGGGCCTGGTCTGGGCCCCAGCTGGAAGGGCAGAGCTGGTCCTGGAGAATAGGTGAGCTGAAAGAGAAGGGTGTGGTGACCTGGAGGGACCCTGGATCTCTTCAGCTGTTGTCTGTCTCATTTCTGGGTATCTTCCTACCCTCTGATCTATGTCCATACCCAGACCTCTCTCCATACCCCTCTCTTTCTCTCAGTTTCTTCGTTGTCTGTCTGACTTTCTTTTTCTCCTCTGCAGGTAATTTGGGGCTTGTTTTCATGTTTACACTTTCTCTCTCTAAGGGTACCTGCATCTCCTTGTTTATTTTCCTCAGAGGGATGTCTGAGTCTATAAAGGGACATTTCAATATCTAAATACCATGTCCCTACCTTTGTTTCTGTGTCCCTCTAGGTTTCTGGATTGCCCTGGTTCTAAGTGTCATTCCAGTGCTTTCCAAGCTGGAGAGACACATTAGGTTAGTGATTCTCCAGTCTCATTTTGACCCCATATAGCATCACCTAGGAGCTTCTAGAAATCCTGAAATTACCACAGATTCTCTGGGGTGAAGCCTGGGCATCAGTATCTTTTAAAGCTCTCTAGTTGATTACAATGTGCAGCACTGTTTCAGTGAGTGGGGAAAATCAGTTCAATTGGCCTTGATCTTTTTTTTATTCAAATAGAATAAAATAAGGCTGGTTGTGGTGGCTCATGCCTGTAATTCTAACACTGTAGGAGGCTGAGGCTGGTGGATCCCTTGAGCTTGAGAGTTTGAGACCAAGAACATTCTTTGAGCAAGAACGAGACCCATCTCTACTAAAAATAGAAAAACTAGCTAGGCATTGTGGCAGGCACCAATAGTCCCAGCTACTTGGGAGGCTGCAGGAGGAGGCTAGCTTGAGCCCAAGAGTTTAAAGTTGCTATAAGCTATGATGCCATGACACTCTACCCAGGGCAACAGAGTCTCAAAGAAAAAACAGGTGATATTAGAGCAGACAGAGTTTCTCTGTCTCAAAGAAAAAACAAAGAATAAAACAAAATAGAAAATATCAGAGTATCATATGTAATAAGAATCTTGTATTATTGGTCTATAGAGAAAAAGCAAATTGGTGGTTGCCAGGGATAGGGGGAATGGGGAACGACTAGTTAATGGGTATGGGTTAAGAAATCCTAGCACTAGCAAAAAAGTGAGACCCCATCTCTACTAAAAATAGAAAAACTAGCTGGGCATTCTGGCAGAAACCTGTAGTCCCAGCTACTGAGGAGGTGAAGGAGGAGGATCACTTGAGCCCAAGAATTTGAGGTCGCTGTGCTCTCAAAAAAAAAAAGACTTGGTGCCCATAGCACAGTGGGTACAGCGCCAGCCACATACACCAAGGCTGGTAGGTTCGAACCCTGCCTGGGCCAGCTAAACAACAATGACAACTGCAATAAAAAATAGCTGGGTGTTGTGGCAGCTGCCTGTAGTCCCAGCTACTTAGGAGGCTGCGGTAAGAGAAGCAGTCACTTAAACCCAGGAGTTTTAGGTTGCTGTGAGCTGTGACACCACAACACTCTACCGAGGGTGACAACTTGAGACTCTGTCTCAAAAAAAATTAAATTAAATTAAAAATAATAAATAATTTTTTTTTAAAGAATAGCCCCATTTATCATGTCTCTATTGTCAGGCAACCATTCTGAGCACTTATTTAATCTTCTCAAAACCCATAGGAGGTGGGTACTATTATTGGCCTCATTTTAGAGATGAGGAAACTGAGGGGCCAGTCACCAAAGGTACAAAGTCCTGGAAGGACAAGACAGTGCTGTCCAAAGAACTCATCCTTCACTCTTCTCTTTCTTTCAAATTCCATATCCATTCCATCAGGAAATCGTGTTGACTCTGCCTTCAAAATAATCCAAAGTCTGACCACCTTTCCCCACAGCCACCCTGGAGCTGCCAAAGG
>NW_003852628.1:535458-544180 GCF_000181295.1 Otolemur garnettii
AAAAAAAAAAAGAAGTTTGGAGCAAGCATGGAAGAAAAAGCATGGCTTCTTATTGGGCGGGGGGGCTGGGTCTAACCAGGGAGAAGAGAGCAGGAATGGTGTTCCACACAGAAGCAAAGCATAAGCAAAGGCTCAGAGGAACAAAAAGAACTTCAGGGTGGCTGGAGCAGCCTAAGAGGTGGGGAGAGGTACAAGCTGAGGCGGCTGAGAATGACAGTGTCCAGACCCTGCAGAGGCTCAGACACTAGGCTGAGGAGCTTCAGCTGTGTCCCATGGACCCTGGGAGCCATGGATGGCTTTAAACAGGGAGGGATAGGAGCAGATGTGCATGTTAGAAAGACCCAGTGGCTACATCAAGAGGGACCAAGACTAGAGACAGAGAGACCAGGAAGGATACAGACCCATCCACTTCTCAGCCTCTCCTCTGCCCGCCTCTGGGTCCTTTCTACCTTGACTTTGCAATAGCCTCCTCACTGGCATCTGGTAACCACCTCTGCTCAGAAGGTGAGCTCCCTGTGGCTCCCACCCAGGGTATAAGCCCTCCCTAGTTCACAGACCTTAACTGATCTGCTTCCCTCTTCTCAGTCTTATTTCATGCTATACCTCCTGCCAAACACACACGCCCCCCACACCAGCCACACTGGCCTCTTCTTTCTTCCTCACCCAGACCAGGCAAGACCCTACCTCAAGGCACTGCAGTTGCTGTGCTCAATCAAGCACACTCTTGCCCCAGATCCCCACAGGACTCCCTCCCTTCCCTCCTCTGCTCTAATATCACCTGTCAGTGAGCTTTCCCTCATCATGTTCAAAATTGCACTCCTCCATCCTCCCAGCCCTCCTTGATTGCTTTATTTTTCTTCACAGTTCTTACCTCCCTCACTACCACATAAGTTACTTAAGTATTTTGTTTATTCTCTGTCTCCTTACAGGAGGATGTCGGCTCCACAAGGGCAGGGATCTTTTTGTCTGTTTTCCCCACCGCTGTATCCCTGGTGCCTTGAGCAGGGCCTGGTGCTCAGTAAGTAGGTGAAGAACTATAAATGGGCAGGTGAGACCCAGAGCTAGCAGTGGTCTGCAGCTGGAAAGGACAGGTGGATTCCCTGCAGCCAGGATGACAGCCCCTTTAACTCATGTGTTTTTGCATCCTTCTCTCTCACTCAGTTTCTCTCGTCATCACATTTTCTGTGTCTCTGTCTCCACTCCATGCTCCCCCTTTCCGGAACACCAGGAAATCACTCCTCCCTGAGCCCCCAGCAACCTACCTAACTCCACAGATCTCAGCAGCCACAGGGCTGAGGGGCCACGGCCTGGGCACTCCGAGGCTGCCGGAGTTGGCGAAGGGAAGCATCACCATACTGAATGCCTGAGCCCATCCTCTCAGGGTCTAGCTCACCTGTGGGAAAGGGGAGAGGTCATGACAGGTCCCTTGGAGACCCCTGGCCCTGCTTTCTACTTCCACTCTGGTCAGCGGGGCCTTACCTGAGTCGATCTTGTTGAGGATGGTGCGGGCACACTTCAGGAAGGCCTCCTCCACATTCTCGCCTGTGAGAGCACTGGTCTCCAGGAACATTAGTTCTAGAGGGATAGACGCTCTGAGGGTCAGGGTCTCAGTCAGACCCCATCCTCCACTCCAACTCTCACCCGCTGGCTCTCATTCTGTTCCACCCAGCCTGGCCTCCCCACATCTTGTTCCCTTGCCATGAATGTCTCCCTCCTCATATGTCCACTGAGCTCTTCCTTCAGACCTCAGCACACACAGCTTGTCCTCCAGAGTCCTCGATCCCCTAGGCTGGGACAGGTGCCTCCTGTGCCCCTCTTCCCATGCTCCTTGTCCTCCTACCCCTCTATCCACATTGTCCCCATCCTCCTACCCCTCTTCCTGTACTCCCCATTCCACTCTTACCCTCTATCTGGCCCACCGCTATCCTGGCTCTGACCCCTCTCCCAGTGCTTCTCCATCTAGCCCTGACCCTTCTGGTCTGTCACTGTCTGGAAATGGGTCTGTCCTTCCATACAGGCTGGGCCTAGGGTTCTCTTCATCACTGTATCCTCAGCTCCATCCAGCACAGGCCCACCAGAGTCTACTCATTAGCTCCATGACAAGGCCTCACAGTTAGTTAGAACCAGGATCCAAACCTATACATTTCTGATGGCAAACCTTCCTCTAAATCTGGAGTTTTCAAAATGGGGGAAACAGACTCCAGCCAGCAGATACATTTGGTTTGGCCAACACAATGTTGTCTAATGAGTTTATTCTTGCCAACCTTTGGACATGGCCTATCAGTATGCTTCCCTTAGCACCAGTGCCTGTTATCCTGGGATCTGTCCCATCTCATCTCCCTTATTCACAAAACGTGCCTTTCAGCCAGGTACAATGGCTCATACCTATAATCCTAGCACACTGGGAAACTGAGGTGGGTGGATTACTTGAGTTCAGGAGTTTGAGATTAGCCTGAGCAAAAGCAAGATACCATCTCTACTACAAATAGAAAGAAAACTAGCTGGGCATTGTGGCAAGCACCTATAGTCAGTCCCAGCTACTTGGGAGGCTGAGGCAGGAGGATTGCTTGAGTCCAAGAGTTTGAGGTTGCTGTAAGCTATGACGTCCCAGTACTCTACCAAGGCTGACAAAGTAAAACTCTGTCTAAAAAAAAGAAACCACCTTAGCAACCAACATTAATCTAGCAGTCACTTCCTATCAGCATGTGGAAGGCTTCCCATGGACAACCTCCCTTAACCATCACAGCCACTGTGAAGCAGAAATATGATCCCACATTTCAGGTGGGGAAACAGTACTGAAGTGGTCACATAGCTCACACATGGCAATACTCAGATTTGACCTAGACCTCTGAACCTCCACATTCCCCTGCTGTGCACAGCCACTGAGAGCCTGGAAGCCCACAGTCCCTGTGGATGGCCTGGCCCCCTCAACAGCTCTGCCTTCTCCTCTCCTCCCACCTGGCCCCCTACACAGTTCTCACCATTCTCCTGGGCAAAGCGGGAAGCCTCCAAGAAAGTGACCTCCCGCTCAGGGTCCAGGTCTTTCTTGTTGCCACAGAGGATGACCACGATATTGGGACTGGCCAGAGTGCGGGCGTCAGTCAACCAGGCAGCCAATGAGTTGTATGTCTCCCGGCTGTGGAGAAGGGTGAGAGGAGGGAGGCAGCACAGGAGAGTGGCCACCCATGCCTTGCCCTGCCCCATCTCCTCTGTACACCTACCTGGTGATGTCGTACACCAGCAGGGCTCCAGCCGCCCCTCGGTAATAACTCCGTGTCACTGACCTGTGGAGCCAGGGGGATCCAGTCACCCCTAAGGCTGGGGTCTGCCCCGAGACTGCCCCCCTCTGTGGAGAAAGACTGGTGGTTCGGAGGCCCCCTTTTCCTGCTGGCCCATCCCCCCAAACCTGGCCTTAGTCTAGTCACCATACAATTTTTGTCTCTGCCTTGTAGTTTTTCTCTTTGCCTCTCAGCCTCTGTCGCATTTAGCTGTCTGTCTGCCTCTGTCTGTCTCTGAATCTCCTTGTCTTAGTCTCTCTTTGTGTCTCTGTCTTTTCGTACCTCTTCTTTTTTTTTTTTTTTTTTAATTGAGACAGAGTCTCACTTTGTCATCCTCAATTGGGTGCTCTGGCATCATATCTCACAGCAACTACCTACTCTTGGGCTCAAGAAATTCTCTTGCCTCAGCCTCCCCAGTAGGTGGTACTACAGGCACCCACCACAACGCCCAGCTATTTTTTTGTTTTGTTTTGCCTTTTTTGTTTAAAAGGCCCAAGCCAGGTTCAAACCCATGAGCCCCAGAGCATGTGCCCATTGCCCTTAAAACTGAGCTACGGGTGCACAGCCTTTTCTGTACCTCTTCATTGGTCTGTTTCTTTCTCTGTGTCTTTTGTGTGTGTGTGTCTTTAATTCTCTGTTTCTTTCATCTCTTTTTCTTTTTCTTTTTTTTAATTGAGAGAGTCTCACTGTGTTGCCCTCAGTAGAGTGTCATGGCATCACAGCTCACAGCAACCTCAAACTCTTAGGCTCAAGTGATTCTCTTGCCTCAGCCTCCCGAGTAGTTGGGACTACAGGTGCCCACCACAACACCCAGCTATTTTTTTGTTTTAGCAGGCCTGGGCTGGGTTCAAACCCACCAGCCCTGGTGCATGTGGCTAGCACCCTATCCACTGAGCTGCAGGTTCCACCTTGTCTCTTTTTCAGTTCTGTCACTCTGGCCCTGGGTCTCTCATCCTCATCCTTGCCTTCCCATTATTTCATCCACTCATCCATTCAGCATTTTATAAGCATCTCCCCTTGTCCTGTCCTAGTGCTATGCAGCATCTGCTAGTCCCTCTCCTGCTATGTTGATGGAGGCCTCCTTCCCAGTATAGCCTACTCTCTACATTCCCCTATCTCACTAGTCTGAGTCCTCTAGAAGTCATGTAATCATTCCACAGGCATTTACTGGGCACTTACTGTGGACCTGGCCCATGTCACACTCTTGTCTCTCCTTTACCTTCTCTCTCTGTCTCTGGGCTCCACATGCCTCATGCAGTCAACCAATACATGAGGGTTAATTTAGCAGCTATTCATTGCTGCCCAGAAACCACACTTTTCCATGGATTGAATTCCCTCTGTTTTTCTCCCTGTTCTCTGTCTCTATATTTCTCAGATTCTTCTCAAGGTTTCTTTGTGTCTATCAACTTTTTTGCAGAAGACCTACACACCTTTCTTCCCACAACATGCCCATTTCTCCATCTCTGTGGTTACACCTGTTAGACTCTCCCTGTCTCTCTCTGCTTCTGACCTCTGTTTTTCTTTGTGTCTCCTTTCCTCCTTTATCATTCTCATCATCTCTCTTACTCTGTCTCTTTCTCATTCCCATTGTGAGTGTGCCTCTCATGTTTCCTCCTCTTTTACTGTTTTAGTGTGTCTTAATCTCTACTCTCACCCCATCCCTAGCCTCACTTTTTCTACCTCTTCTTCTCTCTAGGATCTCCTCTATCCTTGGCTATATACCTGCTAACCATGGTCTCTATTTCTCTCCTGCCTCACCTGTTCTCTCACTCCGAGTCTCTGAGTGACTCTGCACATATCTCCCTCTCCCTCCTCTTTTCCTCATCCTCCCTTGGGAACCCAGCCCACCTACCTAAACCGCTCCTGGCCAGCTGTGTCCCAAATCTGTAGCTTCACAGTCTTCCCACCAACGTTGACCACCCGGGATCCAAACTCCACGCCAATCGTGTGGTTAGAGTCCTGTTTGACTGGGAGGGAGGGGGAGAGGAGACAGAGGAGGGGCTCAGAAGATCCCCCATCCTCCGAGGCCTTCTCAGTCTCTACAAACCCATTCCCACTGTGGAGGTGAGCAAAGTCAAAGAGAACCTAGCAAGGCAAGAACCAAGAAACCAGCACTGGAGTTGTACCTATGGCCAGCCCTGCCCACTTCACCAGCTGCCCACCACTCCCCTGTCCACACCATGCCCATCACCACAGCTCAGTGGTCCCAGGACCACTGCCAGAAACTCACACTTATTCTCAATGAACTGATGAAGGAGACATGATTTGCCAGTTCCTGCACTGCCAATCACCAGGAATTTGAAGAGGAAGTCTGACAAGATGAAGCCAAAATCAGAGAGACCCCAGGGAAAGAAAGACACAGTGAAAAAAATAGAAACCAAGAAACCAACACAGTTAGAGAGAGAAAAAGAGGCACAGGCAGAAATAAAGCAACAGAATAAAGTAACAAATTATGCTTATGCAGTGCTTACCATGGGCCAGGCACAGTTCTAAAGGTTTTTATATATATTAATGGCTCACTTAATCCTCAGGAAAACTCTATGAGGGAGGTATACTAAAAATTATCCTCATTTTCCAGATGACAAAACTGAGGCCAAAGAGGTTAACTGACTTGTGGAAGGTAATACAATTAGGCAGAGTTTAAGTTCAAAAGCCAGGCCAGGGGGCTCCAGAATCCAATTCTTAGCTATTACATTTAATAGCTCTTCAAAGCCATTTATCAAGGACTACAATCTAGACCCCTCTCCTCCTACCATCCTCTAACTCTTTCACTACACTATAGTCTTAGGTCTTCAGTTTATTCCCTCAAAACGACAAGCTGGTTCTCACCTCAGGGTGTTCAGACATGTTCCCCCTCCTTTTGTGTATTTGTTGAAATAATGCAGCTCCCTTTGACTTCTAAGTCTGAACTTCCCCACCACTACCACCTCGTTTTGTACATAATTTTTCATGCTTTGATAATGATTTTCCAATTCTCTCTTTTTTTTTTTCTGAGATAGCGTCTCACTGTCGCCCTAGTAGAATGCTGTAGAGTCACAGCTCACAGCAAGCTCAAACTCTTGGGCTTAAGTGATTCTCTCGCCTCAGCCTTTCAAGTAGCTGGCACTACAGGCGCCTGCCACAACACCCGCCTATTTTTTGATGCAGTTGTCACTGTTCTTTAGCAGGCCCCGGGCCGGGTTCGAACCTGCTTGCCTCGGTGGTATGTCGCTTGCACCCTAACCACTGGGCTATGAGCACCGAGCGATTTTCCAATTCTCAACCTTTCTTTCCCTCTCTTTGCTCAGGATCTTGTCCCTATTCTCAAGCTTAAGCCCCTCTCCCTGCAACTAAATACCACCACTAATTCGAGGACAATCCATTCCCAACCCCATTCCAGATTTCTCAAGTCAGATCTGCCCCAAGGTCCAGAGTATCCATTCAGGGTTGACCTCTGACATTTACAGTCAGCTCCGCCTCATTCATACTCTGTCCAGTCCCATTCACGCAGGCTCCGCCCTGATCATTAAAGCTCACGTTTTCCCTCAACATCTACCCGGAATCCCCCAAGACCAGCTCCCTCAAATCCCGCCTGGATCTATTTTACCCATGCACCAGACCCTCAGGCTCCACCCAAATCGATTAGGTTCCGCCCCAGACCCACTAGATCCCTCCCAGCATCCACTTAGGCCCTGCCCCCAAACAGCAGACTCCGCCCCTTCGTGTATAAAGCTCCGCCCCGTTCCCGTAGGCCGCATCCTTTCTCGGTCGAGACCCCAGACCCTGGCTTTGGCCAACCACCCTCACCGTAGGTCTCGGCCATGACTCGATCGCGGCCGCTAAGGGCCGCAATATGGCGCCGCGGCCGCGCCTGCTCCTCGGCTGGCAGCCGCTCCACTCCGGCTGCAGCCCCGGCTCCTTCCTATTCCCCGGGCCCGGCGCCGCCACTTCCGCCTTCACCCCCCCCTCCGGCGCGACCCGCTAAGGCTGCGGGATACCAGGCCACGCCTTCCAGAGGGAGGGAATGGAGAACTCGCGGGCGGGAGGCAAGACAAAAGGCGCGGATTGGTAGTGAGAGAGGATCGAGTAAAAAGGGGCGGAACCAAGAGGAGCGATTGGTTGAGCAAACAGAAAAGGACAGCACAGAGATGCTTCCCCGAGCTGAGGAACGGATTTGGTCAGCAGTCTGGGGGCAGAGCAGAGTCTCTGGATTGGGTAGCAGCGGACGTGGGGGCGGGGATATGAATGCAAATCAGGGAACAGGAGCAGGATTGACAGAACCTGCAAGAGAGGCGATCTTGAGGTGTCGGGAGAGGTTTTGGGCCTCAAAGGCAAGAAAAGGAAAATTGGGGGGAGGTGGGGTGGGGATACGCACAAGTTGCCTCTAACTTCCCTTTGCAGATACTCTTTCAAGGAAACCTTTGCTCTGCTATTTTTGTCCTCCTCGTGGTCCGAATGGCTCATTCTCATTGTAGTGTCCTCTAAAGACCAATGGGAAGGATAACGCCCCAGTTGTGGTGTTTAGGGTTCTCCTTCGATGTATCTAAGATCTAAGCTTAGGAACCCGACCTAAGTACCCGGCTTGGAGCTAAGGGCTCTCGTCAGTAACATCTGCCTAGCAACGATTGCGTTACCACATTCAGTGGGGTTGATTGGCTAGATTCAGGAACCTGGAGAAACATTTCCTTCGGACGTTCCCCACCCCAAAGACGACAGCGAGAGGCAGTTTGCACTTAGTCGATGTATTTGCATAAAGTCAGGGAGGAAAACCGGCAGGGACAGCAGTAGGCAAAGCTCACTGGCAGTAGAAATCCCATTTCTGAAAAAGAGAAAGGGGAAACAGTGGAGAGAAAACCAGCAGTTAGACCACAAAGGATCTAGCAAACGCTAGATTTAGCAAAGGCAGTAGCCACATAGGCCAGGTTTGGCCACACAAATTAGCCTAGAGCCCTTTAATCTTTGTACCTCCAAAGTAGACCCATTTTACAGGTAGTGATAAAATTGAGATTGGGAAAGAATTTGTCCAGTACACACACCTTGGGAGCCCAGGGTAGGAGCATCTTTGCCCATTACCACAACCTATTTCCTCCCTCCAAGTTCTTGCCAGCCCTCATGACACTCACATCTGTCTTCATATCGATCTTGCCAGGTTTCAGGGTCTGGTCCTCTCGGACAATGCTACTGGGGAAATAGCCCAGGCGAGCAGCGAGATCTCCATAGTAATCTCCCTGAACCTGGGGAAGAGGAGTTAAAAGCCAGGGTCTTTTAACCTGGCAAAGGAAGGTGGCAAGCCCATTTCTGCTGAAAGTCTTTGCACCATTTCTTTTCTTTTCTTTTTTCTTTTTTTTTTTGAGACGGAACCTCAAGCTGTCCCCCTGGGTAGAGTGCCATGGCATCACGCTCACAGCAACCTCCAACTCCTGGGCTCAAGCCAGTCTCCTGCCTCCGCCTCCCAAGTAGCTGGG
>NW_003852628.1:544254-548448 GCF_000181295.1 Otolemur garnettii
GTGGCTGGCGCCTTAGCCGGTTGAGCTATAGGCGCCGAGCCTGCACCATTTCTTATTGATCTCCACAGAGCTGGCTCCATCCTTGTCATTCGAGTCTCAGCTTAAATATCCCCTGCTCAAAAACCCTTCCTGACCAGCAGATATAAAGTAGCCCCCCAATCACTCCTTTATTCTCACAGCAGCACATATTTGCTTTTTTTTTTTTAATTTTAGACACAGTCTCAATCTGTCACCCTGCATAGAGTGTCATGGGATCATAGTTCTCAGCAACCTCAAACTCTTGGGCTCAAGTGATCCTCTTGCCTCAGCCTTCTGAGTAGCTGGGACTATAGACACCCACCTTAATCACAGCCAATTTTTCTTTCTCTTTTTTTTAACTAGAGGTGAGATCTTGAACTCCTGAGCTCAAGCAATCCACCTGCCTCAGCCTCCCAGAGTGCTAGGATTACAGGCATGAGCTCCTGCACCCAGCAATTTGCTAATATTTTTGATGCCTTGCTTATTGCTTGTTTCTATTAGAATAAAAGGGATTGTTTGTTATTCTATCTTCAGGGTCTAAAACAGAACTTGGGACTACAGTAGGTACCCTAAAATTGCTAAACAAAGGGAAAATAAAGCAGGTCACAATAATCCCCCCCATTAACTCCTCTATTTCATTTCACCCTCTTAAATTTCCCCTTCATGTGGAAAACGATTTTGCTCCCACTCCAGCCCTGTTCTTTCCTCTTTTGTTCTCCCGAGACTCACACTGCCTCCCCAGAAGAGTCGCCCACGGCCCTTCAGCTTGGAGAAGACATATACAACTTGGCCCCTGTGTATGGTCAGGAAACGGCAGTCAGGGGCTATGTAGTCCTGAAGGGCCACAGCCATGGAGATGGGGTCTAGGGAAAGAATAGAAGGGAATAACAGCACACATACCCCACAACACACACAAACACACCAACAACCCAAGCCCCCAATTCTCCCCTCCCCACTCTTACGGCTGCATTCCTCATCAGCACACAGCTTCCGGTCAGCCAGCTTGGGCATGGGGTGGCCCCCGTCACAAGGCTCTGGGAAGGCAGACAGCAAGACAATGACTCCAAGGAACACTGGGGACCAAGCCATCATGGACTATGAGCAAGAGAGTGACTAGGGGGAGAATGGAGACTCCGATTTCCTTCTGCCCTCACCCCCTCCAGAGCACAAGGAAACTTGTGTTCTCAGCTCTGTCTCCGCCCTAAACCAGTCCCAAATTTTGCCCACCTGGAGGCTGCTACCCAGCCAGAACCATTCCAAGGACAGGGTGTGGGCTGCCAGCCCAAGGAAATGCCCAGATAAGGCCCAAAGCAGCCCAGACTGCTCCAAGTGACAGCTCCCCCCTTAACAATCAGAGAGACCCAGCCCTCTACGTTGAGATATTCAATTCCATCTTCTCTTGAGTCGGCTTAGGTACCTGGGCTCCTCTACTGTCCCCTACAGGGACAGAACCAAAGACGCCTGTAGAGAAAACCATCTTGGAATTTCCTGTGCTGAGACAGAACAAGGCAGCCCATTGATTACCAGGAACAACCTCACCTCAGACTACTGAGTGAATATTGTACAAGGGGCCTTGGGCTAGGCAATGTCCCACCATGTTCACTTCCTGCTCACCAGCCATTTCCTAACTGGGTGACATGGGCTAAGCTATTTCTCTTCTCAGGCCCTTACCTCCTTTCTATGTAAAATGAGGATAAAAATAACCTCCAAAAAAAGCCATTCACCAAGTATACTTAAATTCATATGGCCAATCTGTGTCACGTCTGGAGGGGCTGTTATAACCCCATTTTACATGACAGTGGAAAGGTACAGAGTTAGGAACTCCTCTAAGGCTACACAGCCAGTAAGTGGAGGGATTGAGACTTATCTTTTCCAGGCCCACACACATCATGTGCTACCTCACTTCACAGGAATCTGGTAAGAATTAAATATATCCAGCAGATTGACAGGGCATGTAGAGTACAAGTTGCATAGGCTAGAATGACATGGCCTCAGCCTAGCTAACTGCCACCTCAAACTCCTGTGCTCATGGCTTGACACCTATAGTTCAAAGGTTAGGGCACCCACATGCACTAGAGCTGTGGGTTCGAACCCAGCCAAGGCCTGCTAAACAATGACAACAACAAAAAAACAGCTGGGCTGGGCAGCACCTGTGACTCAATGAGTAAGGCACCGGCCCCATATACCGAGGGTGGCAGGTTCAAAACTGGCCCCGGCCAAAATTGCAAAAAAAATAATAGCTGGGTGTTGTGGTGGGTGCCTGTAGTCCCAGCTACTTGGGAGGCTGAGGCAAGACAGTCACTTAAGCCCAGCATTTGAGGTTGCTGTGAGCTGTGAAGGCATACCACTCTACCGGGGTGACATAGTAAGACTCTGGCTCAGAAAAACAAAACAAAACAAAACAAAACAAAACTCCTGTGCTCAAGGGATCATCCTGCCTCAGCCTCCCAAGTAGTTGGGACTATGGGCACTGCCACAATGCCTGGCAATTTTTTTTTTTTTAATATATATACTAGAGATGGGGTCTGGCTCTTGCTCAGACTGGTCTCCTAACCCCTAAGCTCAAGAGATCCACCCACCTTGGCCTACCAGGGTACTAGGATTATAGACATGAGCCACCTCACCCTGATAGAACTTTCCCATTTTAACCTTTTAAATCACTGGTTTTCACCAGTTTGCACTAGTTTTAGCCAGTAATATCCAGTTTGACTGGTCTTGGCCAGTCATGGCTGGTTTCACCTCAATTTAACCAATTTAGACCAGTTTGGACTGATCTCAGCTGGTTATGATTGGTTTTGTCTAAATGACTGGTTTCAGTCAGTCCTGACCAATTTCAACTGGATTTGACCAGTTTACACCAGCTTGGACTGATTTAGGCCAGTTATGGCCAATTTAAACTAGTTTCAGCCATTCATGACTGGTTTTGACTGGCTTAATCTGGATTTGGACAGATTAGACCAGCTGAAACTAGGCCCTGATCCAGGCCCTTAACAGTCATCAAGGAAAGGACAGCCTTTGGTAGGGAAGACAACCAGTGAACAAAGACCAGGTATAAGAGTATGCAAAGTATCTGGATACTTAGGAGAATGCAATCAATCATCAGCCCCTCATATTATCAATGAAGCCACAAAATGGTAGAAGTAACTTCATTTCCCAAAGCCCAATGCATTTATCTATTGCTGCATAATTAATTACTCCAAAACAACAGTAGCTTAAAACCAACATTTATTATCACTGTTTCAGTGTGTCAGAAATGTGAGACGGTTTAGTTGCAAGTCTTCAGTGCTAGGTCTGGCTGCAATCAACTTGTTAGCCAGGGCTACGGTTTCATCTGAAGGATGGAGTAGGGGAGAAACCACTTCCAAACTCAGTCAGCTGTTGGAAGGATTCAGTTCCTTGTGGAAACTAGACTGAAAGCCTCTGTCCTCACTAGCTGTTTCCCTCAGTTCCTTGCCACCTGAATCTCTCCAGACAGCTCACACAGCAGTTAGTTTCCCCCAAAGCAAGTCAGCTGGAGGCAGTCTTAGTAATTTTTTTTTTTTTTTAAACAGAGCCTCACTACTGTGTTTCCCCCAAAATAAGATCTACCCAAAAAGTAAGCCCTAGCAGGGCAGGAATTCTATGTATTTGTTAAATATAAGCCCTACCCTAATAATAAGACCTAGCGTATCTGCATAGCCACGCCATGCATTTCAGCACGTACAGGAAGATATCCCCTGAAAATAAGCCCTAGTGTGTCTTCTTGAGAAAAAATAAAAATTAAGACAAGTGTCTTATTTTGGGGGAAACACAGTATGTTGCCCTCAGTAGAGTGCTGTGGTGTCACAGCTCATAGCAACCTCAAACTCTTGGGCTTAAGCGATTCTCTAGCCTCAGCCTCCCAATAGCTGGGACTATAGGCACCTGCCACAACACCCAGCTATTTGTTGTTGTTGTCATTGTTTACCAGGCCAAGGCTGGGTTCAAACCCACCAGCCTGGGTGTATGTGGCCGGCACCGTAACCAGTGTGCTACAGGCACTAAGCCTGTAATTTTTTTTGAGACAGTGTCTCTCTTTGTCACCCTTGGTAGAGTGTCGTGGTATCACAGCTCACAGCAACCTCAAAACCTAGAGCTCAAGTGATTTTTTTTTTTTTTGGCAGTTTTTGGCCATGGCTGGGTTTGAACCCACCACCT
>NW_003852628.1:548665-554572 GCF_000181295.1 Otolemur garnettii
CCAACTCCTGGGCTTACACGATTCTCTTGCCTCAGCCTACCAAGTAGCTGGGACTACAGGTGCCCACCACAATGCCTGGCTACTTTTTGTTGCAGTTTGGCTGGGGCTAGGTTTGAACCCCCCACCCTCAGTATATGGTACCAGTGCCCTATCAGCTGAGCTACAGGTGCCACCCTATGCCTGGCTATTTTTAGAGATGGGAGTCTCACTCTTGCTCCAGCTGGTCTCCAACTTATGAGCTCAAGCAATGCACCAGCCTCAGCCTCCCAGAATGCTAGGATTACAGGCATGAACCACCACACCCAGATCTCCCCCCTTTTTTAAAAAGAGACATGGGCTTGCTCTGTCACCCAGGCTAGAGTGCAGTAGCAGAAATCTGATCCTCTTGCCTTAGCCTCCCAAGGAGCTGAGGCACACCACCATGCCTGGCTAATTTTGTAATCTTATTTTGGAAGTTACATCTCACCATTTTGCTGGATTCATCCAAAGTAGGTCACTAGACCCAGTTCACACTCAAGGAAAGATTTCACAAAACTGGGAATACCAGGAACCTTCTTAGAGGCTGCATACCACATCTAAACCTCACATAGACCCATAAGGCAGGCAGCCAAGGCAACTGCCCTAGCCCACATTGTATCCCTCTCTCCCTCAGCATTCCAGCCACAGGCAGAAGCACTAAGAAGCACAATTTTATTGAACACAATTTAAATGGAGCCCCTTGGAGGTTTCCCTTCCCTCAGACAATGAGCCCACTCCTACCCCCAGATCTTTGTACTTCTTCCAGATCTTCACATGATAGGCTGATATGGGTCATTTGGGGCTTAGCTGAACAATCACTTCAGCTCTGGACTTTGCTGGCCATGCACTGCAATGCTTCCTCCTCAGCTTTCATTTTCCATATTGAAGAAGAGAAAACTTGAGGCCTGGAGTTAAGTCACTGTCCAAGGTCAGAATGACAAAGTGGGGAGGATGTGAACTCGGGTCTCACCTCCAAACTGCTTTAAATAGAGATGCACTGCCCAGGATCATTCTCCAGAGCATCCACTTCTCCCCCAGGCAACCTGAGCTCTTGGCTGTCAAGTCCAAACATATTTTAGGGAACAAATGGCTGGACACACACACTTAGCACGATAGGTACTCAGCAAATATGAGAGTGCTTGAAGTGCCTGATAGTGTGTGTGCTTGAGGGCAAAGGTAGTGAGTACAAACATCACTGTGGTATTAATATAGGATTCCTCTTCAGAAAGAAAAGGAAACACACAGGGGGGATATTAATTGCTAAGAAGTCTCCAAGAGGAGAAACCATGAGTGGCTGACCACAGAACAAAGTTAGGTAATAGCTACTAGGTATATGGTTGCCATGTCCATTTGCCTGTCTGCAATACCACTGTGTCACTTAGTAAAGATGGCAATCCCTTCTCCTTCCAAGCTTTCAGACCGCACAAGGAGCAAGTCTGCACTGGGTGCTCTTTATCTTCATCACTCCTAGCACTGATATTCCTCTTTTAATAGTGAAAGAAGATGGGTACAGGATTGGACCTAGAACCTTGACAGAAAACAATACCCAGATAGTATGTTTTACTGCATTTATTTTTGTGGTGAATTTTCTACTGCTGTCAAGTGATCTTCTTTCCATTTGTATTATGTGAGAATGGGTCTTAAGTTATACATATGAGTATATGTGCCAATTTAAATTTTCCAGGACACATATGTGACAGACTGCTAAGGAGTATCCCTCCTATTCAAACCCCCTCCCTGCCCCATTTTTTTTTGAGACAGAGTCTCACTCTGGGCAACAAAAGAAAAGAAAAGAAAAGGAATGGCAGCCAGCCCATGGCACTGTAGCAGAAGAAATGGGGAAATAATACCTCACCCCCACTCTCCTCTGCCTGTCCAGGCTCCTGCTGAGCTCCTGAGTCAAACAGAGCTGGTTTAGTGGGCACTTCACTGTGCAATTGCAAGGGGCTCCACACTTGGTTTAATGCCCTACTGTTGGTGTTTTGAAATTCTTGTTTTCTATCTCTCTGTCGCCCTGGGTAGAGTACTGTGGCACCACCACAGCTTACAGCAACCTCAAACTCTTGGGCCCAAGCAATACTCTTGCCTTGGCTTCCCAAGTAGTCTGGACTATAGGTACCCGCCAAGACATCCAGCTAATTTTTCTATTTTTAGTAGAGGCTGATCTCAAAATCCTGAGCTTAAGCAATGCAGTGTTCAGCCTCCCAGTGTTAAAAGTACAGGTGTGAGCCACTATGCCCAGCCCAATCTCCCCTTCTTATCTACAGCTTTAGCTGAGCACATGGCTGCCTGGCCAGAAACTATGTCTCCTATGCTCCTTGCATCTAGGGGAATTTGGGTCAGGAACCCGCCCAAGACTCCTTGCTGGTAGGTGACAACCAAGGCAGATCAGCTGTTTGAGGTGGCCACACCCCTATGCCAACATCTGGTCAGCAGCTCTTCACGTGTAACCAAGTTAGTATGGGCACTCTCAGAAGCAACAGTGGCATCATCCTGAACTCTAGACTGGAGCTCAGTTGGGTACTGCAAACTTGAACTCATATCTCCAACCCAGACTGCCATTCCCACCACCTTTCCAATGATTTCAGAGCACTATTCATGGGTCACTATGAAAGTTTTGAGACAGACTATGATACAGTGCATTACTTCACTTCCAAGAAACACAGTCGACAGCATCCTTTCAAATTAATTTATGCAAGTTGTCAACTTGCTTGGGTTTGTCAGTGGGGCCAGAAGGGCTTCATCTATTTCTGCCCATGTGGATTTTTTCATTTTTGTACATCGCAAAACTTTTCTAATGACCCTTATACAGTATTAAATCCCTTTCTGCCTAAAGTACCTAGAGTGGTTTCTGTGGGCTGTTGCCCTTTGTGCAGATTAAAGAAAGGTAAAGAAATACTTTTTTCCTTAACATTCTTGTCACCCATGAGAAACTGTTGAATGTGGCATCCATATGTGATACAGAGCCTGCCTAACTATACACGGCAGCTCTGGGTTTCCATTTCCCATCCTGAATGCCAATTTAGACAATACAGAAAACTGCCAAAGCAGTAAGTCTGGACAATATTCCTACACTACTTTGTTTTCCCAAGGTTGCAAACCCCAAAATGCCAAGAAATCCAAAAACAAACCCAGGATATGCTAATATGAAGGGAAGGGAAGTACAGAGAGCAAGAAAATCAGACAGACAAATGGTTGTGAAAAACCAAACCTCAAAAAAACACTTTAATTCCACCCTAACAGCACCAGGTGCAATGTCTGGGGACAGACTCTGGGTACAATGCTGTGTGGCGACCACTCACTCACACACTGCTCCGAGAAGGCCCCCGAGGGGGGACTTACCTTCAGGGGGCTGAGCCAGGGGGATAAGGGGTGGCCCCAGAACAGGGGCAGGGGCAGGCATGGGGGCAAGGTGCTACTTCTTGGCAAAGGAGATCTTCATAGCGTTGTTCTGGGTAATCTTAAAGCCTTGAAGGGCATCACGAGCTGCCCCTGCCTGCACCTCATTGTCAAACTCCACAAAGGCGATATCATGCCGCCCTGGGACCAGACGGACCTCCTTGAAGCCAGGGAACCTGAAAGAAGGAATAACAGACCTCATGGACCCAGGTAGCATCCCCTTCTAACATTCTGGCATCTAGTGGATTGAGGCTAGGCGTGATGCTAAATATCCTCCTACTATGCACAGGACAGTTCTTTCATAACAGAACTATCTGGTCCACACTGTCTACGGTGCTAAGTTGAAAAACCCTAAAAAAAACATGCTAGTTAACGAGAAAAAAAAAAATTTTTTTTGAGACAGTTTCACTTTGTTGCCCTCAGTAGAGTGCTGTGGCATGCTGGCTCACAGCAACTTCAAACTCTTGGGCTTAAGCGATTCTCTTCCCTCAGCCTCCCAAGTAGTTAGGACTACAGATGCCCACCACAAGGCCAAGCTGTTTTTTAGAGACGGGGTCTCGCCCTTACTCAGGCTGGTCTCAAACTCATGAACTTAGGCAATCCACCCACCTTGGCCTCCCAAGTGCTGGGACTATAGGCGTGAGCTACTAAGGCTGGCCTGATGAATTTTTTTTTGAGACAGAGCCTCAAACTGCCCCCCTGGGTAGAGTTTCGTGGCATTACAGCTCACAGCAACCTCCAGCTCCTGGGCTCAAGCGAGTCTCCTGTCTCAGCCTCCCAAGTAGCTGGGACCACAGGCGCCCGCCACAACCCTGGCTATTTTTTGGTTGCAGCTATCATTGTTGATTCGAACCCACCACCTTAGGGGCCAGAGGTGCTGAGCTTGATGAAATTTTTTTTTAAGAGATGCAGTCTTGCTGTGTTGCCCATGCTAGACTTGAATTCTTAGGTTCAAGTGATTGTCCCACCACAACCTCCCAAGGAGGTGAGACTACCAGCACAGCACACACCACTGTGTTGGCTTTCATGAAAAATGTTAATACGAATAGCCATGCAACCACAATCTGTATGAATAAACAATACACTGCAGTTCCTGCATCCTCTAATCATAACCCACCTCCTGCCCCAGAAATAACCATTAAGACCTATGTTTCTCTAATTTACCTTTTCTCATTCCTTACTACCTTTTCCATTAGGCATCCATCCTCATGTATCCTTTTTTCCATTACTATTCTTATATATCCCTTCTTCCAGATCGCCTCCGACACCCCAGCACAAACACCATGACATTCCTATGTACATGCCCACCTCCTACTGCTATTTTACAACATATTTTTTGCCAGTCTAGCTGGTGTTCAATGATGACTCAATGTAACAAACCTTGCACTGTATTTCTCCATTTCAGAGCCTGGATTCTTTTCACCCTCCAAAAAGACTGACAAAGTCCAGGATACCATGATGGGTACGACCCCTCCAGCCTCACTACTACTTCAATGCCCACAGACCCAGCTGCAGCCTTTCACTTCCACATCTTCAGTCACTGGCCTTTCTGCAAAGCCAGAGCTGGCTCAGGGCTCCACCAGCAGAATTCTGAGGCCCATTACCATGGTGCTCTCTCCTAGTAGTCCATCCAGCACCCAGCCACAGGCCCCACTTACTGGTTGAAAAGCATGGACAGCATGAGTTCATTGGTCTCCTCTGGCAGGTTGGTGAGGAACAAGATGTGATTCGGTGGATTCTCAGAAAGCTGCCAGGAAAGGATGGGAGCCTATGAGCATTGGAATCTTGAGTCTGGTGGGGGAATCCTCTGGGCCACCTCCTGCCCCTCATCCCTTACCCTGCTTGAATTCATTCTAGCATTCACCTGATGCACCATATGCTGTTGACTATCTATCCCCCACATTTGTCCCTACAGACTGTAGGCCACAAGGCAGCAGAGATTTTTCTGTTTTAGTCACTGCCACATACCTAGAGCACAGGACGTAACCTGGTGCATAAACAGGCACTTAGCATTTATTTGAAGAATGAATTCAGGTGGTGGCCACCTACTACAGCCTATACTATCCTTCCAGATCCTCCAACAAACATGCCAATTCCTATCTGTGCCAGGGCCCCAACCACACTGCTACGTCCTCATCATTCAGGGAACTCTGCTCCAATACCAACTCCTCAGGGAGGCCCTGCCCACACCACCCAATTTATAACAGCCTCCCAATTAACTGGCATCATCATAGCTCACTGCAACTGTAAATTCCTGGGCTCAAGGAACCATCCTGCCTCAGTCTCCTAAGTGGCTGGTGCTACAGGTATGCACCACCATGCCCAGCTGTTCTCTTTATTTTTTTGTAGAAATGAGGTCTCACTGTGCTGCTCAGGCTGGTCTCAAACTCCTGGCCTCAACTGATCCTACTGCCTCAGCCTCCCAAAGTGCTAACATTACAGGCATGAGACACTGTGTTTGGCCTCAGTCTTTTTTTTTTTTTTTTTTTG
>NW_003852628.1:554665-559303 GCF_000181295.1 Otolemur garnettii
CCTCCCGAGCAGCTGGGATTACAGGTGCCTGCCACAACGCCTGGCTATTTTTTGGTCGCAGTTGTCATTGTTGTTTAGCTGACCCAGGCCGAGTTCGAACCTGCCAGCTTTGGTATATGAGGCCGGCACTCTACCCACTATGATACGGGCACTGCCCACCTTACTCTTATATTCAGATTACATGAGACTGCATGGGAAGTAGACACTTACAGGCTGGGCAGGTGGCATCTGCCCAGGCATAAGCTGCTGTGGGGGCATGGCCCCTGGTGGGATCTGGCCAGGTGCAAGGCCTGGCGGCGGGATCATGCCAGGGGGCGGCATGTAGGGTGGCTGGCCTGGCATGTGGTGCATGATGCGAGGTGCCTGTGTCATTGGAGGCATGCCCTGTGGAGAGAGGGAGAGCAGGGCTAACTTGCTGGCAGGTGGGAGAGGGCATGGTTATAGTGTCCATGGGAGGCAGAGGAGAAAATGCCATCACAGGGGACCCAAGGGATGAGAAACACAAAGACTGACTGACTCAGAGGTTAAAAAGGTACCCAGAGAAAGCCAGATAAAATGAAACAGATCCAGAGTCAAAGGGGCATTAAGTCAGAAAGAAAAAAAAATAAAATTAAAGTATGACCCAAATTTGCTTATAGATACATGAACAACAACAACAATGAAGACTTGGGGGCGGGGAACCAAAATGTCAACAACTGTTAATTTGAAGGGGTGGAAATATATGCTCTAATGAGCATGCTATACTTTTCCTTCTGAAAATAAACTTTAAGTAAAAAAACAAAAACCAAAAAAAGAGACTCACTGACCTAGGGAGAAAAAAAGACTAGAGGACAGAGATGGAAAGGGATGGTCATGGCAGGTGCAAGAAACGGGTGGCAGCAACATAAAGAAGGAAAACAGCCCAATGGCACACAGCACAGCAGGGGCTGAGATCACAATCCAAAGAGTCAACAGTGGATAGAAAGTTAGGCACAGGAGAGGAGTGGTAACAAGGGGAAACCAGACAGAAGCCCAGGACACCAGCACTGACTCCAGAAAGTGGAATGGCCTGAGTGGCACCAAATGCAGCGTGACCCAGGGAGCCATAAGACTCAGGAGAGCCAGAGAGATAAGGAGGCTCGGGGAGCATGGGTCCAGTCCATCCTTCTCTCCTTTTGTACCTAGCACTTTCTGTATCCTGTTTGGAAAACAGGATGTTTCTACATTTTTCTCTCATCAAGGTCATGAAGACTGTTTCCTGTTTTGTTTTATTTTCTCCTTGACCCTTTACTGTGTTAAGGTGTCACATTCAAGTTGGTGATTTACCTCAATTTAATTTTTGTTTATAGTATGAGGCAGGACTAATTCTTCCCTTACAGGCATCCAGCTGCCCAGCATCACAAACTAGGGGAAAAAGTCCTTTCTCCATTGAACTTTAGGAACTTTGTGCCTTCATCGCACAAAGTAACCATTATATGCAGCTGTTTCTAGCTTCTTTTTTTTTTGAGACAGAGTCTCAAGCTGTCCCCCTGGGTAGAGTGCCATGGCATCACAGCTCATAGCAACCTCCAACTCCTGGGCTCAAACGAGTCTCCTGCCTCTGCCTCCCAAGTAGCTAGGACCACAGGCGCCCACCACAACGCCTGGCCATCTTTTGCTTGCAGTCGTCATTGTTGTTTGGCGGGTCTGGGCTGGATTCAAACCCGCCACCTTAGGTGCATGTGGCTGGCACCTTAGCCACTTGAGCCACAGGCGCCAAGCCTGTTTCTAGCTTCTTTATCCCATCTCCTGGGTCCATCTTCTCACCCTTCCCAATAGCATATCACCCCTATCAGTGGAGCTTTACACCTCCACTCCCAATTGCACAGGTCCCCCAATTTTATTTCTCTTGTCTGCCTTCACCTTGCTATTCCCACAGATGTTTAGAAACAAAACAGCCAATTAGTAGCTACCAAAATTCCCACTGGATCTTGGAATAATCTGGAGATAACTGATCTCTTAATAATACTGAGTCTTCCCCATCCATTGCTGAGGGCTCCAATTTTTCCCAGCAATGTTCTGCAAGCTCAGTGGAGCAGCTGTATATACCTTTTGGATTTATTCCTCAGTGCTACTATTCAATGTGAAGTCTACTTGTTTTTTTTTCCATATTGACCTTACATCCAATGCTTTTTCTAAACTAAGTTTATTTACTAATCCTAAAAGTTGGTTAGTAGATTCTTGCAGGTTTTCTACATAGCCACTAACTTAAAAGACACAAATGAAAAAAAAAGAGATAGAGAAACCAGGAGACAAACATGGAAACAGAAAGCCCTGAAGAAACAGGCAAACAGGAATAGGTATTTCAAGGGGAGATAGCATCATACAGATATTCAATCCACCCAAAAGACAATAAGACAGGTAGGAAATGGGAGAGTCTGAATCTCCAAGCCCCCAAACCAAGCCACACGGCTGAGGAAGGCCTGGTAGCAAGAAGTAGGGTCTCTGGGCCCTGGCTTACCGGGACAGGCCCTTGGACAGCCCCCACCACAGGAGCAGCTGCCCCACCCTGCACAGCCTTCTTGGCAGATGGGGTCTCCTGGCTCTTGGGCTTCCTCTTCTCTCGCTTGCGGTCCCGTTCCACAAAGGTACCCTTCATCTTGGCAATGATATCTGAGTCAGTCTTGGCATACTGGATGCGCTGCCAAGCAGAGAGCAGAAGCATTAAGAGAGTGAAGTTCAGACCCAAACTGCCTGGGTTCAAAACCAGACCTTACCAGTTCACTGAAAAACACAGAAATTACTCGTTCTCAACTTCTTCATCTATAAAATGCAGATTATGGTGTTTCCCACTTCAAAGGACTACTGTGTGGACTCAATGAATTAAAATGCTTGGAACAGTACCTGACACATAGTAAGCATTCAGGAGACAGGCTATTGGTATTTTTTTTTCCCCTTGAGACAGGGTTTTGCTGTGTTGTGGTACTGGTGTGCAATGGTGCAAACATAGCTCTCTGTACCCTTAAATTCCTGGGTTCAAGCAATCCTCCTGTCTCACCCTCCTGAGTAGTTGAGACTCTAGGCACAGGCCACCATGTTTGGCTGATTTTTTTAATAGAGATAGGGTCTTGCTATGTTGCCCAGGCTGGTCTTCAACGCCCGGCCTCAAGCGATCCTCTCACCTTGGTTCCCCCAAAGGAATAGGGTTATAGGTGTGAACCACCATGGCCTGGCCAGCTGTTAACATTTTTGAAGGAGTTTGGGAGAGCCCTAAAGAACAGGTCTAAGGTTTAAGGAAACAATGCTAAGACAGGAGCACCGTGCACAGGGATCTAATCTTCTAGGCTAAATTTCACCCAGCCATTTATGGAGAACCTACTAGATGCCAGGCCTCATTCTAAGGTCTGGGAATACAGCAATGAGCAAAACAGAAAAAAGTCCCTGCCCTAGTGGAGCTTATGTAGTGGGGGAAGGTATGTTAAAAAAGACTTAAAAATGAGTTGAAGGGCGGTGCCTATGGCTCAAAGGAGTAGGACGCCAACCCCATATACTGGAAGTGGCGGGTTCAAACCGGGCCCTGGCCAAAAAAAACTGGAAAAAAAAAAAAAGAATTGAGAAGGGGGTGTGAAATGTTAAGAAGTGAATATTTCAGACAAAGTGGCTACGAAAGTCTTCACTGAAGTGACATTTGTACAAAGAGGGAGGAACCAGGCCATAGGGACATCTGGTCAAAGAGCCTTCTAACAAAGGGAATGCCCATATGAAGAGCCAAGGCCTCTGCACAGCACATTCACAAAACACCAAAGAAGTGAATACGGATAAGAAGGAAGTCACAGAGACAACAGGTGATTCTGCTGAAGACTTTGTCTATTCCCAAGGGAGCCCTGGAGTGTGGTGAACAGGGGAGTGAGGTACTCTCACTCATGTCTCCCAAGGAGCACTGCGGCTGCCGTATGGAAGCAATGTCAAGGGTGGTGGCTAGACCAGGGAGAAGCAAGCAGCTGGTAGATATGTTTTGAAAGTAGGGTTGACAGGACTTTCTGACAAAATTCTGACATATCTGAGCATATCATGTGGCCCAAGCAACAACATTGGGGAAAAAGCAAGGGACAGGGCAACACAGAAAAACTTATGGTCACTGCACCTCAAAAGCTAATTCCTAAGATGCCCCAGAAAGTCAAATGGAATATGTGGCAACCCTAGGCTTGTATATCCACAGGTGCCAAGCTGAAGTCAATGCTCTGTCCTCTCTAGATGGAGGTAACAGGTGGCCCAGCTATCCCTGGGGCCCACTACCCCCTACCTGATCTGCCTTCACATGGAGGTGATCTGCCTGAGACCTGCACACACTGAAACTTGCTATCACCTCGCTAAGAAAGTTGGCTCAAGAAGATATATTTCAATTAGGTAAAACTCATAAACTGACTGGGGAGGGCAACGCCTATGGCTCAAGGAATAGGGTGCTGGCCCCATATACCAGAGGTGGTGGGTTCAAACCCAGCCCCGGCCCAAAACTGTAAAAACAAAAAAAACTGACTGGGGGAGTAAGGGAAAAGAATCACATAAACCAAAATGTCTGCCAGTGATTCTCCAGTAACTCCAGATCAGGGCAAGGACTTTAAGCCACTTCTCTCACTTTCCAAAGAATGGAGTCCCCTTGGCCTCTTTTTTTTTTTTTTT
>NW_003852628.1:559614-566715 GCF_000181295.1 Otolemur garnettii
TCGTGGTCCTGGCCCAACCCCTCCCCCCTCCAACCCCCCACCTCACCCCACCCCGAGCCTGATGCACCACACCTTGGTAACCAGACCCCTACACCCCACTACTCCAAGCAGGCCCACTCAGTCTCCTCTAGCATTTTGCACACACACAACTTCCATACCCACAATGCTCACCATGGGCTTGTCATAAAATGGGAAACCCTGCATGGAGCGAAGGGCATTGGTGGCACTGCTGACCTCCTTGAAGATAACAAAGGCCTGGCCTCTCATCTTCAGGCTTCGGGATACCAGGATATCCAGGATCTGGCCAAACTGGGAGAAGATGGCATACAGGGACTTCTTCAGCTCTGCAGTGGAGAAAGAAAAGACCCACAGGTGACCAAAGGCCTTGGCATCATGTCTTAAGATTTGAACATCCCAAACACTTCATTCCAGAGGAAGTGAACCCAGATGCGAAGCCATCAGCCAAACTGACAGCATCCAGAAAGGTGTGGATCAGTGTCCTCTCAGACGCAGTGGCTCACAACTATAATCCTAGCACTCTGGGAGACTGAGGCGGGTGGGTCACGATTTCAGGAGTTCGAGACCAGCCTGAGCAACAGCAAGACTCCAGGCTGGGTGTGGTGGCTGAGGCGGGTGGATTGCCCAAGTTCACAGGTTCGAGACCAGGCTGAACCAGAGTGAGACCCTGTGTCTAAATAATAGGCAAGCGTTGTGGCAGGCACCTGTAGTCCCAGCTACTTTGGAGGCTGAGGCAAGAAAATCACTTGGGTCTGAGAGTTTGAGGTTGATATGAGCTATGATACCACTGTAATCTACCCAGGGTGACAGACTGAGAAGTCTTTCCATCTCAAAAAAAAAAAAAAAAAGACCTAGCAGGAACAGCTGCTAAGAACCATTCAAGTTGCCAAGTATGCTCTTCTGTGAGATAAAGACAGTAATAGTACCTACGAGACCTGCTATAAAAGGAAATGAGTACATATGTGCAAAGGGCTCAGAATGGCACCTGGAACATAGTAAACAGTTAATGAACACCTCTTTTTACAGCCACCAGCACCTTGACACAGGCCTGTGTAATGTAACCTTGGCAGTTTCATCTTTGCCTACACTCTACTGCACACCTGAGTCTCCAGCCACACTGGCCTCCCAGCCCCCTCTCAGCCAACACATCAATCCTGCCCCAGGGCATTGGGACTGACTACTCCCTCTATCTGAAACATCCTCCCTCACCTTGGTATTTACATAGCTGCCGCCTAGTAACCCAGGGCTCAGCACACATGCTGGTACCTCAGAATCATGTGTAAATGCCCCGAAGATCCCTTTACCCTACTTGCTTTTCCTTCATGGCATTTTCTACCTCCTGACGTGATATGTTTACTTGTCTCTCTCCTCAAGAGCTGTAAACATGCCCCATTTGTTTGCTGCAGCATCTTCATGCCTAGTGCAGACCCCAGCACAGAAATGTCTCCACAAACATTCACCACTAAAGACACCATGAAGTGCTTTATGAAAATAACGTCACTAAACCTTCACAACAACCCCATGAGGTGACAACTAAGACTGCCCTGATTTTACCAAGATGGAAACAGGTTCTCAGAGAATTCCTCAGCTTCCAGGGCAAGTATCCTGAGGATGAGGGGAAGTACATGTCAGAGCTGGGACCACATGACACAAATCCATCTGAACCCAGTACCACACCTCACCAGCAATCAGTCTAACTTGACAGTTGGTGGGATTCAAGGTGAACAAGGATCCCTCTCACCATCTAGAAGGGAGTACCAATATTTTAAGCACACAAGATAGCTGAACCAAAGCTAAAGCTGCTTGGTGAAAGAGATACTAGAAGAGAAAAGAAGAGAAGGTGCGTATATATGTTGGAATAGGAGATGGGAACAGGTGTTTTGAAGCAATTCCCCCAAAATTTTCCTGGTGGTGACATTTCCAGCTTCCCTCTCCAAGCTCCATCCCCACAAACCTTGTTCAGACCTCAGTCCTTCCACTGGACTCTGGGCCTCTCCTCACTCTCCAGCCTCCCCTCTTGCCCATTCAAGTTCACCCTCCACAGCTGGGAAGATGTTGTATAAGACACACAGTCAGGACAGGGTGCAGCCTGGCTCCCCAGCACTCCCAGAACAAAGTCTTAATGTCTCACAGCCAAAAGCCATCAGAGCACTGCTCTCTGGAAGCTTCTCTGGGAGTCACAGGCCCACAAAACTACTTGTAATGTCCAGAATGCTCTAGGTTCTTTTGGTCCGAAGACCAAGATAGCCCAAGTTAGGAATCCTTGTCACCCTCACTGTAACATAGATACTGCTTCTTCTATGTGACGTTCCTGTCTTCTTTTCCATGAAGCTAAATGAATCCCTGTCTCTGCCTGTGCTATCATGACCCTGACTACTCTGGGCTGACACTGTCCTGCAGAACCAGGTCTTCTGTCACCAGTGTTCCTCTAGCACTGACCACGTACCACACTCTAAAATTATAAGTAAAATTTACATTCCTGATTTTCTTTTTCTCAACAGCAACTTTATTGGCAAATGCAAACTTAATCCCAGGAAGCTCTTTTAATTTTCTTTTGATAATCAAAAAGATAATTATTTATGCAGCCCTTAAAAAATGGCTGCTACCATAAAAAGCCCTGCACAAAAGTTTCGATAAAATAATCGCCCCACAAGATCCATGCAAAGAAGATAGGATTCTGCCCAGTTTTCAGATACGGAAAATGAAGTTCAACAAAGGTGAGAAATACTCAAGAAACTGGAAAAGGCTCGGTGCCTGTGGCTCAAGTGGCTAAGGTGCCAGCCACATACACCTAAGGTGGCGGGTTCGAATCCAGCCCGGGCCTGCCAAACAACAATGACGGCTACAACCAAAAAATAGCCAGGCGCTGTGGCGGGGGCCTGTAGTCCCAGCTACTTAGGAGCCTGAGGCAGGAGACTCACTTGAGCCCAGGAGTTGGAGGTTGCTGTGAGCTGTGATGCCACTGCACTCTACCCAGGGGGACAGCTTGAGGATCTGTCTCAAAAAAAAAAAAAAAAGTGGAAAAGTCTTTCTGAGTTAAATTCAATTGTTAAGCAGAATTGCACACAAGTGGCATCAACCATTTTCCTTGCTATGTGACCTTGAGGAAGTCACATCACCTTGAGTCTCAATTTCCTGAGAAATAAGCATTACAACAGGTTCTTCCTACAGGCTTTTTTTTTCCTTTGAGACAGGCTCACTCTGTCGCCCTGGGTAGAGTACCATGGTATCATCATAGCTCACAGCAACCTCAAACTCTTGGGCTCAAGCAATCCTCTTGTCTGAGTCTCCTGAAGAGCTGGGACTACAGGTGCCCCCGCCATACCCAGCTAGTATTTTTCTATTTTTAGTAGAGAAGGAGTCTCATTCTTGGCAGGCTGGTCTCAAGGGAGTACTCAAGGCACCCCGAACGCTGGGATTACATGCATGAGCCTCTGCATCCAGCCTCTTACTACAGGCTTCTTGTGAGAATTAAATATAATTCAGATTTATATAAAAGTACACGAATCAGCCCATGATACTGAGTGTTAAGTCATCATTATTACTGTACATTTTCACTGTGGACTGATCACTGAAAACACTAATGACCAGAAACGTCCCAGCCCCTACCCTCACAGAGCTCAAAGGCCACTAAGTGGATAGACAGACCCCACGATAGCCCAGAGATCAGGGCCTGACGGAGAATGCCATGGCCTGTGGTCAGTCGGGGGCAGCCACCTGAGGGAAGAGGGGGATGGGGAAGGCTAACTGGAGAAAGGATTCTGTGAGGGGAAACCTTCAAGAATAAGCAAAAGTGACAAAGTTAAAGGGCAGAACTAGGGGATTGTTGAGGACAGAACTCACCATCCTTCTTGATCTTCTCATTGAGGTTGTTGATATAAATAGTGTGGTTGGGGCGGGCCTCGGGAACTGCCATGGAGTGAGTGAGGTGCCGAGGTAGGGCTTAAAAAAGGATAAAGGTGACTTTAGTCCCGGGTTTCTCCAAATCCTTTGCCCCAACGCTCGCTTAAAGGGCTGCTCAAAGATCTTCCCTTCCAGAGGAAGTCTGGTAAGGTGGGCGCGCGGGACAGAATGGAGGAACCGCCCGGGCAACAAAGCGCGAGCTGAACTCGGCTTCCCCTGCCCGCGCGCGTGCAGAGGGAAATCTCGAGAGGTCTACTACCAGCCCCAGGATGCTCTATATGACCCAGAAGGCGGAGCGTCCTAAATGGCAACTCCCATTGGCCCACACGCCCAAAGGGCCGCCCTAGAGAAAAAACCCGGATGTATGAGCCAGGTAAGAAAAGAGACGAATTTTGGGCGCGATACTGGCGCCCTGAGGTTTCCCAGACGAAGCGTAGGAAGACCCAGACATCAATTGCACTTGTCTGGCGCCCATACTCGCCTGTACCCGAAGCAACTCACCAACAGGGCTTCAGTCCACACAAGTAGCCGTGTTCGCGATATCATACCATGAAGCTTTCTCTCTTAGCCCCACCTTTGCCTTTCCATAAGCCAATCCCAGTGCTGAAAATCAATAGCTTGCCCAATCAGAGTAAATTGATCTGACCAATCAAAACGACACTTGGGCTCCCGCCGAGGCAGAAAAACTCCGCCCCACCCCCCCTATGGACCAATCAGTGGAGGTCACGAGTTTTTTGCCAATCGGTTCTAACAGTCCTTTCCGGAGGCCGTTCTTTGGAAACTACTATTTTTCTCCCCGCCTAGCATTCTATCACGTGATCGCCAAGTGGGGTGGGCACCTGTTGTGAGTGCTACCATGTGACTTGCGAAAGGCGCTGTGCGGGGGCCGCCATTTTGCGGGAGGGTTATCCGAGTCTTATTTCCTTACGCTTTTTTTTTCTTTTCCAGCTCTTACTGCGCCTCCGTCCGGCCTCCGATCTTAGAGTCTTCAACCCACAGACTTTTCCTGTTGCTCTGTGATGTCAGGACCATCTCCACAACTAGGCCGTTTTCCCTGACTGGTGTCATTTTTGACCTCTTGATCTCTGACTCAAAGGTCAGCTCAAGTTTCCATATTCGGGCCTGGGATTTGAAGGGGTACAAGACCTAAGTTCCCCAAATATTTAGTCTTGGGCTAAGTCCCTAAGTCCCTTCCAGTGGTTTTCAACCTTCCTAATGCCACGACCCTATAATGTCCCGACCCACAGGTTGAGGTTCACAGGCCTAAAGTTTAGACCCTTGACTCCTGCTTTTCATATCTTGTATTTGACCCATGAGTTTCCAAATCTAGTCTCAGAGAATAGGTTAACTCCTAGTGAGTCCTCCTAAATGTCCCTCCCTAAACATCCCAACACACCCCAGACCTGTACCACAGCTGTGGTTCCAGATTTAAGGACCCCATTCCATTAATCCTCAGTTCCTCCCTGACTTGAGTGAGTCCCATTCCCTGAATCCATGGTTTCAAATTTTAGCCTTGGTGCTTTCAGAGCCATTGCTTAGCACCCAAGTTCTGAAGCTCAGATCTAAAACCTTTAAAATCTCCATCCCTGAAGCCAAGCCCTTTTGAAGGATCCTTTCCCTTCCCATTCTCACCCCTTCAGTCTCTCCTGTAGACCTCAAAATGACTTCTCCATACTCTCCCCTAAAACCAGCAATCCCTCCTCCAGGAGCCTCTGCATCCCAGCCCCCCATCTTCCTACCTCCTCCCCTATCCCCCAGTCCTCCAGACTCAGCTTTTCCACCCCCTCCCTACAGTCTCCAATCCCCTATTCCCCCACCACCCCCAATACTGCCTCCACCCCCTGCTAAGGGGGCTGCTCCCCCTCACGTCTTCGGCCTGGAGAAGAGCCAGCTCCTGAAGGAGGCTTTGGAAAAGGCTGGCCCAGTCCCCAGGGGCAGAGAAGATGTGAAGAGGCTTCTGAAGCTGCACAAGGACCGGTAGAGTCTCCATGCCCCATCCCACCCACCTCGGGATTCACCCATTCACCTCTCCCCAGATCACCTAAGCCATCTCTTGGAGTTTTCTAGTTTGCCGAAGGTCAAACGGACTGACTGCTTCAGTCCCCTGGCTGGCCCCCTTCAGTGGTGGTATGCCTCCAGCAGTTAAGAGGGCTTACCCTCACAAGTGCCCGGTCCAGTGAGGGAAGCATATCCTCTGCTACCCCACCAGAAAGTGACAGCCAGGGATAGACAGGGCTGTCCTGATCAGTCTGGGGGAGGGGGGGGTTTGGAGAAGGAGGAGCCTCAGTACTGTTGAACAAGTCAGGCAAAGGATGTGAGATGAGCATAAACAGCTTGCATGGAGGCTCAGAGTGAAATGAGGACACGTTGTATTCAAGGAACTGTAAATATTTCCTTATCATGAGGAAGTGGCAAAGATGGGGCTGCAGAGGTGGGCAAGAACCAGCTCACAGAGGACTTGCTAGGTCATGTGAAAGCAGTGGGGGATTGTCCTCAGGGCACTGGGAAGCCATGGAAAGGCCTTGCACAGGGAGGGATGCTACTTGTGGGAAATGGCAGTCATGAGACAGGAGTCCACAGACTCAGGAGGAAGCTGGAATATCCAGGGACCCAAGAAGGAGGGGAGAGTTTTAGACCCCCACTCCGGCCATGGGGATGAGGTTTAATGTTTGCCTGGCTGAAGGGAAAAGGGAGTAGTGACGTGCCCAGACTCATAAGGAAACTCCATACACTCCAGGCACATTTACAATCTATTTTAAATGTCCTAACCAAGGCGAGGCAAATTTAGTGCAAAGAAGAACCACTGTTATTACATGCTTAAGATATGTCAAGGACTATTTTAAGTGTTCTTAAGCATTAATTTATTGAATCCTCTCAGCAGCCCCCTAAGGTAGAATTATTATCATTTCATTTTCTCTATGAGAAAACTGAGGCTTATAAAGTGCTTAGCCACGGTGAAAAGAAAGGGAAAAATCCAGTTCAAATTCTGGAAGCAGGGTTCTGTGCTTTTAACTGCAGTTCTGTGCTACCATCTCCTTTTGTCAAGAAAGTGCCCCGGCTTGGCGCCTATAGCTCAACCGGCTAAGGCGCCAGCCATGTACACCTAAGGTGGTGGGTTCGAATCCCCAGCCCGGACCCGCCAAAACAACAATGACGGCTGCAACCAAAAAATAGCCGGGC
>NW_003852628.1:567269-571490 GCF_000181295.1 Otolemur garnettii
AAAAGTGACAGGAAGACTTTGGGTATAGAGATACTGATTTGAGAAATTTCCTCAAATAAGCTTTTCTGATTCCCCATTGTGAAGTCTGCACATCTATTTGCTCTACACCCTTCATTAACAGAGCAGGGAGCAGGCAAGCAGGATGATTCCCACTGACCAGATGAGGAAACTGAGACTCAGGGAGATCAAGTCAGTGCGCCGGGAGCAGCTCTTTAGCCTTAGGACAGCCAGGCCTATTCTTTAACCATCCCTGGACACCCTGCTCCCAGCCAGACCTTGAGAAGGGACTCCCAGATCTAGTTCCTTTGTGACCCTACTGTGGCTCTTCTTCAGGTTCCGAAGTGACCTGCAGTGGATCCTCTTCTGTGCCGACCTGCCGTCTCTCATCCAAGAAGGCCCTCAGTGAGTGCCCTGATGTGGGACCCCCAACCTCCCTTTCTGGGAGGATACAGGGAGTGGGTTCATCCTAGGCAGATTGGGGAAGAGATGGAGGGAGGGAAAGGGAGAATTTTTCACGTCAGGGTCCTGGGTACAGCCGTAGTAAACAGCAAGTGAACAAGTGTGAACCACGCCATTCTCTTAATTCCACTCTGGCTCTTACTCCCAGGAAGCCCAGGTGACCTCTTCCCACCCCTCCACTAGCACTCTAGCCCTGGGCTTAGGCCTTGGAAGTCCTCTCTCATGAAGGGGAGTTTGGTCTCTTCATCCAGCTTGGGAGTAAGAAGGGAACTCCCCCAGGTTAGCAAGGCTGTTCTCCCACTCAAGTTTCAGGGTAAGGGGGAGCCCATGACTTAAGGGTTGAAAGTCTGGGTCTGCCTGTCTCCAGATGTGGACTGGTGGCCTTGTGGATGGCTGGCACTCTCCTATTGCCCCCCAATGGCATCCCCCTTGAAAGACTTGTGCAGGTGGCCCTGGAGAGAGGCTACACAGCCCAGGGAGAAATGTTCTCTGGTGAGTTGGGTGGGGAGGGGTCTTGTGCCAGGTGCTTTGTTAGCCCTTCACTAGGAGGGGCCAGAGAGGCTGGGTGGGGTCCTGGCAGGCACATAAGGGGATCTCATTCCCTTCTCTGGGCCTTCTTCCCTACTCTGTAGAACAGAGTGGATTTGAGGTAAACTCAAGCCAGCTGCCTGGGTTCCAAATTCAGCTCTGCCACCTCCTCACTGTAGGCATTGTCAGGTAGCCTCTCTGTACCAAGGTGGTCATGGTGAGGGTTGGAGATGTCACCTGGTAGGCCCTTGGCATAATGTCGGGCATAGAGCAAGCCGTTTGTGTATTCTCACACTACAGTGGCAAACATGGGCAGACTGGCCCAGGAGGTACTGGGCTGCCAGACCAAGCTGCTCTGTGGTGGCCTGGGCAGTCCCAACAGAGATCTTGTCCTGCAGCACCTTGTCACTGGACATCCCCTGCTCATCCCGTATCCCAGGCCCATGAGAGGGTGGAACAGGGATGGCAAAGGGTGGGTCCTAGGGCCATGCCACCGTTTCAGCCTTAACACCAGCACCAGCTACGATGAGGACTTCAACCATGAGCCGTGTCAGAAGCAGGGACACAAGGCCCACTGGGCAGTGAGTGCAGGTGAGTTCTATCTATTTTCTTTATCCCTGTACCTCTCATTCAGGGTCTCCCCAGCTAGCCTATGCACTCCTGAGACAGGGACCAGAGCTAAACCATCATTTCCATGAGGTTCTCACCATAGGACTTGGCAGACAGCAGGTACCTCAGGTGTCTGCCAGTTGGGTTTACATAACTAGAAGCTCAGAGCACAGACTTTAGCATCAGGCAGTCAGGGCTCCAGGCCCAGCCCAGCCACTTCCAGGCTCTATGACTCTGGGCAAGTTTCTTCACCTCTTTGGGACTCCATTTCCCTGTCTGGAAATCAAAAATGACAGTAGTACTCACCTCACAAGGCAGCCTTCTGGGCAGACCATGCAAAACTCTCAGAACAATGCTTGGTATATGACATGTCTCCACAAGCATATCAGCAATGTCATCACCATTCTGCCTGAAAGGTTGTCAGGTTTGTGCACAGGAGGAGGCCCAGGTATAGGCTTTACTGTGTGGTCTTCAGAGCTCCTCTTGGAGCTTCTGTTCCCTGGGCAGCTGGGGGTGGCTAGGTGACAGCGTGTGCTCTGTTAATGCTATCTCTCTGCCCCCCTGTGCTACCAGGCCAGAGGTGGCAGGACTCAAAACGCCCACAGGTCTGGAACCAGATATCCTAGGTTAAAATCCCAGCCTAGCTGTGTGCTTGCTGGCTTCTGCTAACTTCTCTGTAACTTTGGGATAGAGACAGCCCCTTCCTCCACCCACAGAGGCCTGGGAGGGGTAGGGTTCAGTGGTCTCAGCACCTAGTCATGGCTCAGTCACCTGCCACTCACCCCCTCCTTCTCTTCCCTAGGGGTCTTGCTGGGTGTACAGCATATCCCAAGCCATGGCTACACCGAAGACCCTGAGCTTCCAGGCCTGTTCTACCCAGTGCCTGGCACACCCTGTCAACCACTATCCCTACCAGAGGAAGGGTCTGAAGGAACCGTCTACCTTCTTTCCAAGCAGGGCAAGAGTTGGCACTACCAGCTGTGGGACTACAACCAAGTCCGGGATAGCAACCTGCAGCTGACAGACTTCTCACCCTCACGGGCCACCAATGGTCAGACGTACGTGGTACCTGCTGGTGGGGTGAGGGCTGGCCTCTGTGGCCAGGCACTGCTGCTCAGACCATGGGACTCCAACCATTAGCCTGGCTCTGTCACCATTTGAAGAATGTCCCAGCTTCTCCCACTATGCAGCAGCCCATAGGTTTAGACTGGGTCTCAGAGGGCCTCCAGCCCAGCGATTCTTCATCTGGATCAGCCCCATCCATCCTGTCTGGAGCCTGGGCATCGTCTTAACTCCCCATTCCATTCCCTCCAGTACTAAGCACCCACTGATCTCTCTCCAAGGAGAGACTGACAACAACTCAGACCCTACAACTTGTCCCCCCAACCTGATTGTTACATCTATCTGTTTCTCACTGGGGACCTCCTTTTACGAACCACAGTCACCTTACTAGCCATCTGCCTAGATGCTCTGATGTTCCCCAGTCTGCTCACAGGACAGGGATTGAGCTCTACTGGCCCTCAGCTCACCTCTCTTTACCTTGGCTGGTCTTCCTCACTCTCTGCCTGTTAGCCTTGCTGGGTCCCTACCCCCAGCCTCACCCCAGCCCTCTGCTAAAGATCACTCTAATGTCTCCATCTTGGCTCAGGTGTCACTTGCTCAGGGAAGATTTCCCTTGGCCCAACCAGGCCAATGTATGTATACCACATTTTCTTTACACATTCATCACTGAAGTTGTTTCCATATCTTTGTAATTGGGAATTGTGCTGTGATGAACATTTGAGTGTAGGTGTCTTTTTTTTAGAGACAGTCTCACTCTGTTGCCCTTGGTAGAGAGCTGTGGCATCACAGCTCACAGCAACCTCCAGTTCCTGGGCTTAGGCAATTCTCTTGCCTTAGCCTCCCAAGTAGCTGGGACTACAGGCACCCACCACAACGCCCGGCTATTTTTTTGTTGCAGTTTGGCCAAGGCTGGGTTTGAACCCACCACCCTCAGTATATGGGACCAGCACCCTACTCTCTGAGCCACAGGCGCCGCCCTCTTCTCAGCTTTTTAAAAGCCCATCTGAGGGCCAAGCGTGCTGGCTCATGCCTGTAATCCCAGCACTTAGGAGGCCGAGGCAAGTGGATTGCCTGAGCTCACAGGTTCAAGACCAGCCTGAGCAAGAGCAACACCCCCGGCCTCTAAAAATAGCCGGGCGGTGGCGGACTCCTGTAGTCCCAGCTGCTCGGGAAGCTGAAATAAGAGAATTGCTTGAGCCCAGGAGTGTGAGGTTGCTCAGTTGTGATGCCACAGCACTCTGCCAACGGTGACAAGTGAGACTGTCTCAAAAAGAAAAAAGCCCATCTGAGAGCAGTTGTGTATGCTACCACTTCTACCTGTGTTAACACCAAACCTCCAACCCTATAAGGGAGATACTAGATTCCCCACATTTGACAGATGGCAAGACTGAGGCCTGGGGAGGTAGGATCACTGGCCTGAGGTCATGTAGCTGGCAAGTGGCATAGTTGGGATTTATTTTAGTTTTTATTTATTCTTTTTAGAGACAGAGTCTTAGTTTGTTGCCCTCAGTAGAGTGCCATGGCATCACAGTCACAGCAACCTCCAGCTCCTGGGCTTGGGCA
>NW_003852628.1:572538-580522 GCF_000181295.1 Otolemur garnettii
CATTTCACTGCAGAGGTACCCCTGAGAGCAAGGCAGCTCTGAGGCACAGGACACCTGCTCTCCTGCTTCTGAACCTTTTTGCCATGGCAGTTTGCTAAGAGGAAGGAGCCAGAAAGGCCAAGGGTGGGGGCAGAAGGAGGAAGTCCTGAGGCAAGATCTGCTGTGGAAAGGATTGAAGTTGTCCTTGTCACAGTGCTGGCACAGGTGCTGGGAAGTGGCTGTGGTGTGGGTCTGCAGGAGTCAACAGAGCTCTCTGAGGAGCTGGGTCATGGGCATGGTGGGGCAAAACAGCAGTGAACTGTGCCACATCCAGCACCATCTGCCCCTGGGCATCGTCAGTCCCATGGTGTCAGAGCCTCTGCTACTTAGGCCTTGAATGACTCCCAAGATGAAGTTGGGCTGTTGCTCTCCTTGGGCAGACAAATGGCTCCTGCATGTGTTCACAAATGATGCCTGATCCTTCTGGGACACCAAAGATGAATCTGACCCACTCCTTGGCCTTAGGGAGCCAGCTTGCCACCAGGAGGGAGCTGACAAGGAGGCAGGTCACAAGTTACATAGTCATAAGCAAGGTGTCACACCATGCCCTATGGATTTAACTGTGTCTTCTCAAGGCAGTATGGTTTAGCTGTGGCCTCCAGCAGCCCTTCAGAAACCTTCCTAGCTGATCAAGGGACTCATTCTGCTAATTCACCATATAAGCCTCATCATGCCCTCTCCAGGGTCCTTCCAGCCCCTATATCATGAAGGGACCAGAAGCTACCTGGTCTCCCAATGCCTTTCAGCATTGGTCTTGTGTGGCGTATGACATGACCTTTTCCATCCTTGGAGATCAGTTCCCTAGTTGCCCTCAAGCCCCCGTGGCATTCCAGGGCTACTCCTGCCAGACTGGTACCATCTAATTAATAATCCTGGAGGTGGCTAAGTGGATCAACTTCGGGCCAGACCCTGAAGGAGGCAGATCATGTTGTCCAAGCCCCAGAGATAGCCATCTTCACGGTTGCCCTCAGCCCAGGGCAGCCTGTGGCTGAGCGTCTGGTGGTCAGACAGGGCCACTGTCTTGCCAAAGTCAATCATCCAGACCTTAGCCAGGCCAGTGTGGTCATGTACAAAGAGGAGAGAGCTGCCCACCACCTACAGGGGAAGAAACTGGAGGTTAGGTGCAGTAACAGTATGAAACACAGCCAGGCAGCCTGAGTTCAAATTCTGGCTCTCCACTTTCTGGCTGTGCAGCCTGAGCAGATGTCTTAACCTTTCTGTGGCTCTGCGTCTTCATATACAAAGTGAAAACAATGCAGTAATTCCCTCAGTCTGTGGGTTTACTTTCCACAGCTTCAACTCCCCTTGATCAACTACAGTCTAAAAAATGTGAAATGGGAAATTCCAGAAATAAATTCATAAGTTTTAAGTTGTATGCTACTCTAACTAGCATGATGAAATTTCGCAACATCCTGCTCTGTTCCACCTGGGACATGAATCATCCCTTTGTCCAGCATATACCAGCTAGTCATTTAGTGGCCATCTTGGTTATCAGATCAAGAAAACACAGTGTGAGCAGCGCCTGCGGCTCAGTGGGTAGGGCATCAGCCCCATATACCAAGGGTGGCAGGTTCGAACCCAGCCTCGGCCAAATTGCAACAAAAAATAGCCAGGAGATGTGGCGGACACCTGAAATCCCAGCTGCTTAGGAGGCTGAGGCAAGAGAATCGCCTAAGCCCAAGAGTTGGAGGTTGCTGGGAGCTGTGTGACACCATGGCACTCTACCGAGGGCAATAAAGTAAGACTCTGTCTCTAAAAAAAAAAAAAAGTGTATGTAGGGTTCAGTACTATCCACAGTTTCAGTTATCCACTGGGGGGTCTTGGGACACGTCCAATGCTATTGTGGTAGCATTTACTTCAAAAGTTGCTGGACATATTACATAGATAAATTAAAACACTTAAAACTGTTCCTGGTACAAGGCAAATATCCAAGAAATGTTTTCCTTTTTATAAGCCAATGTGCACATCCAAATGCCTTCAGAACCCCAAATGAGTTAAGAGAGCCCTGTATACCGGGTGCAGTGGCTCACTCTGGGACGCCAAGGCGGGTGGATTGCCTGAGCTCACAGTTTTGAGACCAGTCTGAGCCAAAGCAAGACCTCATCCCTAAAAATGGCCAGGCACTGTGGTGGGCGCCTGTAGATCCAGCTACTCGGGCGGCTGAGGCAAGAGAATCACTTGAGCCCAAGAGTTTGAGTTTACTATGAGCTATGGCACCATGGCATTCTACCAAGGGTGACAAAGTGAGACTATCTCCAAAAAAAAGAAAAGAGAGCCCTGTATGGACTAAAGAACTGGGTAATGCCTTCCCCTAGAAAGGGACCACAAGTTCTCAGGCCTCGTCTACTGCTGTTGATGACCTCAGGCAAGTGGCATCCTTTCTCTGGGCCTCAGTTTCCTTGTCTGTAGAAGGGGGATAATGGTTCCAGCCCTCACCTCCAGGCAGGGCTGGCAGCCCTCCATGATCACACATTCCACAAATGCCTCGCAGTGCTTGGCACACAGTAAGCCCTCTCTTTGTTTTCCCTTCATCTAAGTCTAGATTTATCTGTACCTCCAGTTTTCTAAGTTAGTTTTTTTTGTCTTTGTTTTTGTTTAGAGATAGAGTCTCACTTTATTGCCCCTGGTAGAGTGCCATGGTGTCACAGCTCACAGCAACCTCCACCTCCTGGGTTTAGGTGATTCTCTTGCTTTAGCCTCCTACAGGCTACAGGTGGACTACAGGCGCCCACCACAATGCCCTGCTATTTTTTTGTTGCAGTTCGGCCGGGGCTAGGTTTGAACCCACCACCCTCAGTATGTGGGGCCGGCACCCTACTCACTGAGCCACAGACGCTGCCCTCTAAGTCAGTTTCGAAATATCACTGAACCCAGAAGTTCTAGATTAGCGGACAGGTGAGCAGGTACCTGTCAGAAGAGGCCAACACTGCCCAGCTTGAGATGGCCACTGGCATTTGGCAAGAGCCCAGTGGTGCTAGTCTCCCATGCTGTCAAGGGAAACTAGAAATCTCACTTTGGATATGAAGTGTCCTATTTTATTTTTAATTTACTTATTTATTTTTTGGAGAAAGTCTCACTCCATACCCTGGGTAGAATACTATGGTGCCATTCTTGCTCACAGCAACCTCAAACTCTTGGGCTTGAACAATCCTCTTGCCTCAGCCACCTGAGCAGCTGGGACTACAGGTGCCTGCCACAACGCCAGCTAGTTGTTTCTAATTTTAGTAGAGATGGGGGTCTCGCTTTTATTCAGGCTGGTCTCAAACCCCTGAGCTCAATCTGTCTTCCCGCCTTGGCCTCCGAAAAGTGTTAGGATTACAGGCATGAGCCACTGCACCTGGCATGTGAAGTCTCACTTTTTTTTTTTTTTAAAGACAGAGCCTCAAGCTGTCCCCCTAGGTAGAGTGCCATGACATCACAGCTCACAGCAACCTCTAACTCCTGGGCTCAAGTGAGTCTCCTGCCTCAGCCTCCCAAGTAGCTAGGACTACAGGCCCCTGCCACAACGCCTGGCTATTTTTTGGTTGCAGCTGCCATTGTTGTTTGGTGGGCTGGGCTGGATTCGAACCTGCCACCTTAAGTGTATGTGGCTGGCGCCTTAGCCACTTGAGCCACAGGTGCCGAGCCAAGTCTCACATTTTAAATGGTGGCAAACTCAGTTTTTTGTTTGGTTTGTTTTGTTTTTGTTTTTGAGATAGAGTCTCACTATGTCACCCTCAATAAAGTGCTGTGGCATCACAGCTCACAGCAACCTCAAACTCTTGGGCTTAAAAGCGATTCTCTTGCCTCTGCCTCCCAAGTAGTTGGGATTATAGGCATCTGCCACAACACCTGGCTATTTTTTTATTGCAGTTGATTAGCTGGCCTGGGTGGGTTCAAACCTGCCACCCTCCATGTATGTGGCTGGCGCCGTAACCACTGTGCTACGGGCACTGAGCCATGGCAACTCAGCTTTTAAAATGGAAAGTCACCAGACAGGTGAAAGCAAACACAGGACAGAAGAGAGGGGGACTCCCAAATTTTTGTGATTTCCACAAAGTGTGAAATCAGTGACAAGGATGCTGAAAGGGACATTTGATAAAAGCAAACAGTGACAGTGGCTCAGTGCCCATAGTTCAGTGGTTAGGGCTGACATACACTGGGAATGGCAGGTTCAAACCCAGCCCGGCCTGCTAAAACAACGGCAACTACAGCAAAAAAATACCTGGGCATTGTGGTGGGCGCCTATAGTCCCAGCTACTTGGGAGGCTGAGGCAAAGAATAGCTTGAGCCCAAGAGTTTGAAGTTGCTGTGAGCTATGATGCCATAGCATTCTACCGAGGGTGACAAAGTGACACTCTGTCTCAAACTACCCCCCCAAAACAGTGACAGTAACAGCTATCACATACCCATGGTTTGTTATAGGCCAGGCTTTAACTATTTGGACACATTTAACCTTCATAGCACCTCACAGGCAGATGCTGTGTCACTCCATTCTAGGAGACTGAAGCTGCCTAGAATGGCTGCCCAGGTGCAGATGGCTAGGGCAGGGCAGAGGTAGGTGGGATTTGAACTTGGGTCAGCCTGACTCCCTAATCTTTGCCCTTTCAGAAAAGTCAGCAATCTCAGTAAGGAGAGGAGCTGAAGGGGGAGACAGAGAGCCTGGAGAGAGGGGAGGATGCCACCACTTGAGACTCTCCCACACAGCCTCGGAGAGATGAATGTTGCCTATGAGACCTGGGCTGGGAGGTCAGGGGAAAGGGAGGGGCAAGAGCCAGTAAACAAGGAGGCAAATAACAATATTGCAAATAATTATACAATTATAAGAGGTAGGAGTTTTGGGGGGGTTTTGTTTGTTTTGAGACAGAGTCTCACTATGTTGCCCTGGATAGAGTGCTGGGGCCTCTTAGCTCACAGTAACCTCAAACTCTTGGGCTCAAGTTATCCTCTTGCCTCAGCCTCCCAAGTAGCTGGGACCACAGGTGCCTACTACAACGCCAGGCTATTTTTAGAGACGGGGTCTCGCTCTGGGCTCAGGATGGTCTTGAACCTGTGAGCTCAGGCTTTTGACCTCCCAAGTGCTGTGATTACAGGCATGAGCCACTGCACCCAGCTGAGGTAGGAGTTAAATACACTTTTGAGATCCAACGTTACCTTACAGTTTTGCACCTCAACAGCCTATGAAGGAGGTACTAATGTTCTTCCCCATATCTGAGAGGAGGAAATTGAGGCCTAAAAGGATACATCTCGTGTCCAAGGTCACATAGCAGGGTGAGCCTTCATTCCCCAGGCCACCTAGGCTTAAATCCATGCTCCCAATTGTCACAGCTCCCTGAAACTCCCTTAGCTGGGACCCCAAATGTAGGGCCTCCTTTTTATAGATTTGGCCCATAATTCTTGTCAACAGTCTCCTCTCCATGCTATGTGGACCCTGAAGCCCCCCACAAATACCCTTGGTGGCTGGGGCTCACACCTCATGAGTCTTGAAGAAAGGGGAGTTCTCCAGTGCTTCACGAAGTTCTTCCAGGCGTGCCACATACTTTCTCTGTGTGTGAGAGGGAATGTTCCTTGGTTAGCATGGACACTGTAAGGCTGTCACCCTTGAGCTGTGGCCTCAACCCAAAGGAGAGGGCAGACTCCAGCCAGGATGGGATGTGGGGAGCCCTCCTGGGGAAAATGGGGAGCGAGGGGAGTGAGGAGGTGAATTCATCCAGGAGGCACAGAAGGTGGATTATGTGAATACCCAAACCTATGAAGAGGTAGAGTCTATCTCCTTTCCCCTTTAATCCATTTGGTCACATGACCTGCTGTAGCCAATAGATGTGGGAGAAATGACAGTGGCTATTCTTTTTTACTTTTTTTTTAGAGACAGAGTCTCATTTTGTCACCCTTGGTAGAGTACCATGGCATCACAGCTCACAGCAACCTCCAGCTCTTGGGCTTAGGTGATTCTCTTGCCTCCTGAGTAGCTGGGACTACAGGCGCCCGCCACAACGCCTGGCTTTTTGTTGCAGTTTGGCTGGGGCCACGTTTGAACCCACTACCCTCAGTATATGGCACCAGCACCCTACTTGCTGAGCCACAGGTGCCACCCTCTTTTTTTTTAGAGACAGTCTCACTTTGTCACCCTTGGTAGAGTGCCATGGTGTCACAGCTCATAGCTCTTGGGCTTAGGCGATTCTCTTGCCTCAGCCTCCCGAGTAGCTGGGACTACAGGCACCCACCAGAACCCCCAGCTATTTTTTTGTTGCAGTTTGGCCGGGGCCAGGTTTGAACCTGCCACCCTTGGTATATGGAGCCGGTGTCCTACTGACTGAGCCACAGATGCCGCCAGACAGTGGCTATTCTGAGCCCAGCCATCAGGGTGCCTTGCATTTTCATTTGTTCTCTTGGCCCCCTGCTTCCATGTGAGAGTGGGCCCAGGCCAAGCTGCTAGATCATGAGAGATGTCATGATCCAATATCACAAGCCAACCACACATGAGCCAAGCCACCAGGTGACCCTAGATTGTGTGAGCAAAGCCAGCTGCTCTCAGACAAGCCCCACCTAAAGCAAGAACATTGACTAGGGAGCAACAATAGATGGAGGCTGTCTTACGCTGCTATGTGTTAGGACATGGGCTATCCCACTTACCAGGATTTCACGATCCCCATTCACGAAGTCCTCCAACACTTTTGTCACCTGGTCCAGCGCCTGGGTCTTCTTGAAGTTGGTATTACAGGTCCCATCAGCTTTCTGCATAGCAAGGGGTGAAGGGGCGGTGTGATCCCTTTTTCTTTCTACCCCCGATATGCAGTAACTTCAGGTACCTTCTGGGGCCACCTGCCTGCCTCTGTGTTTGCTTACTTTTCAGAGGAAGCCAGCCCACCTGCCCAATCCAGCTCAACCCAGCCCCAACTCACACTCCTGAGCAACCAGTCTTCCAATTTCTTCCAACCTTGAACATTCAGATTCAGCCCCTAGTAAAGTGGGCTTGGATCTGGCCTTCAATAGTGACTTGGCTACCTTCTAGCTAGACAGTCTAGTCTTAAGCAAGTCACTTCACCTTCCTCACCCTTAGTTTACTCATCTAGAAAAAAGGGATTGTATTGGTATCTATTTCCTAAGGCTGATGAAAGGATCAGAGGAGACTGGAAGTGCAGGATGCAGAGCACAGCTTCTGGCACACTGGCAGTGAGCACTTAAGAAATAAGACTAATACAGCTGAGCAAGGTGGCTCACGCCTATAATCCCAGCACTCTGGGAGGCCAAGGCAGGTGGATTGCTTGAGCTTATGAGTTCAAGACTAGCCCGAGGGGTGGCGCCTGTGGCTCAAAAGGGTAGGGCACCAGCCCCATATGCCAGAGGTGGCAAGTTCAAACCCAGCCCCGGCCAAAAAAAAAGACCAGCCCGAGCAAAAGCGAGACCTGTCTCTAAAACTAGCCGGGCGCTGTGGTAGGCTCCTGTATTCCCAGCTACTTGGGAAGATAAGGCAAGAGGATTACTTGAGCCCAAGAAGTTACTGTGAGCTATAACGCCATGGCACTCTACCAAGGGCAACAAAGTAAGACTCTGTCTCAAAAAAAAGAGCAGGGTGGCGCCTGTGGCTCAGTGGGTAAGGGCACCGGCACCATACACTAAGTGTGGCAGGTTTGAACCTGGCCCTGATCAAACTGCAACAACAACAAAAAAATAGCCAAGCATTGTGGCAGGCACCTGTAGTCCCAGCTACGTGGGAGGCTGAGACAAGAGAACTGCCTAAGCCCACATGTTGGAGGTTGCTGTGAGCTATGATGCTATAGCACTCTACCCAGGTCAATAAAGTGAGACTCTGTCTCTTAAAAAAAAAAAAAAGGCTCAGAGCCTGTAGCTCAAGCAACTAAGGCGCCAGCCACATACACACCAGAGCTGGTGGATTCGAATCCAGCCCAGCCTGCCAAACAACAATAACAACTAAAACCAAAAAAATATCTGGGCATTGTGGCAG
>NW_003852628.1:580831-584069 GCF_000181295.1 Otolemur garnettii
GCAGAGAGAAAGCCTGGATATAGTAGGGTGGAAATCAGGGAGGGCTTCCCCAAGGAAGCAAAATTTGAAAGGAGAAAGGACAATGGCCAGGCATGGTGGCTCATGCCTGTAATCCCACACTCTGGGAAGCTGAGGCAGGTGGATTGCCTAAGCTCAGGAGTTTGAGACCACCATGAGCAAAAGTGAGACCTCCTCTCCAAAAAAAATAGCCAGGCATTGTTAGTGGCTATTTTAAACCTGGCATCTGTAGTCCCCGCTACTTGGGAGGCTGAGGCAAGAGAATTAGTTTGAGGTTGCTGTGAGCTATGACACCACAAGGGCAACAAAGTGAGACTCTGCCTCAGAAAAAGGAAAGGAAAAGGGAAAAAAAAAGGAAAAGGAAAACAAGAAACCAATAAAGTGATTGGCTATAATCAGGCAGTGGGTGGAGAGATAGAATGGGACAGACTGCAAAGAGTTGGGAGAGAAAATTTCTCCTTGTATGCCTTTTTACACTACTATTTTGATTTCTGAACTATGTGACTAGTTAGGCAAACAATTACTTATAACAACAAAAACAATAGAGAATGCAAGAAAGAAGAGAAACCTTCTCCATTGCTGAGGGACAAGGATCCCTGCAGCTCTTACCTGGAGTGAGACCAGGGCCCAGGAGCCCAGAGAGGTTGGGCGGGGAACATGGGGCTAGACTAGGACATGGCCACATGAGGGAAAGAAGATGGAATCAGGAGATGCTCAGGTAAATGGAAAAATAAAACTTGGGCTCTGGTGCCTGTGAGGTTGAAAGAAGTGGGACCTCCCTGGCCCTGGCCTTTTGGTCCTCTGCAGTCTCTCATGCTCTCCCCAGATCTAACTTCTTTCCAGCTTTCCCTGATACCTACATTCCCCAAGAAGCCATGCCTCAGAACCAGTTCCAAGCTTTCTTGTGACAGGCCAGCCAACTCTGGGCTCTCACCTTGATGCCCTCAATCCGGAAGCCTAGGGTAGAGGTTGAGCTCATGGTCTCCCTCCACTGCATGTATCGGGGCTTGGTGACTGCGCCCTGGGCATGCTCCTCAGGGGTGGGGGCCCCAGGGTCCACAGCCACCATCTTCTCATACATGTCCTTCCGGGGCCGGGGTCGTTCTCGAGCCTTCACCAGCTCCTCCTCCAAGTAGGTCCTAAGCATACAGAGGACATGATGAAGGATACTGTGAACCCCACAACTGGAGGGTTTATACTTCCTGATATCAAGACATACCATAAAGCTACCGCATAGCACAAGAATGGACAAATACTGGCTCAGTGCCTATAGCTCAGTGGATAGGGGGCTGTGGGTTTGAACCCAGCCCAGCCTGCTAAACAATGACAACTACAATAAAAAAACAGCCGGGCATTGTGGCGGGCACCTGTAGTTACTTGAGAGGCTGAGGCAAGAGATTCACTTAAGTCCAAGAGTTTGAGGTTGCTATAAGCTGTGACACTATAGCACTCTACCAAGGGCAACATAATAAGACTCTGTTTCAGAAAAAAACGAATAGACAGGGTGGTGCCTATGGCTCAGTGAGTAGGCCACTGGCCCCATATACCAAGGGTGGTAGGTTCAAACCTGGCCCTGGCCAAACTGCAACAACAAAGAAAAATAGCTGGGTGTTGTGGTGGGCGCCTATAGTCCCAGCTACTCAGGAGGCTAAGGCAAGAGAATCGCCTAAGCCCAGGAGTTGGAGGTTGCTGTGAGCTGTGACTGCCATAGCACTCTACCCAGGGTGACAAAGTAAGACTCTGTCTCTAAAAAAATAAAAATAAATGAATGGACAAATATAACTGATGGATGTAATAAAATAGAGTCCACAGACACACATGGACATGTGCCCAGCTGATGGTGATGAAGGCACTGCACTTTAGCAGGGAGTCTCCTTTTTCTTTTTCTTTTATTTGAGCTAGAGTCTCACTTTGCTGCCTTCCGTAGAATGCCATGGCATCATAGTTCACAGCAACCTCAAACTCTTGGGCTCAAGCAATCCTCTTGCCTCAGTCTCCAAAGTAGCTGAGACTACAGGCAACCACCACAACACTGGGCTATTTTTAGAGACGGGGGGGGGGGGATCTTACTCTTGCTGAGGCTAGTTTTGAACTCGTGAGCTCAAGCAATCCACCTGCGTCAGCCTCCCAGAATGCTAGGATTACAGGCCTATGTCACCATGCCTGACAGAGTTTCTTTTCAATAAAGGATTCTGGGAGGTGAGGGCAGTGGCTCCCACCTGTAGGCGCAGCATTCTGGGGAGGCTGAGGTGGGTGGATTGCTCCAGCACAGGAGTTCAAGACTAGACTGAGTAAGAGCAGGACAGGGTAATAGAAAATAGAAAATAGAAAAACTGGCAGGCACCTATCATCCCAGCTACTCGGGAGACTGCGGCCAGAGGACACTTGAGCTCACGAGTTTGAGGCTGGTGCCCATAGCTCAGTGGTTACAGCGCTAGCCACATGCACCAAGGCTGGCAGGTTCGAACCCAGCCTGGGTCAGCTAAACAATGACAACTGCAACAAAAAAACAGCCCAGCGTTGTGGCGGGCGCCTGTAGTCCCAGATACTTGGGAGGCTGAGGCAAGAGAATCTCTTAAGTCCAAGAGTTTGAGGTTGCTATGAACTGTGATGCCACAGTACTCTACCGAGGGTGATATAGTGAGACTCTGTCTCAAACAAAGAAACAAAAAAAAAGAGTTTGAGGTGGCTATGGGCTACAATGACGCCACGGCACTCTACCCAGGGTGACAGAGTGAGACTGTCTCAAAAATAAATAAATAAATAGTACTCAGTCAATAAGACATCCATATGGAAAAAAAATTGAACCCCTGTCCCTACCTCCTATCACACACCAAAGTTAATTCTAGATGGACTGCAGATCTAAATGTGAAAGATAGAACAATAAAGTTTGTAGAAGGAAACGCAGGAAATAGCTTCCTGATCTTGAAGCAGGCAAAATTTTTTAAACATAAACCCACTAACCCTAATAAAAAATTGAGAAACTGGACTAAATTAAAAGTACTTCTGTTTATCAAAAGAACCTATTAAAAGAGTTGAATGGGTGGGTGCAGTGGTTCACGCCTATAATCCTAGCACTCTGGGAGGCCAAGGTGGGTGGACTGCTTGAGCTCGCAAGTTCGAAACCAGCCTGAGCAAAAAGCAAGACCCTGTTCTCTACTAAAAATAGAAAAACTGAGACAAAAGGATCACTTGAGCCTAAGAGTTAGAGGTTGTCGTA
>NW_003852628.1:584751-586148 GCF_000181295.1 Otolemur garnettii
ACCAAGGGTGGCAGGTTTGAACCCGGCCCCGGCCAAACTGCAACAAAAAAAATAGTCAGGCATTAGGGTGGGCACCTGTCGTCCCAGCTAGTTGGGAGGCTGAGGTAAGAGAATCACCTAAGCCCAGGAGTTGGAGGTTACTGTGAGCTGTGACACCCCAGCACTCTACTGAGGGCAACAAAGTGAGACTCTGTCTCAATTGGGCCAGGCTCATACCTATAATGCTAGTACTCTAGGAGGCAGAGGATTGCTTGAGCTCAGAAGTTCCAGAACAGCCTGAGCAAAGTGAGACCCCATCTCTACTAATAATAGAAAAATTAGCCAGGTGTTACAGCAGATGCTCCCAGTCACTCAGGAGACTGAGGCAAGAGGATCACTTGAGCCAAGGAGTTGGAGGTTGCTGTGAGCTATGATGCCATCGCACTCTAGCATGTGGCAACAGAGTGAGATTCTGTCAAGAAAGAAAGAGAGGGAGAGAGGGACAGGAAGGAAGGGAGGGAGAGAGAAAGGAAAGTTGACCTTTGACTATGTTAAAAACACCCACCCCCTACCATCCACCCCTGCCCCATGGCTGCCCCTAGTCCCACCTGCTGCCCATTTTGCAGTCCATAATAGAGGGCCCCTCAAAATCTGCCAGGAGATCTTCCATCTGGTTGAAGGTCTGGCCATCCCGGTGCACCACGCCATAGTAGGCTGGCACAAAAGGCTGCAAGGGGTCTTTCATCAGCTGTTCCAGGCTGCGCTGCTCACATTGACAGAAACGTTTCAGAATCCGACCATCCTCTCCTGCCTGGAAGTTCCCTATGGGTAGCAGGATCAATGAGACAGTCACACACTGGATCAGAGAGTGAATCCTCCCCTCCAATCTCCCTGTATGTATCAAATCCTGGCCACCAACATCTTGCCTGACCCTCTGGCAGTCCCTCCCTGCAATTCTCAAAATTGTGGCCAGAGGTAGTGAGGTAAGGACCTTTTTCTGTGCTCTGCTGCTTACACTAAGTCCTGTTCATAGTACAGGGCTTTATAATTTTGGATTGTGAGCTCATGATCACTTGTGAGAATTCTGTGAGATCTGCATGGAAAGCATGACTTTCCAGAGAAGATCTGTATTTGCTTCTGCCTAAAGTCCCCAGGTGCTAACCACCGAGGATTATTTATATTAATTTATAAATCTTGAATTTCCTGGATCATGCAGGTATTTAGTGTAGATTAGAATTCCAGTTTCTTATCTTCTCAGAGTACATCCTCCAAAGATGTCTACAACTTTATCGCCTGTCCCAACATGATCTTTTAGAATTTTCTCATCAAAAAGTGAAGTCTAGGCTCGGCGCCTGTAGCTCAGTGGCTGGGGTCCTACCCACATACACCAGAGCTGGCAGGTTCGAATCCAGCCCGGG
>NW_003852628.1:587635-591068 GCF_000181295.1 Otolemur garnettii
CATAGCTGCTATTTATTGAGGGCCTACTATGCTTTGGACACAGGGAGAAGGCAGGAAATGATAATTTCCATTTATAATGGGCCAGTGTCTCAGTTTCAATATACATTTTGATTTTAACTCTTTAGTTAATCCTGCAAGGGATACAAGATTATCTCCACATTGATAGATGGTACAACTAAGTCCCAGAAAGGGCAAGAGACTTGCCCAGGGTCACCTATGAATAAAGATCAGAATTAGGACTTAAGCCCAGGCCCATTTGTCCCCAGGGTTGAGTCTCCCCACTCCACCAAATTGTCACCAAGCAATATGTGCACAAACTAAATAACAGACAGAAAAGCCCTTTTCCTAGCCCAAATTTCTCTGCCCAGCCCTGTCCACCATACGCCCCACTCTCACCAGCATGTCCAGACAGCTGGACCCAAGGGTAGTGTTTTCGGAAAGAGACCACGAAGGGCGAATACTTCAGAACTGTCTTCAGCTTCTTCCATGGTTTGCTCTGTGTGGGGCAGAGCAGGGTGGGGTCAGGGTCAAGGCCAGGGAAGGAAGGGGCCAGGGAGTGCTGTGATAAGAGGGAATGAAAATGGAACTGGGTTTTTCCAGGGCCAGGGATCTTCCTGGGATCACTGTTCCCAAGTTTTCTGGAATAAGTGAGCCCCCAAAGGCCTTGGCAAAGGTGAGAAAAGGTCTTTGTCCATTTCTCTCTCTCTCTCTCTCTCTCTCTGTCATCACTTCTGTGGTATCTGTCTCTCTCTGGCTTTCTCTTAGGAATAGGGATAGGCTAGGTTTGGTTATAGTAACAACCACCCAATCTTCCCCACTCCCCACATACGTAATCCCCAAACTTGGAAGCTCCATCTCTGCCACCAAACCAGGTTAGGACTTCTGGGAAAAATAGTGGATGGAGGCTGAAAACAGAATGAGAGAGGCACACAAACAGAGAGACAGATGACAAAGTGACAACAAAGGCAGGGACAGAGACAGAGACTGTGGCAGTCAAGAGAGCTATGCACCACATGGCTTTAGCTCTTCCACCTTCTAGAAATATTGCTGCCCTCTTGAACTGAGGTTATTGACTTGCTCTGGACACCAAACTGTGAGTAGAAGTGTCACTTTGGGGTTGACACCTTGAGCCAGTTTGTGACTCTATGTGTTCATTCCCTGTTGGGGGGCAGGGAGGTGGGGACTGTGAAAAGAATGGGAGGTCCCTCAGCCTGGGCCCCTGTGTGAAGACAGCCTGGAGCACAGCCCCTCACCCATCACTGACCCATGGCCAAGGTGTGTAGGAACCAAAGATTTAAAGGCTGCTTGTTACTACAGTAAATCCTGGTTCACCCTGACTAATACAGAGGCCAGTGCAAAGTGGCCAAAAAAAGAAAGTCAGAGGAGGGACACAGATAAAAAATAATGACAAAACAAAAAGATGAATAGAAGCAGATAAACAGGGTGGTGCCTGTGGCTCAAAGGAGTCGGGCGCTGGCCCCATATGCCGGACGTGGAGGGTTCAAACCCAGCCATGGGGCTCGGCGCCTGTGGCTCAAGCAGCTAAGGCGCCAGCCACATACACCTAAGGTGGCGGGTTCGAATCCCCAGCCCGGGCCCGCCAAACAACAATGATGGCTGCAACCAAAAAATGGCCAGGCGCTGTGGCAGGCGCCTGTAGTCCCAGCTACTTGGGAGGCTGAGGCAGGAGACTTGCTTAAGCCCAGGAGTTGGAGGTTGCTGTGAGCGTGATGCCATGGCACTCTACCCAGGGGGATAGCTTGAGGCTCCGTCTCAAAAAAAAAAAAAAAACCCAGCCACGGCCAAAAACTACAAAAAAAAAAAAAAAAAAAGGAAGCAGAAAGAGATGCCTGACTGGGCGTTGGTAGTGCATGCCTGAAATCCTAGCACTCTGGGAGGCTGAAGTGGGAGGATAGCTTGAAGTCAGAAGTTGGAGACCAGTTAAGGAAGACTGAGATCCCATCTCTACAAAAAATAGAAAATATTAGCCAGGCATGGTGATAGTCCCAGCAACTTGGGAGGCTGAGGCAGGAGAACTGCTTCAGCCCAGAAGTCTGAGGTTGCTGTGAGCTATGATGACACCACTGCACTCTAACTAGGGTAACAGACTGAGACTTTGCATCAAAAAAAAAAAAAAAAATGGCCAGGCACAGTGGCTCACACCAGTAATCTGGGAGGCCAAGGTAGGTGGATTGCTTGAGCTCAGGAGTTGAAGACTAGCCTGAGCAAGAGCAAGACCCTGTCTCTACTAAAAACAGAAAAAACTAGCCTGGTATTGTGGTGGGCACCTGTAGTCCCAGCAACTTGGGAGGCTGAGGCAACAGTGTTGCTCGAGCCCAAGAGTTTGAGGTTGCTGTGAGCTGTGATGCCACAGCACTCTACCATGGGCAACAAGTGAGACTCTGTCTCAAAAAATAAATAAATAAAATATAATTATAAAAAAGAAAAAGAAGAAAACCAGAGAATCAAGCAGAAAACATTTAGATGTTTTATGCTAATTTGATCAAAAGCTTCTTGAGGCTTGGTGCCCATAGCTCAATGGTTAGGACGCCAGCCACATACACCAGGGCTGCCAAACAACAGTGACAACTATAACAAAAAAATAGCCAGGCACTGTGGTGGGCATCTGTAGTCCTAGCTACTTGGGAGGCTGAGGCAAGAGAATTGCTTATGCCCAAGAGTTTGAGATTGCTGTGAGCTATGACACCACAGCACTCTACCAAGCGCAACATAATGAGACTCTGTCTCAAAAAAAAAAAAACCTTCTTGAGACACAGTAGCATCTGATTGACAAACACACACACATGAATACACTGTGTGACCCAGTGTTCCAAGCAGATAGAAGCCCTTAGCAAGCACTGGGAGAGTGGGTCACCTCCAGAGAAGAAAGCCATGTGATTCATCCCCTTGTACCTCAGAGTCAAGAGCATGTCCTTCTTACTCCCTCAAATCACAGCTACCTGGCAGACATTTAACTGCCATTGGGAAGGGTAATAAGGAGTCAGGGTATGACACCTCAGGATTCAGGAAGGGCTAGTCGCTCCCTGCTCCAGCTGCCAGATGAGAAGAAGTGATTAATAAAAGTTCCTGTTTACTAAGCACCTGGAACATTCCAGGCACAATGACAAAAGATTCAATGTGTCGTAACCTACTTAAGTCTAAAAACACAACCCCAGGAAGATGGCTGTCTCTGTGTTACAGAGGAGGAAATGGGCTCAGAGAGGTGAATCTACTTGCTTAACATCACACAGCACAGAGCTGGGGTTGGAATTCTGGTCTGATCCCACTGTCTCAGGGCTTACCTGCTGTACCACAACTGGACAACAAGCTCATGAGGGCAGGGACTGGGCTGTTGTGGTCACAACTATGTCCCCAGAACATGGTCTAACACACAGTAAGTGCTCCAAAAACGTTTATTAGTTAAGACTGTTTT
>NW_003852628.1:591697-592804 GCF_000181295.1 Otolemur garnettii
CTGGTGCCCTACTCCTTTGAGCCACAGGTGCCGCCTGTGCCCAGTCTGTTTTTATTTTATCATAAATGGTTTTATTATCTTCTCATTCTCTCCCCTTATACTAGATCCAGTGGTTAATCTGGATTTTCTCAGATGGTTTCATGATGGTCTCAACTCACATGCCTCCTCTAGGAAGCCTTCTCTGATACCCCAAGTGTGGCCAGTCACCTCTCTGGGTTCCCTAAGTTTTGGGGTTCCCTATCCCAGCCCTGACCACTCTTGAGCTGCAATGGCCTAGCTCTGACTACTCTGAGATCCCCCATGATATAGAAGTCCCACTAGTGTCTTTGTCATTGCTATGCCCCCAGAAAAGCCAACAAAGGGTCACACACATAGGAAGGGCTCAGGGACTAATTGTTGTCTGATTAGAATGATGGTGAGGCGGCACCCATAGCTCAGTGAGTAGGGAGCCAGCCACATAAACCCAGGCTGGTGGGCTTGAACCCAGCCCAGGTCAGCTAAACAACAATGACAACTACAACAATAACAACAACAACAAAAAAAATAGCCGGCGTTATGGCAGGCATCTGTAGTCCCAGCTGCTTGGGAGGCTGAGGCAAGAGAATTGCTTAAGCCCAAGAGTTGGAGGTTGCTGTGAGCTGTGACACCAAGGCACTCTACCAAAGGCGACATAGTGAGACTCCGTCTCAAAAAAAAAAAAAAAAGAACATGCTGGTGAGAAGGAAGGAAGGAGGAAAGGAAGAAAGGAAGCTGAGCCTTAAGGTCAAACGGGATTTCAGAATGAAGAGAGGAGGAAGCAAGCATGTTTTGGCCAGTGGGGACAGCTTGAGCAACGTGTGGAGGCAGGACAGCAGAAGGGTACACAGGAACAGCATGTACTTAGGCTTGGTTCAGCAGAGGGGTCACAAAGGGAGAAAAAAGCTGAACCTGGGAAGGGGCCTGAAGACAGGAGGCTCTGAAAACAGCACTGAGCTCCTGATCACGATCAGGAAGGTGCTGGGGAGCCATGGAAGGTACCTGAGCAGGGAACATGTCTAATCAGCCAGACCACTGAAGAAAAACGAGATGAGGAGGCTGGAGAGGAAAGCAAGTTAGGGGCTCGGCGCC
>NW_003852628.1:593833-596974 GCF_000181295.1 Otolemur garnettii
AAAAAAAAAAACCTACCTCACAGGGCTGCTATGAGGAGTAAATGAGTTAATAAGAGCAAAGAGCTTAGCATGGGGCTGGACATGAGTATGTCATAGTTTTTGCTGTTGTTATTATTATTGTTATTATTATTCACTCACTTCCAGCTCAGCCATTCTGAGAAGCCCAGGAGGTGAGAGAGCGGGTAGAGAGAGAAGCAATGGCAGAAGGCCCCAGAGGGTCAGCTCCTCTACATGGCCACAGACACGTCCAGGCAGGTCTGTCTCTCACAGCTGCAGCCACACGTGTGAACATGTTCCTAAAGAAGGCATGTGGGGCGAGATGGGCTTAGAGAAGACTCCAGCTTGGGGCCTTGCCACAACAGAAGGACCTGCAGGCAAGCCAGCAAATTGACGTGAGGCTCTCTGGTTTCACACCTGCCTCTGCTCTGACCCTCCCACCCTGAACCTGCCCTGCCAGCTCTCTTGATTCACTGGGAGAGAACCGCACCCAAGCTAGGGCTAAGGGTGGACGATGTAAACAAGAGTCTGCAGAAGACCACTTGAGGACCTGGGTGGAGGGCAGAAGGGAGACCAGGGGGACTTCGGGCTAGGATCTTTTAGTGTTTTGGGTTCACACAGCCCTTTGAGAATCTGATGAAAGCTAGGAACTCAGTACTCTCTAAATATAGGTACAAATGGGATAAAAGGTGGTGAAGGTTCATGATCCTTTAGGGTAGCCACAGACCCCAGACTAAGATATTTGGGGTAGCAAGTGCGCCTTTCCTGTGTTCTTATCCCAAAGTTCTTCAGATTCTGGGGTCACAGATTCCCCAGGGGATTCAAAAGAAACCATAGACCAGTGCTACAAAACTATGTGGGTACACATACACAGACTAAACTCAGTTGTACAACTTCAGAGGTTCCTGGATAGTGGTCCTGCATTGTAGACCCCAGGACTGGAGGCAGCTGAGAAAGGAGCAAATTAGTAGGGGGTGCGTGGAGTGGGTTAGCAACCTGGCTGATCAGAGGGAGGAGATCAGTGGATGGAAGAGGTGGCTAGAGAAGAAATTGCTGGTGAGTAACTCAGAGTAGCCTGGTAAAGAACTTCTTGAGCAGAGGACTAAAGGGTTTGGAGGTTATGGTTCAAGGGCAGGATGGGCCCCACTCACCCCAGACCTGTCCTCAGGATCGCTGGCACCTCCACCCCCGGTCACCACGTCATCCTCAGACTCGTCGAAAGAGGAGGCAGAGGAGAAGCCACCACTGCCTCCCTCCACCCTGGAGGGAAGTCCCACTGGCTGAGCCTCAGGCTCAGGAGTCTCAGGGGTGATGATGAGGCGGGGCACAGGGCACAGGGGGCTACACTTCAGGTGAGAGGATAGGTGAGCCACCAAATCCTCAGGCTCTGGTTTCTCTAATTGGCCATCATCAGGCTCTCCCAAAAGACAGTCAGTCCCAGGTGCTGTCTGGGGACCATCAGTGCCAGGCTGTGTCCAGGACCCATCAGTGTCTTGTTGTATTGGTAAACTATTCCTGCCAGGTTGTTTCCTGGCTATTTCAATATCCTGTTGTGTCTTGGAGCCATTAGTGTGTGACTCCGTCCTCGCACCTTCAGTATCCTGTTGTGTCCTAGAGCCATCAGTGTACAATCCTTTCCAGGAGCCGTCAGCACTTGGCTCTGGTGAGGGAAAGGCTCCCTCTGGGTGAGTCCGGAGGTTGGACCTGCCCTGATGGGTCCAGAGGTTATCAACCCAAGGCTCGACCCTTTCTGGCTGAGTTTGTGACCCCTGTGTTTCTAGGTCTGGCCAGGGCCTATCAACTCCTGGCTGTGTCCAAAGGCTGGCCCTCTCTGGCTGAGACTGGAGGTCTGAGCTGTACGGACCAGTCCAAAAGCCATCCGTCCCAATCTCCGTCCAGCGACTGGTTGTCTCAAATTCTGACCAGCGCCTTTCTGGATGTAACTGGAGGGTGGACCTTTCTGGCTCCTTCTTTTGACTGGGCCTCTCCGTCTCTGCTCCGAGGCCAGCTCCTTCAGGGCCAGTTTGCTCATCTATCCAGAATTCTGTCTGTGGACCATCTGTTGTTCCCGGCTCAGGCCCGAGGCCGGCCTTCTCCGCCTCAGTGTGGAAGTTGGACCCCTCGGTGCGGGCCCAGGGCCCGCCCCCCTCCGGCCGTCCCGCTGGGTCCCCTGCACAGGGCTCAAGTCGCTGCTGTCCTGGCTGCCGTCGCCGCCCTCCTCTCGGCGCCTCCAACCCCATGCGGGCCGCCGCGGGCAGCGCCCCGGCCTCTGCCTCACTCAGGCTCCCCCGGCACGGGCAGCGCCTCATGCCCACTCCTTCGGTTCAGGCTTCGGCAGACCGGGTCCCTCCTACCCCTTTAAATCCTGCGAGGGGTGTGGCTGGCGAGCCCCGAATCGCGGGTTCCGGGCCGCGGAGCTCCAGCCCGCCCCGCCACGCAAGGGTTAACCGATACTACCCCGCCCCCCGGATAGCCACGATCCCGCCCCCACAGGATGTGACATAACGGGGCGGAGCAAGACAGGTCCCTGTCTGACTCCGCCCATCGCCGTCGTAGTGAGTGACTTCTGAGAACTCAGATGTCCTGCAGGTTGGGTCTCGGGCACTGGGGTCTTGGTGGCTCACCAGTGGAGCCCCTCCCGACACCCTGTGACTAATCCAACTTCCTTCGCCCTCAAGTGGCCAGTTCAACCTCCCTAAAACTCCCGGTGACGAGTTCAGCCCGTCCCCATTGTTCACCCAGGAGAGGCACAGACATTCAAAGAGTTGGGGATCTCACAGGTGTGGATTCAAGACCTGCGTCTGCCACATCCCAGCTAAGTTACCTTGAGCGAGTGACTTAAGCTCCATTGAATTTTCCATAAGAAATCTCTCTCACAGGCGCGGTGGCTCATGCCTGTAATCCTAGCATTCTGAAGGCCAAGGCCGGTGGATTGCTTGAGTTCAGGAATTCCAGACCAGCCTGGCAAGAAAGAGACCCATCTATACTAAAAATAGGAAAACTGGCCGGGCGTTGTGGCAGGCGTCTGAAGTGCCAGCTACTCAGGAGGCTGAGTAAGGGGGATCACTTGAGCCCAAGAGTTTGAGGTTGCTGTAAGCTATGACGCCATTGCACTCTACCAAGGGCAATAAAGTGAAACTGTCT
>NW_003852628.1:597389-606094 GCF_000181295.1 Otolemur garnettii
GGAGGCTAGTCCAGGGATTAAGGATAGGCTTTATTTTAAAGAAGCAGAATGGAGTCTGACCAGAAGTCAGCCCCCTTTGCACAGCTCCAAGGGACTTGTATTAGTTAGTTGGAATGTGGGAGGGGTCATGAGAGGTGAGGGAAGTCATCTTTCCTGCAGAGTGAAAGATGCTATGTCCAAGACTGATTTTAGAATTACTACCTTCCACAAAAGGTGTCAATTTTGCACAAAGGCCTTATCTCTAGTGCCTGCCAGGACCAGGGTGGGAGATTTTCTGATGCTTCCCAGGAACACCAACCTTGAACCATTTCAGGAGGGTAGGAAGAGGGTTGCTATGACCATGCCATTTGGTCTCTGACCTGCTTTTTATCACTAGCTGTCCTTCCACAATGACTGTGCTCATGTGAGTAGCATAAGGATTTACAGAAGTATGGGAAGAGGGTTGCTGTAATCATGCAGTTTGGTTTCTGGCCTGCTTTCTTTCACTACCTGTCTCCCAAATAGCTGTACTTTTGTCAGGGTCCTGAGGATTTCTTTCCTATGGTTCTGTACCAGACCCTGATACTATTTTACTGCTTCACTCCCTCACTAACACTGATGCCAGGGCCCCATTTTACACACAAGGAAATTGAGGCTTGGAAGCCTGCCAGCCTCTACCTTAGGTCTGTAGCCATGGGGCTATTTGATATGTGACTATGTGATGTATGTAACACCAGGCCTGGCACTGTCAGTCGTAGCCCTGTAGGGTTAGTTATTGTCCTGGATGCTTTTCATATTCTTTGCCCCAAGGGTGAGCTGCCACCCAGCTCCTGAGTCATATCTTCATGTCTGGAGCTAGATTGGGGGTGGTTTCTATCCTGAAATTTAGTCACCTGTTGGAGGGACATTGGGCACAGATCCTAGGCTCTAAAATGAGTCATCTCTTCCCAGACCAATGAGAAATCAGAGATTGGAACCCACCTGGTATATCATACAGGCTGGGAAGCAGAGGTCCAAAGAGGGAGGAGGGCTCTTCTGGGGTAACACAGCTCAGGGATAGAGACACAAAGGCCTAATTCCCGACAAAGGGGTTGGATGGGGCAGTTGAGTTCTGCGGGGGAAGCATCTCCCAGCAGTGGGAGAGGTGCCCCAATCAGCTGCTTCTATTCTAGACTGTGAGAAGAGGGGTGAGTCAGCCTGTTCCAACACACACAGATGGGCTGGGAGCTAATTTTCTGGGATGCCAAGTTTCCTGATTCAGCACTGGGGATTTTGGCTGAGTGTATTCTGGGAAATGTCAGGCCTACAGGAACCAAGGGCTCCCACTCCCGCCATCCCGCACATGGGTGGGGAGCAGAGAGGGCACGGTGAGTGAGGGAATAGAGACTCAGGGTGCAAGTGAGGGGGGTTTATGTACGCAGGAGAGTTGAAGGCATGAGTCTGAGACAGGAGCAAGGCAAGGGATTTATATGCACAAGGAAAGAGGTTGGGTGCCGAGATGTGGGTGTCTGTGCAAAGTGGAGGAGCTCCTTGTGCAAGGAAAATGTTTGGTGGGAAGCATGTGTGTTCAAAGGAGAGATGTTGAGCCTGCCAGGGATAAAAATAAGAAGAGAAGTTGGCAAGATGTTCGTGAAGAGGAGAGGTGTGAAGTTTGTAAGGGAGAGTGATGTTTGCAAGAAAGACAGTGTGGCAAACAGAAAGCTCTGCCGCGCACAAGGCATTTTGAGGTGAGTGGAAGGGTATATAGTGGGCACGCGGGGTGCCCCAGCATTCCCGGACGCCCACCCTTGTGCCCAGATCCAGCACCTCAGCCCCGCCCCCGCCACGCACAGTGGGCCGTGCTTCGTGCCAATCAGCGAGCTGCTGTTCCGCCGTTGGCTAAATGACCGGAGGGGGCGGTGAGGCAGAGATTCCCGGAAGCACCCGAGGTCCCCAGCGCGAGGTGGACTCGGAGCTTGAGAGCTGTGGGTGCTTAGCAACGAGGGGAGGTGCCCAGTAGCGGGTTTGGTGAGGGGGGAACACCCGGAGGAATTGTGAGTGCCTAGCAACAGAGGGGAAGGCGGTACCCAGCAACGGGGCAGGTGGGGGTGTGGGGTTCAGAGAAGTGGAGAGGTAGCCGTGGAGGACCTGTGGGTGTCTAGTAACGAGGGAGGACCCTAGCAACGGCGGGGGGTAGGAGAAGCGGGAAAGTGGGTTTTGGGAGGCGCTCAGGACGAGCTATGGGTTCCTAGCAACGAGGGGGAAATCAAGAGACATTGTGGAAATCTGTTAACTGGGAGGAAGTCTTTAGCGGGTGGTAATCTTAAGTGGACGCTTGGGAATGTGGGGGCCTGGCAAAGAAGCAGGGCAAAGCAGGAAGGCTAGTCTTGCAACTCCTATCTGAATAATCCCTCCTCTTCTCCCCCAGGCAATGTGGCTGAAGGTGGGGTACCTACTGCGGGTAACCTATGGAGAACGGGGACAGATTGTTGGTCTACCTTGTGGGCCCCTGGGGCCTGGGGCCCACTGGTGGGTAAGAGACTGGGGAGGGGACCTCCCAAGGGAAGACCCTGATGGACATTTCAGAGGTGAAAAGATAGGGAGGGATCCACAAGGGCCAAGCAGACCCATGTCCTCCTTTCCTTACCAAAGTGCATATCTCTTGCAGGGACCATGTGGGGGTTCTTGGGCCCAAAAGTTTCATCAGGATGGGCCTGGAAGAGGTTTGGGTGAGGAGGATATTCGCAGGGCCCGGGACGCCCGTCCCAAGAAGACACCCCGGCCCCAGGTATCATTCCCCTCACTTACCCAGCAATAGCCCCTGAAGGCTGCTGGGCTCCTGAGCTTGGAGAAGGATGGGGTGGCAAGCTGGTGGATTCTTGGGCACTATGCCTACTTTCCTGTCCTCAGAGCTTTTCCCCATTTCTCAGCTCAGTGACCGCTCTCGCGAACGCAAGGTGCCTGCCTCCCGCATCAGCCGCTTGGCCAACTTTGGGGGTAGGTGCAACTTTGGGGAATCTAGATATAACCTTCATTAGAGGAGGTGGCGCAGAATGAAGCAAGGGAGAAGATGAATCAGAAACAGAAAGGAAGAAGAGACAGGGAAAGATAAAGATCAAGAGAACTGTGATGTGCACCTCTACCCGCCTGCAGTGACTGCACTAAATCAATGAGTGTTTATTTCCATTCTGTAGATGAGGAAATAGAAGTTAAGAGAGGTGAAATGACTCTCCTAACTTCTGTTTCCTCTCATAACTGGGTTTGGAGCCAGATTGTTAAAACTTTAGGTCACAACTTACATGAAATAATTATTTTTATTTTTATTTATTATTATTATTTTTGGCTGAGGCTGGTTCAAACCCACCACCTCCTGTATCTGGGGCCAGCACCCTACTACTTGAGCCACGGGCGCCACCCCACCATGAAATAATTTAGAGGTTTGCAACCAGCATTAATGAAAAAAAAGAGAATAGAAAATATGAGTGTACCCGTACAACAAGGGAAAGTCTTGTTTAATGAAATATATATACCATGGTCTGTGCTGATTATAATGTAGATGTCTTCTTTACTGTAGATCATGGTTCAGGTTTTAATGATACAGATTCAGTCTAAAGAGGCAGTCGAGGGTGCTATTTGGAGCTCTGGCACCAGGCTGCCTAGGATTCAAAGGGTGACTCTGCTATGTCTTCACTTTGAGACTCTGGGCAAGTTACTTCTCTGAGCCTTGATTTCCTTTTCTATAAAACTGAAGTTTTTCTTTAAAACGTATTTTATAAATGCGAGGACACCTTATTTGAAGATGAAAATCAGTTAATACATATAAGGTAGTGAAAACAGTACCTACCATGTAGAAAGCACTCAGAAAATGCCAGCATAATAATTTACAGAGACAATGACAGTGAAAGTGGCAGAAACACCCAAGATGTCTTTAGGGATAAAAAGAAAGAGGAAGCAGAGGAAATCAGAGCTGGAGAGATGACATCAAAGAGGAACAGAGAGAAGGAGGCCTAGATATGTGCCAGGTAGAGAGAAGAAGAGAGATGGAGAAATAAATGACTTAGAAAAGGAGAGATGAGTGAGTGTTACAGCTCTTTTAGAAATTGTCTAGTAGGTTTTCTGGTCCTCACTGGAAGACTCTCCCACAAAAAAAAAAAAAAAAAAAAAAGGATTGATAAGCACAAAAATGAGGTATAGACAGAGAAATGAGTCACTGGAAGATGGAGAGACCCAGAACAATTATTTTGTGTGTGTGTGTTGAGACAAAATCTTGCTCTGTACCCAAGGCTATAATGCAGAAATACCATGATAGCTCACTGCAATCTCAAACTCCTGGGCTCAACCAGTCCTCCTACCTCAGCAAGTAGCTAGAACTACAGGTAGGTGCCACCATGCCTGGCTAATCTTTTCTATTTTAACCTTGGCTGCACACTAGAATCATCTGGGATAGCTGGGTGCGGTGGCTTATACCTGTAATCCCAACACTTGGGAGGCTGAGGCAGGTAGATTGCCTGAGCAATCTTGAGTTCAAGACCAGCCTGAGCAAGAGGGAGACCTCCCCACTTCTAAAAAATAGCTGGGCGATTGGTGAGCACCTGTAGTCCCAGCTACTTGGGAGGCTGAGGCAAGAGAATTGCTTGAGCCCAAGAGCTTGGGGTTGTTGTAAGCTACCATGTTTCCCCGAAAATAAGACACTGTCTTATATTTATTTTTTCTCAAGAAGACACACTAGGGCTTATTTTCAGGGGACATCTTCCTCTCCGTACCGAAATGCATGGCGTGGCATAATAATGCATAGGTCTTATCAGAGTAGGGCTTATATTTAACAAATGCATAGAAATCCTGCTAGGGCATTATTTGGGTAGGTCTTATTTTGGGGGAAACATGGCACTCTACCAGGGGCAACAAAGTAAGACAGTCTCAAAAAAAAAAAAATTCATCTGGGATGCTAAAAACAAAGTACAAACTCCAGGTCTCATCTCAGGCCAGTTTAATCAGAAGTTCTGTGTGGAATCTGTTCATGATATTTATAAAAGCTCTCTGGTGGCTCACTGCCCGTAGCACAGTGGTTACAGTACCAGCCACATACCCCGAGGCTGATGGGTTCAAAACTGGCCTGGACCAGCTAAACAACAATGACAACTGCAACAAAAAGTAACTGGGCGCCTGTAGTCCCAGTTACCTGGGAGGCTGAGGCAAGAGAATTGCTTAAGCCCTAGAGTTGGAGGTTACTGTGAGCTATGACGCCAACAGCACTCTACTGAGGGTGACAAAGTGAGACTCTATCTCAAAAAACAAAACAAAAGCTCCTGTGGTAACTAACGTGCAGCCAGGGCTGAGAACAGCTGGGAGGGAGAGACAAAGAGAGAATAAAGAAAGGCAGCCTCACTTTGAAGGAAAATTAAAACAGAGTCAGAGACTGATTCAGAAACAGATATACAGAGAGATAAACATGCTGAGAGAGAGACTGAGAGAAAAGAGAGGGTCAGAAGAGAACACCCCAGACAAGCACTCAGGCTCCTCTCTTTATCTCCAGGACTGGCTCTGGGCTTGGGGCTGGGAGCACTGGCAGAAGTAGCCAAGAAGTCCCTGCCAGGAGGACATGTGCAGTCAGGTGAGTGAGCCATATCACCTAGGTTCACATTTTGACTGTGTGACCTAGGGCACGGGGCTTTACATCTCTGAGCCCCAGTTTCCTTATCTGGAAGATGGACATGATGATAATATACCTACCTCTTAGAGGTTTTTTTTTTTTTTCTAGAGACAGTCTCACTTTGTCACCCTTGATAGAGTGTTGTAGCATCACAGCTCATAGCAACCTCCAGTTCTTGGACTTAGGCAATTCTCTTACCTCAGCCTCCTGAGTAGCTATAACACCCGGCTATTTTTTGTTGCAGTTTGGCCAAGGCTGGGTTTGAACCTGCCACCCTCGGTATATGGAGCCACTGCCCTATTCACTGAGCACAGGTGCCGCCCACCTTTTAGAGTTTTTGTGAAGTTCTCAGAACAGGGCTAACTCATTGTTGGAGTTGTGATTAATAGAAATATATGACCTGAGGCTCGGCGCCTGTGGCTCAAGTGGCTAAGGCGCCAGCCACATACACCTAAGGTGGAGGGTTCAAATCCAGCCTGGGCCCGCCAAACAACAATAATGGCTGCAACCAAAAATTAGCTGGGCGTTGTGGCGGGTGCCTGTGGTCCCAGCTACTTGGGAGGCTGAGGCAGGAGACTCGCTTGAGCCCAGGAGTTGGAGGTTGCTGTGAGCTGTAATGCCACAGCACTCTACCCAGGGGGACAGCTTGAGGCTCTGTCTCAAAAAAAAAAAAAAAGAAATATGTGACCTGAGAAAAAATGTATTTGTTTGTTTGAGACAGTCTCACTTTGTGGTGCCTGGTAGAGTGCTGTGGTGTCATAGCTCACAGCAACCTCAGACTCTTGAGCTTAAGCAGTTGTCCTGCCTCAGCCTCCACAGGCCCCCTTCACAATGCCCAGCTAGTTTTAGAGGCAGAGTCTCGCTCTTACTCAGACTGGACTCAAACCTGTGAGCTCAAGCAATCCACCCGCTTCAGCCTCCCAGCATGCTGGGATTATAGGTATGAGCCACTGTGCCTGACCCGATCTGAGAGAAAATTTAACCATTGGGAATTCCTAATGATATTCAGCAAGAGAGGAAAGCTGAATATCAGAGTGCTAGGATGTGTGTACTACAGAGGTGAAATTTGATGTGTGTCCTCAACCAAGTCAATGTCTTGAAAACAAAAGTGCAAGTGGGTATTCTAGATTAAACAGACTAAAGAGACATGAATTGACAAATGGAGTATGGGAACCATGATTGGAGGTTAGTTTGAAAAGAACAACCATGAAAGACTTTCTGGGGAACAACTGGAAAATCTGCATATGGACTGAATAGTAAATATTAGGGAAATTGCGTTAATTTTCTTACATATAATGATGGTATTGTGGTTGCGTTGGAATATCCTTATTCTTAGCAAAGCTTAAGTGCAACTACATGCAAGTGGGTCAGCAAAAAATAATAATAGTAAGTGTGTGGGTACACACACACACACAGATGAAGCAGAATGCCACTGTGTTAAATCAAGGTGGAGGGTGTGCAGTGTTCCTGAAACTATGTATGCAACTTTTTTATCTCTTTGGATTTTTTTCAAAATGAAAAGTTGAGGATAGGTGGAGGATTAGGTTTTGGGTAAGGTCCATACCGTGTTCTACCATTACCATGCTGTGTGACCCAGGGCCAAGTGCTGCATCTCTCCCAAGTTTTCTGTTTCCTCATCCTGAAAATTAAAGCATTGATAATTTTTACCTCCTGGGATGATTGTAGTCATTCAGCCTGAGAATCCAAAAAGACACTTAGGATTTGCCTTGGAAGAGGGTGAACACTCAACAAAAAGCTCAGTAAATTTTTGTTTGTTTGTTTGGAATTCATTGAGAATACAGAGAAGTAGGTTACACTGCTTGCATTTGTTAGATAAAGTCCTTCTAGTAACTTTTTTCTTTTTTTGAGACAAAGTCTCCCTCTGTCACCCTGGGCTAGAGTGCCATGGCATCAGCCTAATTCATAGCAACCTCAAACTCTTGGGCTCAAGTGATTCTCCTGCCTCAGCCTCCCAAGTAGCTGAGACTATAGGTGCCCACCACAATGCCCAGCTAGTTTTTCTATTTTTAGTAGAGACAGGGTCTCTCACTCTTGCTCAGGCTGGTCTCAAACTCCTGAGCTCAGACAAGCGCCTGCTTTAGCCTTTTTTCTCTTTTGAGACAGTCTCAATCTATTGCACTGGCTACAGTGCAATGGTGTCATGCCTCTGTCTTATGCATACCTAGTTTACTGCAATCTCAAACTCCTGGCTCAAGTGATCTTCCTGCCTAGGCCTACTGAGTAGCTGGACTATAGGCATGTGTCACTATGCCCAGCCTCAATAACATTTTTATAAAATTGACAAAAGCTTAAGAAATGCTTTACTGAAACATAATATAATTTGTATAGAAATCTACACATACATACCTATAAGCATATAGGTTGGTGCATTTTTACAATGTAGATCCATCTATACCCAAATCAAGAAACCCTAAAACAGCAGTTTTCAAACTGCTTGGTTTCAGGATCCCTGTACACCCTTAAAAGTGGTGAAAAATTAAATGAAATGTATTATATGGTCCAGGCGCTATGGCTCACACCTGTAATCCTAGCACTCTGGGCAGCCAAAGCAGGTGGATTGCTTGAGCTCACAAGTTCGAGACCAGCCTCAACAAGTATGAGATCCCATCTCTACTAAAAATAGAAAAACTAGCTGGGCATTGTGGTGGGTGCCTGTAGTCCCAGCTACTTGGGAGGCTGAGGCAGGAGGATCACTTGAGCCCGAGTTTGTGGTTGCTGTGAATTATGATGACTGCCATGGCACTCTAGCCTGGGTGACAGTATGAGACTGTCTCAAAAGTAAATAAATAGGCTCAGCACCCATGCTCAGTGGTTAGGGCACTGGCCACATGCACCAGAGCTGGTGGGTTCAAACCCGGCCCGGGTCTGCTAAACAATAATGACAACAACAGCAACAACAACAAAACATAGCTGGGCATTGTGGAGGGTGCCTGTAGTCCTAACTACTTGGGAGGCTGAAGCAAGAGAATCACTTATTCCCCAGAGTTTGAGGTTGCTGTGAGCTGTGACGCCATGGCACTCTACCAAGGGTGACATAATGAGTGAGACTCTGTCTCAAAAAAAACAACAACAACAA
>NW_003852628.1:606573-616689 GCF_000181295.1 Otolemur garnettii
GCATCACAGCTTACAGCAACCTCCAGCTCTTGGGCTTAGGTGATTCTTTTGCCTTAGCCTCCCGAGTAGCTGGGACTACAGGTGCCCGCCACAATGCCCAGCTATTTTCTTTTTGATTTTGGCTGGGGCCGAGTTTGAGCCCACCACCCTCTGTATATGGATGGGGCCAGCAGCCTACTCACTGAGCCACAGGCACCGCCCAGTGCCTGGCTATTTTTAGAGACAAGGTCTCACTCTTGCTCAGTCCAGTCTTGAACTTCCAAGCTTAGGCAATCCTGAGCTCAGCCTTCTTTATTCTTTCTATTTTTTTCTTGGCCGGAGCTGAGTTTGAACCCACCACCTCCAGTATATGGGGCCAGCGCCCTGCACCTTTGAGCCACAGGCACTGCCCTTTTTTTTTTTCCCTTTTTTCAAAAGGGAAAAGGGTTGGTTTGAAGGGGATGATAATGTAAAATTAATTATGGTAATGTTTGTACACCTCTGTGAATATACTAAAAACCATTGAATTGGATACTTCAAATGGGTTAATTATATGGCATGTGAATTATTTCATTATAAAGATACTAAAAATAGAATGAGGACCCTAAAGAGCATGTTTATGTGGGTTTCCTTCATTGATGTTTGCTGTATTAGAGATGAAAACTGTGAAAAAAAATTTTTTTTTCAGAGACAGAGTCTCACTTTGTCACCCTCAGTAAAGTGCGGCAGCGTAGCATCACACTGCTCACAGCAACCAACTCCAGGGCCCAGGCAATTCTCCTGGCTCAGCCTCCCTAGTAGCTGGGACTATCGGTGCCTGCTACAATGCCCAGCTATTTTTTTGTTGCAGTTTGCCCGGGGTGAGTTTGAACCCACCACCCTCGGTATATGGGGCCAGTGCCCCACTCACTGAGCCACAGGCACCACCCAAAAACTGAAAATTTTTTAAAACACAAGAACACATGAACATATTCCATTAGCTGTCAGAATGATGATGTGATGGTGTCTTCACATATCCTGGAGCCTCTGGAAGATCCACTGAATGTCTTGGGAGTGTAAGAGTCAAAAAGGGCAAATCACATCTTTTTTTTTTTTTTTTTAAGAGACAAGAGTCTGACTTTATTGCCCTCGGTAGAGTGTTGTGGCGTCACAGCTCGTACCAACCTCCAGCTCTTGGGCTTAGGCGATTCTCTTGCCTCAGCCTCCTGAGTAGCTGGGACTACAGGCGCCTGCCACAACGCCTGGCTATTTTTTGTTGAATTTTAGCTGAGGCTAGGTTTCCAACCCGCTACCCTTGGTATATGGGGCCAGCACCCTACTCACTGAGCCATAAGTACCGACCCAAAGCAAATAACAACTTAATATGATGAAAATATTATAGTTTGATCTCACAGACTCCCTTGACGGGTCTCAGGGACTCTCAGCAATCCCATTTTGAGAATCGCTGCCCTGGGTCTCCAGAAGTTCCTCTCATGTCCCCACCGGGTCACTCCCCTCACCAAGGGCGACCACTGTCTTGACTTCTGACATCCTATATTAGTTTTGCCTATTTTTGCTTCTTATATAATTGGACTATATATTCTCTTGTGTGACTGGCTTTTTTTCTTTCTTTCTTTCTTTTTTTTTTTTTTTTTTGAGACACAGTCTCACTCTATTGCCCTGAGTTGAGTGCTGTGTGTCAGCCTAGCTCACAGCAACCTCAGATTCCTGGGTTCACACAATCCTCCTGCCTCAGCCTCCGGACTAGCTCGGACTAAAGGTGCCTGCCACAACACCTGGCTAATTTTTCTATTTTTAGTAGAGATGGGGTCTTGCTATGGCTCAGGCTGGTCTCAAACTCCTGAGCTCAAATGATCCTCCTGCCTTGGCCTCCCACAATGCTGGGATTACAGGCGTGAGGCACTGTGCCCCACCCATATCTGGCTTCTTTACTCATTATTTTTGTGAGATGGGTCCATGTTGTACGTAGTGGTAGCTTGTTTATTCAATACCGTAGTAGTCACTCTGTGACTCTTCCACAATTTGTTTTCATTTGGGTTGTTCCCAGTTTGGGACTGTTATGAACAGAGCTACTGTGAACAGCCTTGTACTGTCTGTTGATGGACACGTTTATGCATTTCTCTTGGGTGTATACCTAGGAGAGGAACTGCTTTGGGCGTAAGTGTGGGCTTTCCTAGAAGTTTCCCAACTGTTTTCCAAAGGGCATAGGCCAGGATACTTGCTCTTTTCAGGAGTGTCTGAGTTTAGGTTGCTTTCCATCTTGCCAACTTTTGTTTTTTTCATTTTAGCCATTCTAGTTGGTGTTCAGTGATTGATTATTTCTGTCATTGTAATACTAATGGTTATTCTTTCCTCCCCAGAGGGCAGCTCTCAGCTGAGCTCTAGCCCCTTCCTCTCGGAGGCCAACGCAGAGAGGATTGTGCAGACTTTATGTACAGTTCGGGGAGCCGCCCTCAAGCTTGGCCAAATGCTCAGCATCCAGGGTACAGCTTGACCCTCAACTCCTGACCCCTGACCTCTCTTTCTTTTTTATTTTTATTTATTTTTTAGAGACAGAGTCTCACTATATTTGCCCTCAGTAGAGTGCTGTGGCATCACAGCTCACAGCAACCTCAAACTCTTAGGCTTAAGCGACTCTCTTGCCTCAGCCTCCCAAGTAGCTGGGACTACAGGCACCCGCCACAATGCCCAGCTAATTTTTTGTTGCAGTTATCATTGTTGTTTAGCTGTCCTGGGCTGGGTTTGAACCCGCCAGCCTCCGTGCATATGGCCAGCGCTATAACCACTGTGCTATGGGCACCAAGCCCCCTGACCTCACTTTCATCCCACCCCCACCCATCAACAAGACCCAACTTCAGATCTCACATAGGGGTCCCTCCTTGCCTCCCCTCTCACTGCTCCACTCATCCTGCTATCTCCCAAGACAACAGCTTCATCAGCCCCCAGCTGCAGCGCATCTTTGAGCGGGTCCGACAGAGCGCCGACTTCATGCCCCGCTGGCAGATGCTGGTGAGTGCCCGGTGTGTGAGGGCCAGCTAGGGGGAGGCATGCTCTATTTCTCCCCCACCTGCCTGACCTGGTTTCATTGCTCTACTCCCTGTCTGACTCTAAACTTCAGTTTCCCCTTCTGTAAAATGGGGCTTACCAAAGTACATCCCTCAGCACTGTTGCAATGATTAATTGAGAAGTGGTGGAGAGTACTTAGTCCAGTCCTGGGCATGGACTCAGCACTCTGTTGAACCCAACTTCATAGGTTCCAACCCTGTCTCTGCCGCTTACCATGTGTGCGGCTTGGCCTCTCTGTGCTTCCAGATGTGTTACCTCATCTGGGAAATGGCGACAGTAACATTTACACCTACATCATAGGGTTATGTAAATTAGTCTGCATAGAACACTTAGAATAGCCCCTGACACACAAGGAATGACATGTAGGTTTTAGCTGTGATTATTACTATCCTTTTAATTAAAGGAGAGTATCTGTAAATAAGCTGGCACTGTGCCTGGCACTGAGTAAGTACCCAAGACACGAGCTGTTCTTCTAATAACTGGGTAAGGGTGTGGAATTGGGAATCCAGCCACCTGCCTTCTTTCTCTTCTCACTTGCCACATGACCCCAGGCAGTTCCACCTCTCTTTGAGCTATTTGGAATAGGATCTGGCCCATAGGAAGGCCTCAGTTCATTTTAGCTCTTCTTTATCACATTAATTTCAAAGTAATAATTCAATATGGGAGTATAATAAAGGATTGTTATCAGCCTTAACTGTAAATAATAGTAATCCCCTCAACAGTCCTCACAGCCTAGGGAGTGCAGGCTTGAGAGACTAGATGGGCTGAGCCTGCCACTCTGCCAGCATCTGGCTGGTCACCTTAGGCAAGGGACTTCTCTCAGAGTTTCCCTGTCTGTAAGGTGGAATGGCAGCCAAGAGCTTAGCCCAGGGCCCGGTGCATGTTGAGTGCAGAGGTTAACAGCACAAGGGATGGACTCAGCTGCTGTAACTATGATGATGACTGTTATGACCACTCCCCCAGAGAGTTCTCGAAGAGGAACTTGGCAGGGACTGGCAGACCAAGGTGGCCTCCCTGGAAGAAGTGCCTTTTGCCGCTGCCTCAATTGGGCAGGTACACCAGGGCATGCTGAAGGACGGGACAGAGGTGGCTGTGAAGATCCAGGTGAGAAGGGAGGTCTGCAGGGTAGGGTGGGCCCCCTGCTGGTTCACAGGAGTGACTCATACCCTGTTTTCCTCCTCACCTTGCAGTACCCAGGTGTTGCCCAGAGCATTCAGAGTGATGTCCAGAACCTGCTGGCAGTGCTAAAGATGAGTGTAGCCCTGCCTGAGGGTAAGGTGCCCCCTCCCCTACCTGAGCAAGGGATGCTGGAGAGAGAAGGCAGGGGCTGGATGGAGGGACAGCATGAGCAGGGAGTGCCAGTGTGTGTGAGTAGAAGGGAGTGATTATGTTGCTGTGTGTGAGACAGAAAGGACACTGAGGCAGGGAGAGCCCAGAGAGCAGGAGTGTGTGTGGGAAAACCTTACAGATTCTGATAGAGCTACAGAGAGACAGAAGCCCAGGCTGAAATCCAGAAACAGACGCGCAGGGAGTGCTAGGAAAAGGACTGTAGGTGGAAAAAGAGCCCAGAAGCGGAGAGGAGAGTAAGTGGGACAGCATGTTTGTGTTAGAGCACGTGGGAAGGCGCCCGAAGAAGGGGAGCAGGTGTGTTTGTGTGAGAGAGAGAGACAGGCCTAGACGTGAGATCTAGAGGCAGAGAGCAACGTGAGAGAATCAGCAGGAAAAACTGACAGAACAAGGGGTCGGGTGTGGTGGCTCACGCCTGTAATCCTAGCACTCTGGGAGCCTAAGGCAGGAGGATCACTTGAGCTCAGGAGTTCCAAGACCAGCCTGAGCAAGAGACCCTATCTCTACTAAAAATAGAAAAACTAGCCAGGTGTTGTGATGGGCTTCTGTAGTCCCAGCTACTTTGGAGGCTAAGGCAAGAGGATCATTTGTGCCCAAGAGTTTGATGTTGCTGTGAGCTAGGCTTATGCCATGGCACTCTACCCAGGGCAACAGAGTGAGACTCTGTCTCAAAAAAAAGAGACAGAAAAGGGGCAAGTGTGACCAAGGGGTGCAGGATCCTAGGAGAGAGACCTCAGAAGAGACTGCAGTTGGGTGAAGGACAGAGGGAAGGCATGTAGACAGATGGTGCCAGTGAAAGGCGTGCAGAGAGAGACAGGATTGACAGGACTTGAAGACTCCTGTGAATGGGAGCCCAGGGACTCCGTCCTCAGCTGACAAGCTGCCCCCCTCAGGCCTATTTGCTGAGCAGAGCCTGCAGGCCCTGCAGCAGGAGCTGGCTTGGGAGTGTGACTACCGTCGAGAGGCCGCTTGTGCCCAGAACTTCAGGTGAGCTGAGCTCTTTGCATGACCCTGGGAACCCCTTCCCCCAGCTTCCCTCCTTTCTTTCCAACCAGGCTGGGGGAAATAGATGTCCCCCAGCCTCTGGCAAACTTTTTCTCTTTCTTTCAATTATTTGCTCATCCATCCATCCCATCACTCATTACTTCACTAACCCCCTGGTGTCTTCTGTGAGCTTGGGCGGGTCACTTTTTCTCTTTGAGGGTCAGTTTTCTCCTGTCACATGAGACACATATGTACTGCAATCTGACATGGACACTTAATTACATGATGAATCACCATTACATGTGTGGGATTGACAGTCTGGCAGTGTCAGGAGTAGAAGGGAATGGGGCTCCTCTGTGCACTGTGGCCAGAAAAAAAAATTTATATGAGCATTTTGGAGAACAGTTGGGCATCATGAAATAAGCCTTTATAGTCACATACTCTACAACCCAGCAATTACCCTCCTTACTAAATACTCTGGTATTCACCATTAGAATTTTCTAAAATGCTCAGAGTAGCATTGTTTGCAACAGCCCAAAACTAGAAACAACCCAAGCCTGTCAAATTTATCCAGCAGGGTAGATAGATAAGTTATGGTGGATTCATCAGTGGCATATTATATAGCAGTGAAGATGAACTGTGGTCACCTGGAACAACATGGTTTTATCTTGGAAAAAGCATGATGATGCACGACAATTAATGACACCTCCTCAGTGTGGCTCACAAATTTATTGAGGATTTACATTGTGCCACACTCTGTGGACAGAGAGTGAGAGAAAAGTCAGAAAAAGGCAGTGATTAAGGGCATCTTCCCTGCACACAGATGTGGGATCAAATCCAGCCCTGAGTCTGTAGAGTGGTTCCCTGCCCCAGGGGATGTCCCAGTGCCCTTAGGATAAAGCCGCATCCTTCCCCTGCTCCCTCCACCCTCCTCCAGCCACCACACAGGTCCTCAGCCAAGGGCTCGCTCATATTCTTTGATTTGACCCACTTACCTCAATCTGTAATTGGTGTGTTTGCTTATCATAGTCTCATGGGGTGGGGGCAGGTGCTGGGACAGTTCATTCACTTTTCCGTCCGCAGCATCCTCCTGCACAGGCACAGACACAGAGAAGAAATCCTTTTTTTTTTTTTTTTTACCAGCGGTCAGAGCAGTGACTCCAAGGATTGACCCTTGAGTCTCACTATAGACTTCACAGATTTTTATATCAGTGACTATTTTGAGAATGACTTAATAAATAATTGATGAAAAAAATAATGCATGAGCTAAATACAATGAGCTCATCCTGGGGCAACCAGAAGTCATAGAAGAGTTTTAGGTAAGAAAGAGGTAGCTGGGTCTCTAGCGCTGGTTTAGGGGCAGGAACAAAAGTAGGCACCTCTGAGATATTTGTTAAATGTCAGTCCAGTTGGGTATTGGCCATCACCAAGGGCAGACACAGGCAAGAGAAGGGCAGGAAGGAAGGGAAGACATGGGCTGTTCACGGAGGACCTTCTTGGAAGAAGAGGAGGCCTCGAACTGGATCACAGCAGTCTGTAGCACAAAGTCCCCTTCCCTCTCTTCTCTTGTGCCCCAGGCAGCTGTTGGCAGATGACCCCTTCTTCCGAGTGCCAGCCGTGGTTAAGGAGCTGTGCACAACAAGGGTGCTGGGCATGGAGCTGGCTGGAGGGGTTCCCCTGGACCAGTGCCAGGGCCTGAGTCAGGACATCCGGAACCAGGTACATGGTCATGGCACAGTAGGGAGGGTACTGGTCCAGAGTGTGGCTGGCAGGGAGGACCAAGCCCATTGTCCCTTTCTAAGCCAGTGAGGGCTCTACAGGGGCAGATCACACTGATGTGTCTGTTGCTGCTTGTTCCCACCCCAGATTTGCTTCCAGCTCCTGAGGTTATGTCTGCGGGAGCTGTTCGAGTTCCGATTTATGCAGACAGACCCCAACTGGGCCAACTTTCTATATGATGCCTCCAGCCACCAGGTTGGTTCCTTGTGATGTGTGTCACATTATGCAAATATTAGCTACTGTACCAAATAGTCCCTGATATTTCGGTAGCTCAACCCAATAGCATTTTATTCACACAGCAGGTTTGGGTAGCCCTTCTCCAGGTGGTGATTCAGGGACGCAGGTTCCCTCCCTTTTGTAGTTGTTCTGTCCCCTACAGCCTTGAAAATCTCTGCTTCCAGGTAAAGGGGAAAGAGTGGTTGAGGGTGTACGCTCCTTCCTAACTGTTTAGGCTGGAAGTGACACAGCATTTCCTTTACCGTTCCATGTCTGAGAACTAGCAATGGATGCTGGAAACCTGGCTGGGCAGTGGGTTCCTAGTGGCATGTGACAGTATAGAAGAGGAAGCACTTTTGGGCAGCACCTATGGCTCAGTGAGTAGGGTGTCAGCCCTATATACCAAGGGTGGTGGGTTCAAACCTGGCCCTGGCCAAACTGCAACAAAAAAATAGCTGGGCATTGTGGCAGGCGCCTGTAGTCCCAGCTACTCGAGAGGCTGAGGCAAGACAATTGCCTGAGCCCAGGAGTTGGAGGTTGCTGTGAGCTGTGTGACGCCACAGCACTCTACCGAGGGAGAAAAAGAGAGACTCTTATCTCTACAAAAAAAAAGGAAAGCTCGGCACCTATGGCTCAAGTGGCTAAGGAACCAGCCACATACACCTAAGGTGGCAGGTTCCAATCCAGCCTGGGCCCGCCAAACAACAATAATGGCTACAACCAAAAAAAAAAAAAAAAATAGCCAGGTGTTGTGGCGGGCGCCTATGGTCCCAGCTACTTGGGAGGCGGAGGCAGGAGTCTTGCTTTAGCCCAGGAGTTGGAGGTTGCTGTGAGCTGTGATGCCACGGTACTCTACCCAGGGGGACAGCTTGAGGCTCTGTCTCAAAAAAAAAAAAAAAAGAAAGAAAAGGAAGCACTTTCAGAAGGAAGGCAGGTAGCCATCACTGCCACACTCGTCAGTCATTTAGAACACCATGCCTTCACTCTCTGCCCCTTGACAGGGAAGACAAGACATCTCTGACCCTTGTCTTCTCAGAGTTCCTTATCCAATGGGGACCTGTCACCACACAATTATGACTCAGAGTAGTTAGCACCATGATAGGAAGGCACAGACAGAGGGGTCAAGGCCAGGATGGGGGAGGCACAGGATAGTGGCTGACCCAGCCTGGGGCAGGGGGAGCCAAAGCAGGCCTCTTGAAGGAACTACTACCATTAAAGCTGAGATCAGAAAGAAGAGGAGAGAGCCACCTTGAAAGCAGGCAGAGTGTTTCCAGAGGAAGTTTGAGGGTGTACAAAGACCTGGAGGTGAAGGTTTGGACTTGCGCTCTTCTGATGTCTGTAGACATATCTTCACCTTTACCAGAGGCTGGTAAGTGGCTCTTCAAAGTAGTGCCATTTTGTCCTGAGAGGGATCTTTCTAGACCACAAATCTGGTCAAGATATATCCCTTCTGCAGTTCCCAGCAGAGCTCCCTCAGTTCAAGTCTGAGCCCTTTGCTCAGCGTCCTCAGTCCCTGTCCCCCCCTTTCCCAGTGTGCATACACCCTGTGTCCCCTGCTAGGGGTAGTATTCCATGGAGGTGTTTATGCAACACCAGGTGATACAAGTCCTGACAGCAATTTATTGAGTTCCAGCAACATTTTTTGTTTGTTTGTTTGTTTGTTTTGAGACAGAGTCTTACTTTGTTGCCCTCTGGAGAGTACTGTGGCATCACAGCTCACAGCAACCTCTAACTCTTAGGCTTAAGCGATTCTCTTGCCTCAGCCTCCCAAGTAGCTGGGACTACAGGTGCCTGCCATTATGCCTGGCTATTTTTTTGTTGCAGTTGTCATTGTTGTCTAGCAGGCCTTGAACCTGCCTGCATTGGTGTACATGGCCAGTGCTCTGCCCACTGAGCTACAGGCGCCACTCCAGCAACGTTTTCTGTTTTAATGGAAGAGAACAGAAAATATCAAGAAAATATCACAGATGGGAGGGATCCATGTTATTTGGGATACTTTTATTTAACATTTATATTTAATGTGTGCATTAGCACTGGCAGCCAGTACAAACTTTATTTCTTACTGTGGGTAGTGGTCAGTCCAAACTTCATTGCCCTAGACATACTCTTGTTGCACATGTGTTCCTCAAGCACAAAAATCAGAAACAGCCTCAGCTTCCATTGGCCAGTAAATGTATCGTGATATAACCATGCCATGAAGTCCTTACAGCATGAAATGTGAATGAGTGAGCTAGAGCTACACATAGCAACGGGGATCTGCAAAATCATGGTGGGCAGAAAACATATGGTACAGGAGAACTACCGTAAATACCACTTATATGAAGTTTTAAAATGTGTAGACCCTGGGGTGATGCCTGTGGCTCAAAGGAGTAAGGCACCGGCCCCATATGCCGGAGGTGGCGGGTTCAAACCCAGCCCTGGCCAAAAACCACACACACACAAAAATAATAATAAAAATAAATAAAATAAAATAAAATATGCAGACCCTGATGGAACATTATTTGGAGGTGCAGACATACACAGGGAATGTAGAAACATTTACATAGGAACTTCAGGAAATATATAACAATGATTTCAGGTAAGTGGAGAGCCTAGAAAAGACCTTGGGGATATGGGGGAGGTGAGATCAGGGCAGGACACACAGGAGGCTGGTGGTATTTTATACTTTAGGTGGTATTTTATACTTTAATCTGTGGTAGGATTTGTGGGTATTCATTTTACTTTTCTTTTTTTTTTTATTTTTTG
>NW_003852628.1:618049-621079 GCF_000181295.1 Otolemur garnettii
CATCGTTGTTTGGCGGGTCCGGGCTGGGGACTCGAACCCGCCACCCTAGGTGCACGTGGCTGGCGCCCCAGCCGGCCGAGCTATAGGCGCCGAGCCCTCAAGCACTGTTTTAAGTGCTTTATGCCAAATAACCTGATTCCAACCATTGTCAAATCTATGAGTTGACATTTTTAGTTCCATTTTACAGATGAAGTAACTGGGCTCTTAGAAAAGGCTAAGTCATAGCAGACCTGCAATTCAAACTCATATCTGGGTCCAGAGCCCATGCTCCCAACCTCTGCCTAGCACCCTTCTAAGAGAAAGTCCCACAATGGCTATCTGAGCACCTCCCCAGGCCCACCCTCTCTAGGGCCTTGGTGTATCCAGCCTATACTCACATAGCTCCCTGGCAGGGTGCTCCCTAGGGGTGCTCTGTCCACAGGAAATACTTCATCACCTACTTTGCCTATGTCTCCCACAGGTTAATTTTTCTCACAGTCTACCAAGAATCCATCTCCTTAATTTGTTGAGATTGGACATCTGACCTGGGTCTTCTAGTCATTTGGCTATCAATTTATACATTCTCTGACACTTTCTCTGTGCTCAGCTCTATTCTGGCAATACTGGGGATCCATGGTGCAACCCAGGTGCTGTGTTTACAGAGTTCACAGTCCAGTGGGAAGATAGACAGTGAGCCCAGAGTGGACAGAGCTGGGATGGGGGAAGCACAAGGATGGTGAGAGGCCAGGGGAAGTGCCTGATCCAGCCTGGGGAGTCTAGGAGGGCTTCCTGGGGGAGCAGATGTCAAGGTTGAGACCTGAGAAATAAGAAGGACCAATCAGGAAAAGTCTAGGAGGGTATTCCAGATAAACAATATGTCTAAAGGCCGAGAGTCAAAGGATATCACTATTAAAGTGATGCTTCGCAAACTGTAGCATGCAAGTGACCTCTATGACCCCATGAAAGTACAGACTCTGATGGAGTTAGGTGTTAGATGGTGCCAGTGCCATTGGTATGGTAACCGCACTTTGAGTAGTTAAGTGGTAAGGCCCTAGAGCCCCAAAAGGAAACTCCTGTCCTAACTGGGAGGACTGGTGAGGGGCAGGGCAGAAGCCAGTATTGGAGCTAGAACCAAATCACTCTGGGTCTTAGAGGCCAGTTGTACTTTATCCACATGCCCTGGGGAGCCCTAAAAAGGATTTGAGCAGAGACAGGACTAGGTTTTCAGATTTAGAAAAGTCCCTCTGAGTAACAAGTGGACTGAGGATAGAACTCAGGGAGGCAGGGAGGCTTGAAGAGAGGAAGTGGGGACATTTGCGAGAGAAGCCTGGTTGACATGTTTAGGGAGCTGATAGGCTGGAAGTCAGGGGACAGAGGTTTCCAGGATAAGGTCCAGGGCTCTGAGATGAAAACAGGAAGGAGAAACTGGTGACCTCCTCTACACACACAGTTTTCTTGGGCCCTCTATAAGCCTTTTGAGGCACAAGGCTCCTCTGGACAGTTGGGACATCCTGGGCCTCCCACCCTTCCCACCTAGGCCAGTTTAAAAAGCCCTGTTATAGGCCAGGTGTGATGTCTCACGCTTGTAATCTTAGGCTCTGGGAGGCGGAGGTGAGAGGATCCCTTGCGCCCAGGAGTTTAAGACCAGCCTGAGCAAGAGTAAGACCCTTAAATAAAAATTAGCTGACATCTTGGTGCCAGCTACTTGGGAGGGATCACTTGAACCCAGGAGTTTGAAGTTGCTGGGAGCTATGATGATGTCACAGCACTCTGACCTGGGCAGCAGAGCGAGACTCTGTCTTAAAAAATTAAAAAAAAAAAAGAAAGTCCTGTCACTTGGCAAATAACATTGTGACATGAAAGAAAATTAAAAAACAAAAAACAGAAAAACCATGTCCTGCCACATCAGCCCCTGAGGACCATGGGCCTGACAGATGGCCAGACAGGCTTGGGTGGGGGTGGGTGGGGCAAAGACAGAGTAGACTGCCAGATTAATCCTGTATTCCCTTCCTCACAAGAAAGGGCATCACAGTGGTTAAGGGCTTGACCAGGTTCCACTCTGTAAAGTAGGGACCCTCACATTCCTTTTTTTTGAGACAAGAGTCTCACTTTGTCACCCTTAGTAGAGTGCCATGGCATCATAGTTCACAGTAACCTCAAACTATTGGGCTCAAGCGATCCTCTTGTCTCAGCTCCTGAGTGACCGGGATGACAGGTGCCCACTAGAACACTCAGCTATTTTTAAAGATGGGGTTTCGCTATTGGTCAGGCTGGTCTCAAACTCCTGAGCTCAATCGATCCACCTGCCTTGGACTCCTAGAATGCTAGGATTATAGGCGTGAGCCACTTCACCTGGCCTCATGTCCACATCTTAATAATAACAGATCATAATATTGATGGTGCTTCTGACATAGAGACACACTCCTAGGGACTCCACAAACTTCACCTTCTTTATCTTCACAACCACTCCTTGATGAAGATACTGTCATCATTCCCACTTCACAGAGGAGAAAGTGAGAACCCCAGAGGCAGTGTGACTTGCCCTGAGCTTCTTGGCCAACAAGCAGCAGAGCTGGGATGGAGCCCAGGCAAGCTGGTTCCGGCCTGGTGTCCTTCCATGCCCCTAACTCTTGTCCTCCCTACATGAGCTCATAGCCGGAGAGGCACTTGTCGGCTCTGTAGCTAATTTGCTAAACCAGTATTCACCGAGGGCCCCCTGAGTGCCATATCCCATACCACAAGTGACTAAACCCATCTGGGATCTTTGCTTTCATGAGGTTCAAGTTTGGTGCTGGAGACATAGAAATGGCCCCCTGGAAACATTTAATGCAGTTCTGGGTCACAGAACTTGTCTATATTGAGTGTTTGGACCCATGAACAGCTTTGATGTTTATTCCTTCTGTGCCTTTTCCCAGGGACAGTTTTCTTTTCTTTTCTTTTCTTTTTTTTGAGACATAGCCTCAAGCTGTCGCCCTGGGTAGAGTGCTGTGGCATCACAGCTCACAGCAACCTCCAACTCCTGGGCTCAAGTGAGTCTCCTGCCTCCACCTC
>NW_003852628.1:621118-633817 GCF_000181295.1 Otolemur garnettii
TGTATGTGGCTGGCACCTTAGCCGGTTGAGCTATATTGTTTGCGGGTCTGGGCTGGATTCGAACCCGCCAGCTCAGGTGTATGTGGCTGGCGCCTTAGCCAGTTGAGCCACAGGCGCCAAGCCCCAGGGACAGTTTTCAGCAGGCCTTGCATCTCTAGCCTAGAGGACAGAACCCCTGACCACCTCCACACCCTAGACTCTAGAACAGTTTTGAGGGAGTCACAGACAGGACAGAATGAGGAAGGAGCAGCTTCCACATGAGAGGGAGGGCCCAGGGTATGGGGGTATGTAACTCCTTTTCTCCAGAAGCCCCCCTGAACCCTACTTGTTGACCTTTCAGCCTCTGTCCTTCTGACCCACACCCATTTCCCCAGGTGGTGAAGGCTGCAGCCGAGGGAGACAGAGACCGGGTCCTGCAAAAATCCCGAGACCTCAAATTCCTCACAGGCTTTGAAACCAAGGTCGGGAGATGTTGGAGAAGCTGGGAGAGTGGGGAGCTGTCATCTCTACTGAGGGACTCTGGGGGAGCATAGGGGATACAGCTTGTTTCTACTGGAGAGAGTGGAGGCTATATGTCCAAATTGGGGAAGTAGGAAACTCTGGCTATAATGGGGGCTCCAGGGAGCAGTGGGGGTGATGCACTGCTTGACTATTCAGAAGTCCTGGGGAAATGGGCACCACTTGTGTGTGTTCTAGCGGTCTGGTGGCTGCTTGTGGGTCCTGGGGGTGGTCAGAAAGGGGCAGCTGTTTATCTGTAGACAGTAGAGGGCTGCTTATCTGTAGATGGGTCTGAGAGGAAGTGAGGGGCTGTTTATGTGGGGAGAAATAGGGAGCTACATGTTACTAGAGGTTCAGGAAGGAGTGGAGATCTACTTATTCTTGAGGGAGTCAGAGGCTTGTGTTTGTACTTGAGACTTGAGGGAGCTGAGGGCTCTATGTCCTTACTGGTGCATCTGCTGTCCCTACCCCTAGGCCTTCTCCGATGCCCATGTGGAGGCAGTAATGATCTTGGGAGAACCTTTTGCCACCCAGGGCCCCTATGACTTTGGGGCAGGGGACACTGCTCGTCGCATACAGGGCCTTATCCCCGTGCTGCTGCAGCACCGGCTGCGCCCCCCACCTGAGGAGACCTATGCTCTGCACCGCAAGCTGGCAGGGGCTTTCCTGGCCTGTGCCCGCCTCCATGCCCACATTGCCTGCAGGGACCTCTTCCAGGACACCTACCACCGCTACTGGGCCAGTCGCCAGACATAGCCATTGACCAGCAGCCTCCTGGCCAGAGAGGACCTTGGGGCAAGTCCCTTCTGACTGCCTTCATGGGAGATCCCAGCCCAGAGTGGGCCACCCCCTGCTGTAGTATCGCCTATCCCTGGCCCCTGTGCTCTGGATCCCAGGAGGCCCCTTCGGTTTCCCAGCTTTGCCTACTTCTCCTCTTTGGCCCAGGAGCTCAGGAAGCCTGGGGCTGAGGACCTTCCAATTTCACGGACTGTGTATCCTGCTCCTCCCCACTCCAGAGTGGACAACCAGGAATTCTAAACCAGGGAAACAACTTATTTCTGCCATCATGTTCAGGAGCCCTCAGCCCTCCTGCATGCCGTTATGGAAAACCGGACTCGAGAGGGGTAGCCCCTCACCTCTGTCTCCTGGTCTCCGAAAGAGAAGAGATGGTGGAGAGATGGTGGCCAGTGCGTGCAGCTCTCCCCTTTGCCTCCTTCACTCCTCTACCAGCTGCGTTCTCCTGGGCTCCAGCCTGTATGTGTGTTTGTGTGTGTGTGTAGGGAGGTGAGGTGGGAGGCGGGGTTGAACCTTCAGTTGGAATAAAATCGGCCCTCCCCTTTCCCTAGCTCTTTTCTCTGCTAGGGGTTGCGGGGAGGAGCTCCCCAGCGGCCTCCAAGTGCAGATGGCCAGCCCCTCCCTCCTGTTTGAAAGCCCCAGCCCTGCCTGGACCATCTGTTGCCAGGAACCTCCTTTTCCCCTCCCCGCGTCCCCCCGCCCCCGTGCTGACCACCTGCTCGAAAGGCTGTAGCAGCTGAGAAGGCCTCCCCCCTCCTCCACGCCTCTCGTCGTCCAGGCTTCCCCGCTTCAGTCTCCCTCCCCTTGCTCCCGGCAACCTAGCCTTTACTAATGGGCCCTAATGCCCCTGCCAGCTGCTTTGCCAAAACCACAGGACTGGGGGAGGAGCGGGGGTGCAGAGCGGCCATGACCGCTCCCTGGTCCAAGTCTGGGGCCCCCGCCCCCAAAGCCGAACGGATCCGGCACCAGGATGTCGGGGTCTGTTCATTTCCCCCTCCTCTTCCTTGCAAAAAGTGCCTCGTCACTGCTTCTGCCCGCCCCCGCCAGGCTGGGAGAACTGTGGGGCTGTCCGGAAGATTTGGGGATGTGGGGCGGCAAGGCGCCTCCAAAAGCAACTCTTTCGGATGCGGAAATGGAGGGGATCTGAGGTCTGGGGTCACGGAAGGGAAGGGAGCCCACCTCTGGATAGATCTGAGGAAAGGACTCAGCTAGGATCCTATGCCTGCTCTAACAGGGACTGGCCAATGGGCGTGGCGGGGCGGTGGCCGCACTGGAGAAGGCGGGGTTGTATTTGTATGGGGGCGTGGCCTGAGGGCCAAGGGGCGGGGCTGGAGCCGGCTAGGCGCGGGGCCGGGGCGGGGTTTTTTTGCATATATAGCAGGCCGCGGGCCAATGGGCGGGGCTGGGGCGGGGAGCTGAGGCAGGAGGGACGATCCCCCGCCCCCGGAACGGAATCCTCCCGGGAGTCGAGCAGGCTCGCGCGTGCATCCCGCACCGTTCCCCGGCCCCGGGCCCGGGCCCGCGTCAGACCGAGCTGCCGCCGCCGCCACAGCAGCAGCAGCAGCAGCACTCGGGGAGCCGGGTCCACCAGGGGCCGCGGGAGGCGGGGGTGCCCGGGCCCTGGATGTCTCGCAGCGCGGCGGCCAGCGTGAGAAGGGCGGGAGAGGGGGGCTCGGGTCGGGGGCGGCGCCGTTGCTGATGTGGCGGAGGGTGGGAGGCTGTGGCGGCGCCCGGATGCAGAGAGTGGCAAGGCTGAAGAGAGTGGTCCTGGGTGGGGGTCCAGGAACAGGCCTCTACCAAGCCAAAGCCCGGGAGACGGGGGTCTCGGGTACAGACTTTTAGGCTATCGCTTGCCAAGGCCCTGGAAATAAGAATTCTGGACATACAGCTCCCCCCAAATCAAGGACAGGGCTGCAGAGATTCTAGGTACAACTCCCTAGGCAAGGTTTTGGGGATGAGCCTCCTCATATTAAACCAAGGCCTCCAGGAGGCAATTCCAGACCAAATCCCTACTTCTCCCTGCCTGAGGGGATCTCTGAGCCCAACACCTCCCTAGGCAAGGTCTCGGGGATGGGGTCCCTAGGTAACTGCTTTCCCACCAAGCCAAGGCACAATCTGTCCCCAACCCTCAGAAGCATTCTGGGCACAGCATTCCCCCCAAACCTTGGGCGGCGTCCCAGGTACAGCCCCTTCTCAAAACAAGGTTCTAGAGCGTGGGACGCTATCCCACCCCAGCCTGAATGAAATAAGAATTTCAGGCAGCCTCCAATCCCCCCACCTCAGAATTTGTCAAGGGTCCCAAGGCACAGGTCCCCTAGGCCACCCCCTTTGTCCCCAGGGCTGCTCAGCTGTCGAGAGAGAGGCCCCACCCGTAGACAATGCGCCACCTCCCCCTCCTGGCCTTGGCCCCCCAAGCTCTAGGATTTAGGCTGGGCTGGGGGCGGCTCCCCAGGGACCGGGTGCAGCCTTGTCTGTCTGCAGCATCCGGGCGGTGCGGGAGGCTTTGTGTGTGGTACCTGGGGGAAGGGGGGAAGTAAGCAATGGGGAGGTGGCTAGGATTGTGACCCTGTGTTTGTGTGACTGTGGCTGTGTTCATGTGTGCATGGGCTGCAGCTGGTGACTGTAAGAAATCCTGTGTCATGTGTCTGTGCGTGCTTGTGGTTGTATGTGGTAGTGTCTGTAATTGTGTCTGTGTGTGACCCCAGTATTTGTGTGACTGTGTGTGTGTATATGATAGCTGCTCACCATCCAGAACCGTGTACTTTTTAGTCTGTTTGAGTGTGTGCATGGTTGGGACTACAGGGTTGTGTCTGTGTTTGTCTTTTGTGACCTGTGTTTGTGTGGCTTGGTAACTATAACTGGATATGTGACAGTATATGTGTTGAGTCTGGGGTTGGGCATGTGTTTGACTGACAGGATGTGGGTGGAGTTGTGACTGTGTGTGTAAGTGGAATTGTGTCTGTGATTCCATGTCTGCGTCTGCGTGTGACTCGTCCAATGACTGAGAATGTTGTTATATCTATAACTGATTTTATATACACAAGTGACACGCAAGTATCTATGCAGCTCTGGGTGTGTGACTTCCACTGTGTCTGAAGTTATGTTGTGTCTATGACTAGAGTTGTGTGATGGTATTGTGTATGACAGGGGTTGTATATCTATAACTATGTCTCTGTGTGTGACTAGGTTGTGTAGATGACTTTATATCTAGCTGTGTGTATAATACTGAGAGATTTGTGTGTTTATAGTCTTGTATGTATGATTTGGGTTGTGAATTTGACTTGGTGTCTTAGTCTGGCTGACTTTTATAAGGGGCTATTTAATTGTGTGTGACCCAATCTATGGATGTATCTGTGTGTGCTGGTGCCAGGTAAGTGCGTGTGTTTGTGGGTATGTGTAACTATGGCTTCTATACTTCTATATTCCTGTGTGTGACCTGCATGTCTATGACCCCAGGTGACTACATGTGCTTACATCTGTGTCACAGTCTGTGAAAGTGTGGGTGTCTATAGCTGTGTGGTTGTTTTTTCTGGGTGTATATATGGGTGCATATGTGCTGGATGACCTGGGTTTGAATTTGTGTGATTTGGTGATGAGGTCACTGGACACTGGCTGATGACCTGGGTTTGAATTTGATAAAGTCTCTGAAGGCTTTGTCAGGGACCAGATCTTCTGTATAAACCAGCTCTAAATGCCATGTCTTTTTTTTTTGAGACAGAGCCTCAAGCTGTCCCCCTGGATAGAGTGCCGTGGCATTACAGCTCACAGTAACCTCCAACTCCTGGGCTCAAGCGAGTCTCCTGCCTCCGCCTCCCAAGTAGCTGGGACCACTGGCCCCTGCCACAACGCCCGGCTATTTTTTGGTTGCAGCCATCATTGTTGTTTGGCGGGTCCGGGCTGGGGATTCGAACCCGCCACCTTAGGTGTACGTGGCTGGCGCCTTAGCCGGTTGACCTATAGGCGCCGAGCCGGGGTTAAGCATTCTTGTGCATACTCCCTGCTGTGTACTTGTGATGTGGGAAATTAAAACTGTGCTTATGTCTCGGGTGTGAGATATGTGTGTAGGTGGGGCTGTGACTTTGCACACCTGTCCAAACAAGGCTGCGATTATATGTGGCCACATACCTATCTATGTGACTTTTGTATCCGCATGAAGAAAGATCATATGTTTCTCTGTGATGGTGTAGCATGGTATGGCTGTGCATGGGACACTAGTGATATTATGACCATGAAAGATAGCTGAGTAATGTGGACACGGGTGTTGTGTGCATGTAGGACCACTTCTGGAATGTGTCTGACTGTGTCTGAAGATAGTATCCTGAGGAATAGTAGTTTCTGGGTGGTGGCTGTCAGTGGCTCAATGAAGGACTATAGACTATCCATATGGGTGTGACTGTCACTGAAGAACTGCTTGAGCTCAGGAGTTTGAGACCAGCCTGGGAGAGAGTGAAATCCCGTCTTTACTAAAAATATATAGGCACCTGTAGTCCTAGCTACTCAGGATGCTGAGGCAGGAGGATTGCTTGAGCCCAAGAATTTGAGGTTGCTGTGAGCTAGGACATTACAGCATTCTAGCCTGGGGCAACAGTGAGACCCTTATCTAAAAAAAAAAGCTATGTTGGCGTGAGATCAAACATGTCAGTCTGCCTGTGTCATTCAGTACCAGATATTAGTGTGTAAGTAACAGTGGAGGTATGTGTGACAAGTAGGTGTAGCTATGAATATGTCAGTGCAGTTCTGTCTGGGTGGGTTTGTGACGTGGGTATCTTGGGTGGGTGCCTGAGGAAACGTAATTGTCATGGGGTGTGGTCATACATGTGTTATTCTAGTGTGTGTTCCTGAGCCCCCTTCTTTGTATGTGGCTAAGAAAAGGGAAGTGGGGCGGCGCCTGTGGCTCAAAGGAGTAGGGCACTGGCCCCATATACTGGAAGTGGTGGGTTCAAACCCGGCCCCAGCCAAAAACTGCAAAAGAAAAAAAAAAAAGGGAAGTGACCAAATATTAGTAGCTGGTGTGACCAAGTGTCTGTGGTGAGGCCTCAGCAGGCTGGGACACTCTTACAAGTATGTAGACAAATGTCTGTAGTAGAGAGTATGTGTCTGTGACCATGAACATGTGGCTAGATGTTTATAGTGGTAGCTTTCTGTGGCTGTGACAGTTTATGTGATCTGAGGTGTATCTGTGATTGTGTCTGTGTGTAACCAAGTGTGCAGAGCTGTAACCAGGTTCTAGGGACAAGTGCAGACCAGGTTTTCTGTAGACATGAACTGGCTGCATCCATGTGATGGTATGTTTGGGTACAGCCCTGGACACATGTCTACAGGGCAAGGCCACTCTCCTCACACCATCCTCCTTGAGAGATGGAGGGTCTCTTAAGTCTAGCCCATCCCAAACAGATTAGCTCCCAAACACACCTACTTGTTCCTGGGCCCTGGGAACCAGGTGGCTGAACTGTTGGGTAACAGTTGCCATGGCAACTAGGGCTTGTGTCAAGGAGCCTGGATGGAGGGGGCCAGATGAAGTCCAAAGGTGGGTTGAATTAGGAGACCGAGCCCCACACCAAACAAACTTCTTAACTTCTCCCTCCCTTGGGCAGGGCGGACCCAGGAGGCCTGAGCAACGTCTGCCCCCAGCCCCTTGTGGGGCCCCGGGGCCCCTTGAAACCTCCAGGACGGAGCCAGGTTAGTAGTAACCAGCTTGAGACAGGCAGGTACTGAGTGAGTGGATGGTTGTGCCTAACATGACCAGAGGAACTGTACCAATGGTTACTCAAGCTTAATCTCATCTATGAGTGGATACCCTCAAACATCTTCCCTGCAACCTCAGTGACAGTCAGCCCTGCTCATTCACAGACAATTATACCCCCTGACAGCCTCACACTCACAGATGCAGGGTTGTACATACTGTTACACATCTGCAGACACAGTTAGATGATCTCTTTCCAATCCACACAGCAACAGATACCCTTGAAGATGTGCTTCAGTGGGTGTCCATTCCCACGCACATGTACAAGCACCTCTCTGTTTACAGGGACGGAGCTTTACACACCAAGAGAGGCATGTTCCCAGACCACACCCAGACTCTCACTCAGCCAACCACAGGCACTTGCCAGGTACAGACTCTCAGATACACACACTCAAAGATACACTCTTGCACACAGTCTACCAGAGAGCGCAGACAGACCCACACTTTTACAGGCAGTAGCTGCACTTCCACAGAGACAGCCTCACAGATAGCACACAGGGACCGAGGAATTCACAAAGCTACAGTTTTACAGTCTCACAAAGAATAGTTGGCACTCTCATAGACAACAGTGACCCTCCCAGGTAACACTTACAAACATATGCCCAAAGACAACACCCTCATGTTCTTGCACACTCTCACAGATGCATCACTGTGCAGAGGCATATGAGCCTTGCCTCTGACTAGACACAGTTGTCACAGAGCAGCTGTGTCTCAGAGTTCCAGAGCTAAGTCAACATCCCTCACACTCACACCCCCATGCTTGGTGCCTGCACCCTGACCTATCCAGTTGCCAACTCTTGTATCCTCTGATCACCCTGCTGCCTGACTCTCATACCGCTAAGACCCCAACCCCTATGCCCTCTAACCCCATGTCCTTCTATACCTCACTTCCCCTCCTTTGGATCCACATGTCTCTTGTCCATCACAACCCCAGCCTCCTAAAGCTGTGATCCGTAGCTTGCCACCTCAGACCTCCATGCCCCCCAGCCCTCCGCCCACCCCGTTTCTGAATCCTCACTGCCCTACTCTCACACTCCCCTGCCATGCATTGTCTCTTTTCTTAATGTCCCCTGACTTAAGCTTTTGTTCCTATGTTCTCTGACCCAGTGACCCCACTATGATGTTATCTGACCTTATGTTCGCTGAACATGCTTATGTGACTCTGTGCTCCCCGTTGATCCCCATATCTTCTTCTGACCTCCACTCTTGACCCATACCCTTGTCCTGCCTCACCAGACGGGGCGGGCACCATGAACAAGTTACGACAGAGCCTGCGGAGGAGGAAGCCAGCCTATGTACCAGAGGCATCGCGCCCACACCAGTGGCAGGCGGATGAGGACGCGGTGCGCAAGGGCACCTGCAGCTTCCCGGTCAGGGTGAGTGGGCGGGGTGTGCGGCAGTGGGCAGGGCCAGTGTGTTGTGAGCTTGGCTGGGCAAACTTGCTAAGGGACCTGCAGTATGACAAGAGACTTACCTCTCAAAGAACAGTGGAGCCTGCCCAGGCAAGGACACCAAGTCCTCAAAGTTAATATTAAAAACCAAGAGTATTCTCTTGTAGCAGGAAAACTTACCTCTGGGATGTCATGTCAGGGGTCACCCTGTTCTATAGGAGCTAATAATATCCAGTGGTGAAACCTCTATGGGAAGGTAACGTTTGCAAAGCGCTTCTCTGTTCTGGGGTTTCTGGTTTAGAATGCTACCCTTTACAACATACGCTACGCTTCTGTGAGAGAGATAGCAGGATTCAGGCATAGACAGTGGAGCTCAGCTCTTCTGGCTGTGCGAAGGCCAACCATGATCATAGCCCCTCCACCTTATTTTCCCTTCTTCCAGAAGTAGACCCAGAGTGTGAGGGGCTCACTGGGGAGGTGCAGTAAGTGCTAGTGGGAGAGAGGGACGGAAGGCAGCCAACAAAGGGTATGTTATTAAATTGCTGCTGTGAGCTGCTGTGCTCCCTCTGGGGAACTCTGGAAATATCCCACCTATACAGGTGAGAGAGCTGGGGCTGGAGTACCCTCCCTCCTCTCAGGCATTGCAGGACCCTGGCTCACATTCTTACTATCTGCTTAACAGTGAGCCAGTCGTCAGGCACAGAGATGCAAATATTGGTATTCATAAGGAGCACAGTACGGTGTTAGACCCAGACGTATAGCCCCAAAAAAATTGCTGTGATATGCCATGCTTCAGTTTTCTCATCTGAGCTAGGAATGAGATAGCCACCTTGTAGAGTTGAGGTGCAGAATACGTGAATACGTATCATGTGCTGAGAATATTGTCCGATGCATGGCAAATGCTCAGTAGACACTGGGAATTACTGACTGCCATGCTATTTCATGTCCCCCTGTCCCCTCACCCAAGTACCTAGGCCATGTGGAGGTGGAGGAGTCCCGGGGGATGCATGTGTGTGAAGATGCTGTGAAGAAGCTGAAGGCGGTGAGTGAGGGGCAGGAGTGAGGGAGGGGCCAAGGTCAGACAGGACAAGTCAGCCCTGACCTGACCAGGTCCCTCTGTCCTCCTCCTTAACCCTAGATGGGCCGAAAGTCTGTGAAGTCTGTCCTGTGGGTATCAGCTGATGGGCTTCGAGTGGTGGATGATAAGACCAAGGTAGGAGGCTGGTGGGGGTAGGGGTAGTTACCAGCGGGCCTTTTTCTTCACCCTGCTCAAATTGGGACCAAGGATGCCTTCCCACCTCCTCTGGGATATCCCTCCCTCAAGGACCTTAAAATAGACTATGCCATGTGCTCACTTCATAGTCATAATTTGAGACTGAATACTGTGGTTATTTGTGAGCTGGTACATGCGTATGGATAGTGGGTGAGGACACAGACTGCAGCAGCTGCCTCAGCTCTGATCCCAGCTTGGGGATCCTGGGCACAAGATCTGGGCCTTGTTATGTCATCTAAAATATGGGGATAATAATAGACCCTGCTATTAAATGAGAAAGTATATGCAAATTGTTTGAGATGGTACCTGGGACATTGTAAGCACTCAGATCATGGAAGGTTAGCTGTTATATGTTTATTGTCAGTCTGCACAGCCAGATGAAAGCACCATGAGGCCAGGATCTAGATTTCTGTTTGCTCACCATTGATTGCCCTGCCTTCAGACTGTCCCAGGAGATGCCAGGACATGCTGAGAGCTGGGTTAATGACAGAACAGGATCACCATATTTGCAGGCAGTTCTCTCAACCTGAGATACTGTTCCCTGCCTTTCTGCCTAGTTAATTCCTCCTTCAGGAAGCTCTGCTTGACTGTCCCCAAGTTGGCTTTCTCCATCCTGGCCCTGACCTCTCTTCCTGTGTTCCCTCACCCAGCCCTGACTCTTTTGTCCATGCCTCCCTCGTCACAGCCTGGCTGTGACCCTGGATGGTCTCCATCTCATGATGGGTCTGACTTCCCCTACTGAACTGGAAGCCCTATGCAGACAGGGACCGTGGCTGTCTCATTGACTCTTGGGTCTCCACCCCATTCAACAGATATTAAGGGAATGCTGAATGAATACTTGAAAGACAGTTCATCCTCCTCTCCTGGCATCCCTGTCCCCTCCTAGGATCTGCTAGTAGATCAAACCATCGAAAAGGTCTCCTTTTGTGCTCCTGACCGCAACCTGGACAAAGCTTTCTCCTACATCTGTCGTGATGGGACCACCCGCCGCTGGATCTGCCACTGTTTCCTGGCACTCAAGGACTCCGTGAGTATTGCTATGGCTGGCCAGCTCTTCTTTCCCATGCCTTGGCATTCCAGCCCCACACTGGCAGGCTGTGCAGATTCAGGGGACAGTCAATTCACCTCCCTGTGCCCAGATTCCTCATCTGGAGAAGGGGGTGTACTCAAGTTCCTTACTTAGAGGATTATTGTCAGACTTGAGTGGGTTAATACAGGGTGTTTGATGCCTGGTACCCATGAATCACTCAGGAAAATGCTGGTTATCGTCACTATCATCATCAGTAGTTTTTCATGGGCATACAGTAAAGTGGACAGATTGTCAGATCACAGCTCCGTGAATTTTTGCTTATGCATAAACCCCACTCAGATCAAGTCATAGAGAATTTGCTGACCCCAGGAGGCTCTTTTGGTCCTTATCAAACAACACCCCACACAGCATCCACTGTTCACTCAGCCTGTGGTTCATTTTGCCTTGGTTCTTTTTTTCTTTTTTTGAGACAGAGTCCCACTTTGTTGCCCTAGGTAGAGTGCCTTGGCGTTATAGCTCTCAGCAACCTTTAGCTCTTGTGTTCAAGTTATTCTCTTGCCTCAGCCTCCAGACTACAGGTGCCTGCCACAATGCCTGGCTACTTTTAGAGACGGGTCTTGCTTTGGCTCAGGCTAGTCTTGAACTTGTGATCTCCGGCAGTCCACCTGTCTCAGCCTTCCAGAGTGCTAGGATTACAGGTGCCTTGGTTCTTAATAATTTAGGGCAGTTAAGGTCCCAACCGAGAATCTGATGAAAGTGACATATGGACCATCCTGTGAGAAGCATTCACACAGTTAAGATACTGAGGCTTGTGTCAGAAAACTCCTAAATACCAGTGGTTTCAGTGAAATAGAAATTTGTTATTGTTTCACGTCAAGGAAACCTAAAGGCAGTCAGCATGGCATTGGTGGCACCTTTGTGTTCATCAGGAGCTATGGTTTCTTTTATCTTGTTCCTTCTCTTGAGTGTGGCTTCCACTCCATGATTCAAGATGGATGCTTATGCACCAGCCTTCACATCTCCATTCCAGCCAGCACAAGGAAGGGAGGCATGAAGAGGGGTATACCCTCTCCTCTTTGGGAAGCATATAGTCTTTTACTTACATCCCACTGGCCACAACCTAGTCACATGGACATCCCTACTTGCAAAAGATGATGGAAAATAGAGGCATTATTCTGCCCTGTTCCTGACTCTACAAAACTCTGATAGGAAGTCACAGTCTCTGTTCACTACATTAGCCTCATACTCCTAAGACTGTGTTTGGTTGCTAGAGTAAAAATTAATCTGGCTAATTTAAACCTAGAATGACATTACAAGAAGGATATGAGGAATCTCACAAAATTGGAGAACAATTAGAGGACAGTCTCAGAAAGGGCAGAAAGCAGATCAGCCTTGCAAATTGAACCACTGGGCAACTTTTTTAGGGCAACACTGCAGAAGAAATTCTACAACATTCTGGGTTCAAATTCCAATAAGAGGGTATGGGATTACTCTCTAGCTTCAGTCGCTGTCTTCCCATCAGCCAGCAGAGGGTGAGCACCCAGACTGACTTATACAATGTTGATGAGGAATTCCCTACAGGGACACTGGGGTTTTATTATCAAAAACAGGAACAATGAAAAAAAAAAAAAGAAAAACAGGATCAATGGTGGATGCTGGGCAGAACATATAACACGTATCCATCACAGGCCCGAATAGCCTTCACTCAAAGCATATCTCATCTTCTTTCTCTTCATTTTTCAGAAATACCCACTGCAAATAACTCTGAGCCTATCCTCTAGTACTAATCAGCGTCCCCAACTTTGCCACTCACACATACAATTCAGGACTAAAACCAGACACCAGACATGGAAAACAAATTTGAGAATAGCAGTGTTGATTACTCACTATTGATTTGTGCCTGCCAGGGGCTGATGTGGAGGTATTAGGAAGCCCAGAGCCCATAGCAATTTCTTTTTTTTTTTTTTTT
>NW_003852628.1:634588-642621 GCF_000181295.1 Otolemur garnettii
CCCTACAGAACTATAGGATTTCACAGAACTTGGAAATTTCCAAGTTCCAGAAAGTTAGGTTTACAGATTCTCAAAAGCTGAGTCACCATGGAGAGAACCCCATAGGTATATTCTTCTGGTCTCCTTGAGAAGACCTGTTCTTCTAGACTTCACCTTTCTTGGGTATCCTATCTCATTCCCCCCTTTTGAGACTCCAATATATTTTAATTTGGGGTCTCAATATTAGCTTATTTCTGCAGGTGCCAATATTAATTACTTTTTAGCATTGAGTTTTTAGGGACTGTGACTCTTCTTGTCCTTTGCAATTTCATATGTACTTTAGGATCAGCTTTTTCATTTATGAAGAAGAATTGGGATTTTGATAGGGATTGCATTAAATCTGTAGATCGCTTTGGTGAACATTGCCATTTTAGCAATATTAAGTATTCTAATTTGTGAACATAGGATGTCTTTCTGTTTATTTAGGTAGTTTTTCATTTATTTCAACAACTTTTAGTAGTTTTCACTGTACAATCTTGCATCTTTGTGGCTATATTTATTCCTAACCATTTCATTCCTTTAAATAATATTGCCAGGCGTGGTGGCTCATGCCTGTAATCCCATCACTGTGGGAGGCTGAGGAGGGAGACTTACCTGAGTGAGAGTGAGATCCCAACTCCTAAAAGAATGGAAAAACCCAGCTGGGTGCCACGGCAAGTGCCTGTAATCCCAGCAGCTTCTGGAGACTGAGGCAGCAGGATGCCCACAGCCTAAGTCTGAGGTTGCAGTGAGCTATGACGTCATTGCACTCTGCTCAGGGCATAGGGTGGAAGTCTGTCTCAACAACAACAACAAAAAAAGCAAAGAAATAAAAGTAAAAAATAAGCAAGGAAATAAAAAAATTCATCCTATGTTCATGAATTATAAATGGAATTGTCATAATTTTATTTTTGGATTGTTCATTGCTAATTTATAGTAATATAAATGACTTTTGAATGTTGATCTTAGATCTTGTAACTTTGATGAATTTGTTTACATTTTCCTTATATAATATCATGTCATCTCCAAATAGAGATAACTTTACTTCTCTATTCCCAATTTGGATGCCTTTTACATCTTTTTTCTTGTCTAATTACTCTAGCTAGAATTTCTAATACAGTGTTAAATAGAAGAAAATCAAGTATCCTTGTCTTGTTTCTGATCTTGGGGAAAAGTTTTCATTTTTTTCCCCCATTAATTATAATGTTAGTCACAGGGTTTTAATAAAACTCACTTATCAGGTTGAGGAAGTTCTCTTCTATTCCTAGTTTGTTGAATATTTTGATCATAAAAGAGTATAGGATTTTGTTAAGTACTTTTTCTGCACCAGTTGAGATGGTTATGTGGCTTTTTACCCTTCATGTGTTTTTATTTCCTATTAATGTTTTTTCCCTATTACATTGATTGATTTTCATATGTTGAACCGACCTTGCATTCCTGGGATAAATCCCACTTGACTGTGGTGTATAATCCTTTTAATGCTGAGTTTGGTTTGCTAATATTTTGTAGAGGATTTTTGTCCTCCAATTTAACTTTTAAGAGGTGACTGTTAGCTGGGTGTTGTGGCAGGCACCTATACTCCCAGCTACTTGGAAGGCTGAGACAAAAGAATCACTTGAGCCCAGGAGTTTGAGGCTGCTGTAAGCGATGATGCCACAGCACTCTACCAAGGGTGACAGAGTGAGACTCAGTCTCAAACATACAAAAAAAAAGGGACTGAGCAACTTGGTTAGGAAACAGAAGTCAGATACATCTCTGAATCCTAGCCATCACTTATAATAATGGGCATGTTGATGTGCTACCTAAATTTTGGCTTATTCATCTGTAAAATGGGTTCACAAGAGTGTCCATCTCTTGACATCATTGTAAGGATTCTGTGAGAAGATACAAGTCAGGACTTAGCCTAGGGCTGGACAGATTTCCCCTGACACATAGGTAGTGATTCCTGTGCCTGACTGTATACTGTATTTCTCACATATCTTAGTTTACGTGATTATTGCTATATCCCTGTGAAGTATGTACTCTTAGGAACCTCATTTTACACGTGAGAAAACTCAAGCACTAACAGAGACTTCTTCCTTAAGAACACATAGCTAGGAAATGGGAAGCCAGCCTCAATTTCAAGCTGACTGACCTTGGAGCCTCCCACCGAGGCACTCAAGAAACCCCTCCAACATTATTATATGGCTTTTTCAACCATGTTGCAAAGTTGAAAGACTTGTACAGTCACCAGTTACCTGTACACCCATCACTCACATCCCACAATTAACATTTGCCTGTGCTTACTTAATCACATATCTATCCATCTTATTTTGGGAGGGGATGCATTTCAAATTTGCAGACATTAGACTCCTGCCCCCTAAATACTTCAGCATGTATACCATTAAGTAGAGTTTATATTTGTTTCCAGATCTTTTTTTTTTTTTTTTGAGACAGAGTCTCACTTTGTCACCATAGGTAGAATGCCGTGGTGTCACATAGCTCATAGCAACCTCAAACTCTTAGGCTTAAGCATTTCTCTTGCCTCAGCCTCCCAAGCAGCTGGGACTATGGGCGCCCACCACAATGCCCGGCTATTTTTGTTGTTGTCATTGTTGCTCTAGCTGGCCTGGGCTGGGTTCAAACCTGCCAGTCTTGGTGCATGTGACTGGCGCCCTACCCACTGAGCTACAGGCGCCACCCAGATCTTTTTCTTTTAAAAGGAAATACATGTTTGTCTTAGTTCAGGCTGCTCTAACAAATACCATAGACTGGCTAGCTTAGGTGACAATCATTTCTTTCTCACAATTCCAGAGAGTAGGAGCCTGAGATCAAGGTGCCAGCATGAGGGTTCTGTCCTCCTGCTTTGTGGACAGGTGCCTTCTTGCTGTGTCCTCATGTGAGGGGAAAGGGACATGCCTCATGTCTTTTTCCTTTTATATGGGCATTAATCCCACCATGAGGACCCCTACCTCATGACGTATCATAAGGCCTCCCTCCTAATCCTGTCGTGTTGTGGATTCAACATGGGAATGGGAGGGAGGACAGGAACATCAGTCCACAGCAATGCTGTGCACTGCCTTCAGTGTAAATTTAGTAAACTTTGACAATACCTATGTAACCAAACCCTTGTCAACCACACATATCCCCTTATGCCCCTTTCCAGTAATGCTGTGCTGCCCCCCCCCACTTCACACCCAGAAGTGACCGTTGGTCTTTTATCATAGATTAATTTCCCTCTTCTAGAATTTCAGGTAAGTGAGCTGTACAGCGGGAACTCATTGGCTTCTGGCTTTTTTTTTTTTGCAGTTTAGGCCAGGGTCAGGTTTGAGCCTGCCAACCCTGGTATATGGGGCCAAAGCCCTATTCTTTGAGCCACAGGTGCCATTAGGCTTTTAGCTTCTTTGACTTGTGACTTGTAGACCTTCCTAGAGCACTGAAGCCCAAAGAGAAGTGAAGGGACTCCTCTAGGGTCACCCAGTACGTCCCATCAGCACAGTCTCTGACCCATCCCTCAACCTCTCCCCACAGGGCGAGAGGCTGAGCCATGCTGTGGGCTGTGCTTTTGCCGCCTGCCTGGAGCGAAAACAGCGTCGGGAGAAGGAATGTGGGGTCACGGCTGCCTTTGATGCCAGCCGTACCAGCTTCGCCCGGGAAGGCTCCTTCCGCCTGTCCGGGGGTGGGCGGCCCTCTGAGAGAGAGGCTTCAGACAAGAAGAAAGGTGAGTGCTGCCCCAGGGGGCTGGCTGGGTATGGAGTGGGTAAAGGTGGGGCCAAGGGACCAAGTTTGGGGGGAGATCTGCAGTGGTCCAGGGACTCTGTGGTTTACAAAGCAGGGTAGTAACCTCAAAGTTTGGTTGCAGAGTACCCATCAATTTAAGGAGTTCTTTGGGAAGTATGCTGTAGGCCATGAATCAGGCCAAGTTCACCAAGTAGTTTACTGTCTGCCAAGTTGGGGGCTCCCAGGGCTTTTCAAGACCCATGAAGTCAGTTTGCTGGATTATGACTGGTATTTTTTAAAAATGAAATAGAGGAGCCAGGCCGGTGGCTGGTGCCTATAATCCCAACTACTCAGGAAGCTGAGAAACAGGAGCATCACTTGAGGCCAGGAGTTGGAGATCAGCTTGGGCAACGAAGGGAGACTCCCTCTCTACAAAAACATTAAAAATTGGGGGCTCAGCGCCTGTGGTTCAAGTGGCTAAGGCGCCAGCCACATATACCTAAGGTGGCGGGTTCGAATCCCCAGCCCGGACCCGCCAAACAACAATGACGGCTGCAACCAAAAATAGCTGGGCATTGTGGCAGGCGCCTGTGGTCCCAGCTACTTGGGAGGCGGAGGCAGGAGACTCACTTGAGCCCAGGAGTTGGAGGTTGCTGCGACCTGTGATGCCACGGCACTCTACCCAGGGGGACAGCTTGAGGCTCTGTCTCAAAAAAGAAAAAATTGGGAAGCATAAGCCAGGCGCTCTGGTTCATGCCTGTAATCCTAAAACTCTGGGAGGCCAAGGCAGTTGGATCCCTTGAGCTCAGGAATTTAAGACCAGCCTGAGCAAGAGCGAGCCCCCAACTCTGAAAAAAATAGAAAATAGCTGGGTGTTGTGGCAGGAGAAAATCATTTAAGCCCAAGAGTTTGAGGTTGCTGTGAGCTGTGATGCTATGGCACTCTACCAAGGGCAACAAAATGAGACTTTGTCTTTAAAAAAAAAAAATTTTTTTTTTTGTCAAGAGTTTTATCACTGACAGAATCAATTACAGAGTGATGTTGACAAGGAAAATGACAGCGTATATGATGTTTTATTGTTTATAAAGAATATACCATGCTTTTGCTGTTTCCTGGAACTATTCTAATTTCTAGGGACTTTGCATTGCAAAAAGCACTTGACCACTGTGCAGCCAAACACAGGTTCATACAGCAAGGTCTGATGCCCTGAGTATGTGCCCATGCTAGATCACAGTCTAGGGCACTGCGTTTTAACTCCAAGCTCTTTCTAGCATAGGAGTTAGGAAGCAGTGTACTTTCCAAAAGTTGTTTATCATCCATTTGTTGGATTCCAAACCATTTAACATTCACTGTCTAGACTCACCCTCTAATAGGCCATTGGGAGGTAGTGTATGGATGTTTGTTGTTGTTTTTGGTTTTTTGAGACAGACTGTCTCTGTGTTGCCCTAGGTAGAGTCCTAAGTCCGATGGCATCATAGCTCATAGCAACCTCAAACTCCTGGGCTCAAGTGATCCTCTTGCCTCAGTCTCCTGAATAGCTGGGACTACAGGTGCCCACTACAACGCCCAGCTAGTTAAATTTTTAGTAGCAGTGGGGTCTTGCTCTTGCTCAAGCTGGACTTGAACTTCTGAGTAAAAGCAATCCATACACCTCAGTCTCCCAGAGTACTAGGATTACAGGCATGAGCCACTGACCTAGCCAACATAGGGATGTTTATTTCAGATTTCTAGCTGAGAAGCTGGAGCCCCGAGAGGGGTGGGGACTTCCTAAGGTCACATAATGAGATGGGGGCAGAGTTAGTTTCCTGGTCTCAACTCATCCTGGGTTGTTTTTCCACTGCCCCAGGCCAGACCTGGGTGGGTGCCTCATTGCCTCACCCTGGATGATAGAGAAGAGCAGCATTCAAGCTGCAGCTCCTACAGCTGGGGAGAAAGGGTGTAGATTGGTGGGGGGTTGGGAGGCAGGCCCTTTAAGGGCAGAGTCTGAGTGGGGAGGCCAAGTTTCCTCCTAGAGGACAGAGAACACTTCATTGGGGGTAGCCCAGGCTGAGGGGCTAGAACAATCTGGAAAACTTCTTAAAGGATGAATCGTGCCAAGCCAGGTCTAGAATGACTGGTAACAACTGGAGGAAGGGAGAAAGTACCTGAGCTGGGAAAAATGATGAGAGGTAGGGAGATGGAGAAGAGAGCAGAGAGCAAAGAAAGCATGTTTGGGAGAATCAGGCCAGAGGGAGAGATAGGTCAGGGCAGTTGTCTGGGGCACAGACTCAAGAGTCAGCCTGTCACTTGCTAGTTGTGTGACTCGGGCAAATCACTTACTTTTGCTGGGCCTCAGTTTCCCCATCTGCAAAAAGATAAGATCAACCTCATGGGTGGTTGGGTGGATTGAGTTGATACTTGCAAACACTTGGAGCAGGCCTGATCCATTGTTCATGCACCAAGCATTTGTCACATGACCAGAAAGGGGGACAGAAGTGTCAGAAGGAAGAATGGGAGAGCAGAGAGCAAGTAAGATCAGGGGCAGAAAGCTAGGGAGACAGAGGGTCATGTTGGGGGGACAGTTTCCCAAGGGCCTCCTGTGGAAGGTGATCTTGGCTTCAGTGGGAATGAGGGCTCCTTCTGGGTTTTGACTAGCTTGTCGGAGGGCAAGACATATTGTGTGAGAAAGAAGCCTTGGGGAATGATCAAGAGGCCCTGAGTGCCAAGGTGAGACATCTAACCACCTGTCTCCCCTGTGACTCCAGCAGAGGCAGCAGCTGCTCCCACTGCAGCTCCCGGCCCTGCCCAACCTGGGCACGTGTCCCCGACACCAGCCACCACATCTCCTGGTGAGAAGGGTGAGGCGGGCACCCCAGTAGCTGCAGGCACCACTGCAGCTGCCATCCCTCGGCGCCATGCCCCTCTGGAACAGCTGGTTCGCCAGGGCTCTTTCCGTGGGTTCCCAGCGCTCAGCCAGAAGAACTCCCCTTTTAAACGGCAGCTGAGCCTCCGGCTGAATGAGCTGCCATCCACATTGCAGCGGCGCACTGACTTCCAGGTGAAAGGCACAGGTGAGTCCTGGGACCAGTGGAAAAAGGCATCAGATTCAATTAGCACTCTCTGATGTGGGTGTGGGATAGTGGAGAGGTGGGACACACTGTGCTTGATTAGCACTGTCTGCCATGGACAAGGAGAAGGCTGTGGATCGGGGATGGCAGAAAGCATTGCAAGTCATGATCCATTAGCAATGTCTACTGTGGTTAAGGAAAAGGATGGCACACTCTGTGATTGGTTAGCAAAGTCTGCTATTGGCAAAGAAGTCTGCCATGGGCATGAGAAAGAAGAAAAGCAACATAGATGGCCTATCTTGGCTCAGGAGTAGACCGAAGCACCAAGGGTTAATATTTCCTCCAAGTATTAGGCCAGTAGAGCCCCGAGATCTGGCCAGGTGAAGGACACAGGTATACAGCATATTCTTCAGGTTCGGAGGAAAGCATTATCATGGATTAACACGGTTTACCTAAGGCAGGAATAATCAAGAGATGGCATTCATCAGGATCTCCATATAGTTCTGCCATGAGCAAGAAAAGGAGAGGGGTCACATCTCATGATTAATTAGCAAAGTTTTCCGTGGGCAAAAGAAAGAGCAACAGGAGTGTTATGCTTTTTCCCAAAGGGAAGACTCCCAGAATTTGGTCAGTGGAAACGTGAAGCTATGGGCACAAGTACGCATAGAGATCCAGGGGTCAGGAAGCATAGTGGTGGGTCAGTGACTTCGGTTGTGGGCAGACGCAGTACCTATCATACAGAGGAAGGAGATAGCCCGTCTGATTGATTGGCAATGTCTGCCATGGGAGATGTTAGGAGAGAGGTTGTATAACTGTCCTGTTCTGCTTGGAGGGAAGAAAGAATTACAAAGACCTGTCCCTTCCAGCATTTGGCCATGAGATCTGGCCAGGTGAGGGGTAAGGTGAGCGAAGAGCTCAGTGGAGGAAGAAGCACCATGTTTGATTTTGATTACAAATATCTGCACAGGCCAGGGAAAGAAGAGGAGTGGTGTAAGTTACAATCTAAAAGTAACATCTGAGCTAAAAGTTACATCTGAGGCCAAGCAAGGTGGCTCATGCCTATAATCCTAGAACGCTTGGAGGCTGAGTCAAGTGGATTGCCTAAGTTCAGGAGTTTGAGACCAGCCTGAACAAGAGTTAGACCCCATCTCTACTAAAAATAGAAAAACTAGATGGGTGTTGTGGAAGGCGCCTATAGTCCCGGCTACTTGGAGGGCTGAGGCAAGAGGATTGCAGAAGCCCAAAAGTTTTGTTTTGTTTTTTTTTTTG
>NW_003852628.1:642856-648276 GCF_000181295.1 Otolemur garnettii
TGTATGTGGCTGGCGCCTTAGCCGCTTGAGCCACAGGCACCGAGCCAGAGCCCAAAAGTTTGAGGTTGCTATGAATTATGACACCACGGCACTCTACCCATGGTGACAGTGAGACCGTCTTAAAAAAAAAAAAAGTAACATCTGCCATAGGAAAGGGAGAAGAGAGAGATGGCACAGTACGAAGTTTTTGCTTGGGACAGAGAGGCAGAAGGGCTACCTTCCTCTCAGGAGTCAGAGAAGCCATACGGTCTGGCCACCCTCCTGCTTCTGTATGTCAAATCTATGACACCTACCCCTTCTGGCCTCACGGATTGGTGCGGGAGGGTATTGGTCTGTATCCAGGAGTCTGGGTTGCTCTAAAAGTTGACAGTTGAGCAGATGCCAATGCTTGTTGACAGTGACATACAATAGCTGCATGTCTACAGCATCTCTTGGCCCTTCCACACCCTCACATTCACTGTTCTCGTGCAGCCTGACATTAAGCATATACCTGGGGCCACTGCAGGCACTCCCTGAGATGTTGTGGGCTCCCCGGGCTTCATTTGGCAACTTTATACACTGGCAGCCAGCTGCACACTCACTTGGATATGATCTGCTATTTACAGAGGAATTTCAGAGACTCACAGATGTCACACTCTGATGCATGTGTCACACACACTCAGAAGTCACAAACTCAGAGTGATATACACTCAACAGTCATACACAGGCAGATTCACTCACGCTTGGGAATCACATATCAGGATGCCAGAACCTGGATTCAGTCACACTGAGATGCCACACACTCAGAAGCCATGTGCCCATTTGGACAAACACACATAGGCACTGTAGACACTGACCTAGAAACCATGCGCCCCCTCCCTGGGCCTCGCACAGCACACCTGCTAACTCCTCCAGCCAACTTCTTCTGATGCTCACCGGAGCAGCCTCATGCTCTCTTAGAGGCAGCCACTTGCTGAAATGTCACAGACATTTGTCACACACCACACATGGCAGTCCTTTATTGTTTACTTGGATGGTACCTTTGTTCATCCCACACCCTCACAGGGCCACCATGCCTACTCAATGCCTCCTGTCTTGCTGGACTAGAGGCTCTCTGCCCTCATGATGTTTGCTGTGTGCCAGCCCAGGACAGGGCCCCACTTCTCTGCCCAAACCAGGACAGGTGATGGCCAGCTAACAAACAGCAGTACAGTCAGTATCCCTTCTGACTAATCCATACTCTTGCCATACAGCTTGGACATATTTTAAATAAAGGTTAATGTATGTCAGTAAACATCTTGTTTGTGGACACACACAGATCTTAAGGTCCGTGGCTTGGGGTTGCTGTCACTGTCAGCCATCAAATGTCACATACCAACTTGGCTGTTGTGCCAGTCAGATGCCACATAAACATAGGCACAGTTAATTTTTTTTTTTTTGAGGCAGTCTTATTATGTCGCCCTTGGTAGAGTGCTATGGCATCACAGCTCACAGCAACTTCAAACTCTTGGGCTCAAGCGATTCTTTTGCCTCATTCTCCCAAGTAGCTGGGACTACAGGCACCTGCCACAATGCCTGGCTTTTTTTTTTTTTTTTTTTTTGGCAATTGTCATTGCTGGTTAGCTGGCCTAGGCCAGGTTCTAATCCGCCAACTTCAGTATATATGGCTAGCAGCATAACCACTGTGCTACGGGTGCTGAGCCAGGCACAGTTATTTTTGTGGCCATGGCCACTTAGTTACTGTAAGGTGGAACTGCACTATGGGAGGGACAGAATATAGGGCCACCTGAGGGCACAGAGGTAGGGTCCAGGCCTGGGCCTATTTCTAACCTCTGTCTTTCCCTTACTTCCCAGTACCTGAGATGGAGCCTTCTGGTACCAGTGACAGCGACAGCATCAATGCTTTGTGCACACAGATCAGCTCGTCTTTTGCGAGTGCTGGATCACCAGCACCAGCTCCACCATCTGCCACAACAGGTGAATCTATCCCTTCTGGGGACAGACACCCTTCAGTGCCCCTCCTGCATTCCCCTTCTCCATTCAGGGCTAATCCGGGGATTTCACAGGCTTAGAACCTTCATGGCATCACCTTAGAACCACAGATCATTTTAGAGCCATGAGATTATCTTACAACCACGGGGTCATCTTAGAACCCTGAGGTCATCTCATAGGCATGGGGTTATCCTAGAATCACGGGATCACCTCAGAGCCAAGAGACTTTTTTTTTTTTGAGACAGCTTACAATGTTGCCCTCAGTAGACTGCCATGGCATCACAGCTCACAGCAACCTCAAACTCGTGGGCTTAAGAGATTCTCTTGCCTCAGCCTCCCTAGTAGCTGGGACTACAGGCGCCTGCTACAATGCCCTGCTTTTTTTTTTATTGTAGTTGTCCTGGGCTGGATTCGAACCTGCTAGCTCCGGTGTACGTGGCTGGCGCCCTAGCCACTGAGCTGCAGGGGCCAAGCCAAGCCAAAAGATCATTTTAGAACCATTTAATCACTTTAGAATCCTGGGTCTTCTTAGAGCCATGGGCTTATCCTAGAACCACAGGGGTACCTCAGAGTATCAAACAGTATAACTGTAGAACTCTAGAATCTTAGAAGACACAAATAGGACTGATGAATTTTCTCATTGTATTAGAATAATGCACTGTGAGAAAAATCCATGCAATCTTAGAATCTGGCTTCCTAAAACAGAATATTCTGTAAATATTAGAATCAAGTGTGATATTCTAAATATTTAATTCTAGGCGTGGCACTGACCAGTCAGAAGAACAGTGGGACTGGGCAGATGTCGGTCCTACTTAGCCTTTTCCATCATAGAACCTTAGAGTCTCAGAATTACATGTTCTTAGCACTGAAGAGCCATTATGTCAGGGGTCCTCAAACTTTTTAAACAGGGGGCCAGTTCACTGTCCCTCAGACCATTGGAGGGCCAGACTGTGGGCCCCGGTATGAGTTGGCTGGTAAGCAGGACAGGCAGCGGCGGCAAAAACACCCAGCGGGTCAGAGAAATGTCCTAGGCTGGCTGCATGTGGCCCGTAGGCCGTAGTTTGAAGATGCCTGCATTATGTGGTCCGGAATGGTCAAATCACTTGCCCAAAGTCAACACAGCTAGTGAGGAGCAGAGCTGGGATTCAAAGGGAGGCAGTCTGGCCCCCATGTCTGTGCTGCAAGCCCCACGTCATCCTGATTACCAGCTTGGGCTGCTTCCATGGAAGCCCTTGCCACTCACTTACCCCTCTCTTCTCTCTAGGGACTTCTGCTTGGGGTGAGCCCACCGTGCCCCCTGCAACTGCCTTCCAGCCTGGACACAAGCGGACACCTTCAGAGGCTGAGCGATGGCTGGAAGAAGTATCCCAGGTGGCCAAGGCCCAGCAGCAGCAGCAGCAGCAGCAGCAACAGCAGCAGGCAGCCTCGGTGCCTGCAGTGCCCACCATGCCTCCTGCCCTGCAGCCTTTCCCCGCCCCTGTGGGGCCCTTCGACACAGCACCTGCCCAGGTGGCCATGTTCCTGCCGCCCCCACACATGCAGCCCCCTTTCGTGCCCGCCTACCCGGGCTTGGGCTACCCGCCCATGCCCCAGGTGCCTGTAGTAGGCATCACACCCTCACAGATGGTGGCCAATGCCTTCTGCTCAGCTGCCCAGCTCCAGCCCCAGCCTGCCACCCTTCTTGGAAAAGCTGGAGCCTTCCCACCCCCTGCTGCACCCAGTGCCCCTGGGGGCCAGGCCCGCCCACGCCCCAATGGGGCCCCCTGGCCTCCAGAGCCAGCGCCTGTCCCAGCTGAGTTGGACCCCTTTGAGGCCCAGTGGGCAGCATTAGAAGGCAAACCTGCTGTAGAGAAGCCTTCTAATCCCTTTTCTGGAGACCTGCAGAAGACCTTTGAGATTGAACTGTAGCCTGAGCTGCCCTGCCCACCCCATCATCTCCAGGTGCCCCCTGCCTGGGAGTAGAGGCACAACCTCTCCCCTAGTCCTGCTCCCTGAGGCTGTGCCTCTCCCCTCCTCGACACCCCTTCTCTCAGCTACCCCCAACACTACAGAACCAACATTGTGACACCCTGGTCGTGACAGGACAGAATTCCAGGACTGACCCAGCCTGGCTAAGGGAGCCATTTCACTGCCAGACATAGGCTGGCAACACCCCTTTCCCTACCCCAGACACAGGGGAGGGCCACAGTCCCACCGAATGCCCTCAGTTCGTGCCACATCCCCCAGTTTCTGTTCTTGACCTCCCACCTTCCAGTGTTGGGCAGAATGGAGGAGGGATGGCTGCTTAGGGGCTTTGCAGGGCCCCACACGAGTGCCCACCCCAAATCTGATCATCTCCTTCCCCCATACACAGCACAAGCTAAGGGCTTCCCTCTGCCCACCTGCTGCGTTCACTGCCAATGCTGTGCTCATCCCTGTTGCCTCCCCCACTCTGGGACCCAGGTCTCATTGGGGCAGGGGCCGAGTTGGGGGCCTGGGAGGCAGGGGAGGGGAAGAAGATGCTCAGTTACCTCATGTCGGTGCCCTCTGGGAAGGGGTCCGGAAAGAAGGGGAAGGGGTGCCTGGTGGGTACTTTTCTATCTTTTATTTCCAGATTTTTTTTGTATCTAAACTCGCAGATTTGTATTATACAAGGACAGCCAATAAAGGAAGAATATAATGGTGCCCCGTGGGAGCAGAGGGTGTGTGTAGGGATGGTTTATGGCCACAGAGCTTTTCCTCCTGAGTCATTTACTAAAACCAGAGGGAGTACAGGGTTTCCCTGAGTCATAACAGGGTCACAGGTATCGCTGACTCAGCGCCTGCCAGTTGGGCATTAAAAGGAGCCAAAATCAATCACCCCATTTCTGTTCCTGACAAATTTTGAACCTAGGAATTAAAAAAAATTATAAACTAATGCTAACACTTCAATATTAATATTTTAGGTAATCAGGTTGGTAATAGTACATCTTTAACCATGCTGACAAATTCTTGTTTTTTTAGTTGCATTTTCCATAACTCAGGCTAATGTGTCACCTGACAGGCAGTGTGTTGTTTAGCCGTCTATTTTTCTTTTTTTGAGACAGAGTCTCACTGTGTCACCCTCAGTAGAGTGCTGTGGCATCACAGCTCACAGCAACCTTAAACTCTTGGGCTTAAGCAATTGTCTCGCCTCAGCCTCCCAAGTAGCTGGGACTATAGGCCCACACCACAATGCCTGGCTATTTTTTTGTTGCAGTCATTTAGCTGGCCTGGGCCAGGTTCAAACCCACCACCCTTGGTATATGTGGCTGTAAGCACTGTGTTACAGGCGCCCAGCTGTTTAGCATTCTATTTGATGGCTCCCTGGATCATATAAATTTTATAGAGTTTTGGGTTTTTTTTTTGAGACAGAGCCTCAAGCTGTCCCCCTGGGTAGAGTGCTGTGGCATCACAGCTCACAGCAACCTCCAACTCCTGGGCTCAAGCGA
>NW_003852628.1:648923-650475 GCF_000181295.1 Otolemur garnettii
CACCCTTAGTAGAGTGCGGTGGTGTCATAGCTCACAGCAACCTCGAACTCTTGGGCTCAAGTGCTCCTCTTGCCTCAGCCTCCCAAGTAGCTGGGCCTACAGGCGCCTGGCTAATTTTTCTATTTTTAGTAGAGATAGGGTCTCACTATTGCTCAAGCTGGTCTTAAACTCCTGAGCTTAAGCAATCCACCCTCTTGCACATCCCACAGTTCTGGGATTGCAGGTAAGAGGCACTGTGTAGCCCTTAACCCAGGTTTAAATCCTTTGACCCTTCAGACTAAGTCAGGAGCACCTTGGGTCCTACAGCCTCTGTGGTTCTGTCTGGGCCTTGACCCCTCAGTGTCTGTGCCCCCCCCCATCCTCAACCTGACCTATTCTAGGTTGCCACTATCTAGTGGCAGCCTGTCTGCCCTACCAGATGGTGAGGGATAGGAGGGTCTAATGCTGTCTGGATCACTTCCCGGTGACAGCACAGGGCCAGGCACAGAAGAGACAATCTCAGCTGTTTGCCTCTGGGAACCACTAGGGAGTGAGAGGGGCAGAAAGGACCTAGGACTGGGACAGAGCTAATTTAAGCAACTGGACAGAAGGGGAACTGAGGCCACAAAGCTCATAGCAATAGTGGGACGGTGAAGCTACCTGCCTGACTGAGCTTTGCACAACCATTCTTCCCAGTGTCCAGAGTAGTCCTCCTCAGGGCTGCCCCCACAACGGTCCACGTGGACGCAGATGGGAAGGAGGCCATCCTGGGAAACTCCACAGACCTGTTACCTCCCAAAGACCTCCTAAGCGCTCCTTTCAGCCAATTTCCCCATCTCCCTCCCACTCCCTGGATCAAGACAGAGCTTCCCTCCACACTCAGACTGCGGAGCAAGGGTTAACCCTCCCATGCTCCACTTCTGGCCTTCGGCCCTCTTGCAACAGACGAAGACACCGAAGTAAATCCCCTTCCCCAGAGTCTCGTTCCAACTAAGCGCCCATCGAGGTCGGGGGGACAGCGCTCCCTTTCCCATTCCCTGGGGACAGTCTCGCTATTTTGGCAGGTTCCCCGGCGGAGCCAGCGCGCTCCCGCCCAGCTTCCTGTTTTCGCGGAGAGGAACGAGCTCTGCAGAGCCGCGTGGCGCCCCCTGCAGGCCGCCGCCCTGGGGGGGACATCCCGGCCCTCCGCCCGCTCTGCGCTGCACCGCGTCCGGACCGCCCTCCGGAGAGCGGCCTTGGTGCTCCCTGGGGCCCGCCGCTCCCAGCACCCTCGGAGGCTCACCTGCCACAGTGTCGCCGGGATCTCTTTGCAAACATTCCACGGATGTGAAGGACCGGGCCGCTGCCTCGGCCGGTACCCGCAGACCTCCGGCTCCGGCTCCGGCGAGGCTGCAGAGACGCTCGGCGAGCGCGGTGCAGTAGCACCCCCTTGTGGCCCTGACCTCGCGGCGCCCGAAGGGGCTGACTCGTGATTCTGGGCGACAGCACCCTGACCTCTAAAGCAGAAATTTTGCTTAAAAAACAAAATTAGTGGCTCGGCGCCTGCGGCTTAAGTGGCTAAGGCGCCAGCCAC
>NW_003852628.1:650694-665485 GCF_000181295.1 Otolemur garnettii
AAAAAAAAAAATTGGCGTGCATAACACCAATATGGATAATATTATCCCTCAGGCCCTGCCTCAGCTGTTTTTTCCTCTGGGAAGTCCTCCCTGATTCCCCCAGTTTGGATCAGGAGCCTCCTGTGGGCTCCTATGGTGGTTATGCTACCCCATCTCTGCTCGCATTCCTCCTCCTAGTTTTGACCCTCTGTCTGTGTTCCGTCTCCTACCCTGGTACCCACTCCAACCCTTCTGACTGTGCTCCTCAAGCCCCTAGATCGTGCCCCCATCCCGCCCCGAATCACCCTGACCGTAACCCCCTATCCCGGCCCTGACTCTTCTAGGCTGTCACTGTCTATGTGGGGGTCCACCTCCCTCCTGCGCAGAAAGCCACAGAGGGCAGGGATAAGGGCTGTCTTGGCCACCACTGTGTCCCACTGTCACCAAGGGCCAGTTGCTGAGGCGCAGATGACCTACACTCACCCCTAGGAAATATTTATTTACTCTCTCAACACATAATTTAACAGCTTTATAAGGGTATAATTTACCTATTATAAAATTCACCTGGCTGTGCCAGGTGGCTCACACTCCTAGCACTCTGCGAGGCCAAGGCAGGAAGATCATTTGAACTCAGGAATTCCAGACCAGCCTGAGCAAGATCACGATCCCGTCTCTACAATGTCATGGCAGATGCCTGTAGTCCTACCTACTCGGGATGCTGAGGCAGAAGGAGTGCGTGTACCCAGGAATTTGAGGTTGCTGTGAGCTATGATGATGCCACCACACTCTAACCTGGGCAACAGCACTCCAGCCTGGGCAACAGAGTGAGACTGTCTCAAGAAAAAAAAATGTTTGTTTAAGTGACAACCATTCTGAATGATTTTACAGTTGTGCAACCATCACTATCCAATTTTAGAACATTTCTGTCACCATAAATCTCTTTTTTCAGTGGCATGTGTAGCTCAGTGGGCAGGGCACTGGCCACATACACATAGGGTGGCTGGTTGGAGCACGGCCCGGGCCTGCTAAGCAACAGTGACAACTGCAACCAAAAAATAGCCGGGTGCTGTGGCAGGTGCCTGTAGTCCCAAATACTTGGGAGGCTGAGGCAAGAGAATCACTTAAGCCCAAGAATGTGAGGTTGCTGTGAGCTGTGACGCCACAGCACTCTACCCAGGACGACAGCTTGACACTCTGTCTCAAAAAAAAAATCTCTTTTTTCCACTTTCAATTGCCTGTTCCCAGCCCAGTCCCAGGTAACCCCAGGTCCACTTTCTGTCACATATGGATTGCTTCCTTCATTTTGCAAGTATTTTCTGAATACTTATTTTCATTGGTTATTGAGTACTGAGGATACACAATGGTCCTGTCTTTAGGGAACTCAAAAGTCTGGCTGCAGTGTTAAGTAATGGGGGAAGTAAGTCCACTCATTCATTCATTCAAAAAACGTCTATTGCACACCTGCCATATTCCCACTCTTTGGGGCCCTGGGGATATATTAATAGCACTGGAAGGAAAAGAAAAAGACAAAAATCTCTACTCTGCTGGAGTTGATACTTTAATGCAGGCGTCCTCATACTACAGACCCCGGGCCAGCGGGTATTTTTGCCACCACTGCCTGTCTTGCTTAGCAGCTGACTCATCCCGGGGCCCACAGTCCGGCTCTCCAACGGTCTGAGGGACAGTGAACTGGTCCCCTGTTTAAAAAGTTTGAGGACCCCTGCTTTAATGGAAAGATGAAAAAATAAAGAACTATGCAGGCCAGGTGCTCTGGGAGGCCAGGCAGGGGGATCCCTTGAACTCAGGAGTTCACAACCAGCCTGAGCAAGAGTGATACTCTCATCTCTACCAAAAAATAGAAAAATTAGCTGGGCTTTGTGGTACATGCTTGTAGTCCCGTCTACTCTGGAGGATGAGTCAGGAGGGTCACTTGAGCCCAAGAGTCCGAGGTTGCAGTGGGTACAGTGACACCACTTCACTGTATCCTTCCCAGCAGCAGACAGCAGAGCAAGACTCTGTATTAAAGAAAAAGAAAAAATGAAAGAAAGAAAACAAATAAACAGGCCAGGGTTAGTAGGGTCATACCTTTAACCCCAGCACTTTGGAAGGATCATTTGAGGCCAAGAGTCTGAGGTTTCAGTGAGCTGTGATTAATGTTAGTGCACTGCAGCCAGGGTGCCAGAGTGAGAAAGGAAAGAAAAGAAAGGAAGAAAGAGGCAGCGCTCGTAGATCAGCTGGCAGGGCACTGGCCACATACACCTAGGGTGGTGGGTTCAAACCCGGCCTGGGCCTGCTAAGCAACAATGACAACTGCAACCAAAAAATAGCTGGGCATTGTGGTGGGTGCCTATAGTCCTAGCTATTTGGGAGGCTGAGGCAAGAGGATCGCTTAAGCCCAGGAGTTTAAGATTGCTGTGAGCTGTGATGCCACGGCAGTCTACCCAGCACTCTACCCAGGGCGACAGCTTGAGACTCTGTCTTAAAATAATAATAGAAAAAGAGAGAAAGAGAGGGAGAGAAAGAAAGAAGCAAGGAAGGAAAGAAAAGAGAGAGGGAGGAAGGAAGGAAAAGGAAGAAAGAAAGAGGGAGGGAAGGAAGGAAGGAAGGGGGCAGAGAGAGAGAGAAAAGATGCATAATATAATGGTTGTTTGTGAGAAGTGTAATGAAGAAAAATAAAGCAGAGAAAAGGGAGTGAGAGTGACAGGTGTGAGTTTAGAGAGGGTAGTCAGGAAAGGCTCCTCTGAAAAGAAAATATTTATTTAGACATGAGTGAAGAGAGGGGGTTATAGCCATATCTGGGAGCAGTGTATCTGGCAAGGGGAACAGCCAGCGCAATGGCCCTGAAGTGGGAACAAGCTGCAGGTCAGGGGGCTGGTGTGTTGTAAGGGACAAAGAGGGCAATTGGAGTTGCCTAGTAGGCCAGATAAGGCAGGGCCTGGGAAGCAGGGTAAGAGTATGCCTCCCAATCTAAGAATGACAAGCAGCCACGTGACGGGTTTCCAGAAGGGAGTGACACGATCTGGTTTATAGTTAAAGGTTTTACTCTGGCCATCATAGAAAAATGGATGATGGAGTGGCAAGCAGAGAGTTCAGAGAGGAGGCTGTGGCCATGTCCCAGGTGAGAGAGATGATGACCTAGGCGAGGGCAGGGCAATGGAGAGGGCCGAGAGCATGAACTGTGCACTGACTAGGAGATGGAGCCAAGATGTACAAATCAGGGACATTAGTGAGACAGCTGGGGAAACGTGTATGTGGACTGGATGAAAATGGTTTTGTGGTTATGTAAGAGAATATCCTTGTTCTGAATATCTGCTGAGACATTTGGGTGAAATGTCAGAGAATGACTGCAAGCAGTTCTCAAAATGGATTTTTCTCTCAATATGTATATAGATACCTGCAGATAGATAGATAGATAGATTCATTGAAGAATTGCTTATGGGGGGGGTCTTCAAAAAGTTCATGGAGGATGGGGACAGGTACAGTGGCTCACACCTGCACTCCTACACTCCGGGAGGCCAACACAGGTGGATTGCCTGGGCTCAGGAATTCGAGACCAGCCTGAGCTAGAGTGAGACCCTGTCTCTAAAAATAGCCCTGCATCCTGGCAGGTGCCTGTAGTCCCAGCTACTCAGGAGGCTAAAGCAAGAGGATTGCTTGAGCCCAAGAGTTAGAGGTTGCTGTGAGCTATGACTGACACCACAGCACTCTACTGAGGGCAACAAAGTGAGACTCTGTCTCAAAAAAAAAAACAAGTTCATGGAAAACATATTATGAAAATGGTATACATGGCATTTAAACATTTTTTGCACAAAAATAAACTAGTATTAACTTGTTATAAGATGTCTGAACAAGATCTACTTTGAGGCATTAGGAAGGGTAAAATCACCTTTTTTTTTTTTTTGGTAGCAGTTTTTGGCCAGGGCTGGGTTTGAACCCGCCACCTTCAGCAAATGGGGCCAGTGCCCTACTCCTTTGAGCCATAGGTGCCACCCCAGTTTTTTTTTTTATTGATACAAATTCTCACTTGGTCACCCTCGGTAGAGTGCTGTGGCGCCATAGCTCACAACAACCTCAAACTCTTGGGCTCAAGCGATTCTCTTGCCTCAGTCTCCCTAGTAGCATGGATTACAGGCGCCTGACACCACTCTTTTTTGTTGTTGTTTTGCAGGCCCAGCTGGGTGCGAACCCGCCAGCACCAGAGCTTGAGGCTGGTGCCCTGACCACTGAGGTACAGGTGTCCCAGCCAGTAAAATCACTTTTAAAAGAGCCCTGTCAGAGCAACATGATTTCTGCTAAAATTGAAGGAAGAACAAACATCAAATTTATGGTGACATTTGGGTGGAAGATCAGTGAAATTACTGATGCATTGTGAAAAGTTTTCGGGGACAATGCCCCAAAGAAATCAGCAGCTTACAAATGGACATAGGATATCTCCAGGGTGCTGGAGATAAAGCCTGAAGTGGCTGAACATCCATAGCAACTTGCAAGGAAAAATATTAATCCTATTTGCACCCTAATTGAAGAGAACTGACCACTAACAGCAAAAACAATAGCAACACCACAGACATCTCAGCTGCTTCGGCTTACACAATTCTGACTCAAAAGTTAGAGTGGAACAAACTTTCCACTTGATAGGTGCCAAAGCTGCTGCACCCAGGTCAGCTGCAGAAAAGAACAGAGCTTTCAATGGAGAATTTAAACAAGTGGGATCAAGATCCTAAAGCATTTCCTGGAAGAACTGTAACAGGAGATGGAACAGGGCTTCATCAGCATGACCTTGAAGACAGAGCACAATCAAAGCAATGGTTACCAAGAGGCGGAAGGTCCAGTCACAGCAAAAGCAGACAAGTCTAGAGCAAAGGTCGAGGCAACAATTTGCGGGGATGCTCAAGGCATCTTGCTTGTTGACTTTCTGAAGGGCCAAAGAACGATCACATCTGCTTATTACGAAAGTGTTTGAGAAAGTCAGCCAGAGCTTCAACAGAAAGTGCCCAGAAGACCTTCACCCAGGAGTCCTTCTCCATCAGGACAATGCTCTCGCTTATTCCTCTCATCAAACAAGAGCAATGTGGGAGAGTTTTGATGGGAAGTCTCTAAGCCTCCACCTTCCAGTCCTGGTTTGACTTCTTTTGACATTTTTGTTTCCTAATCTTCAAAACAACTGCAAAGGGCACCAATTTTCTTCAATTGATGTGGAAAGATTGCAGAGACAGGGACAAATTCCCAGGACCCTCAGTTCTTTAGGGATAAATTAAATAGCTGATATGATTTCTTTAAAAAGTGTCTTAAACTTGGTGGAGCTTATGTTCAGAAATAAAGTTTATATTTTCATTTTTATCTGTTAATTCCACTTTTCCATAAACCTTTCTTTCTTTTTTCTTTTCTTTGAGTCTTACTCTGTCACCCTGGGGCTGAGTGCTGTGGCATCATCATAGCTCACAGCAACCTTAAACTTTTGGTTCTCAAGAGATCCTTCTGCCTTAGCTTCCCAAGTAGCTAGGACTACCGGCACCTGCCACACGTCTGCCTAATTGTTCCTAGTTTTAGTAGAGAAGGTGTCTTGCTCTTACTCAGGCTGGTCTCCAACTCCTGAGCTCAAGCAATCTGCCTGCCTTGCCCTAGTGCTATGATTATAGGCGTCCGCCACCATGCCTGGCCTTCCATGAACTTTTTGACATTCCTTCACAAATAGCAATATAGTGTCTTATATGTATAAGCTTAATTAGTTATCTTCATAGCTTATAGATACCTATAGATGGATAGGTATAGAAAAGGAGTGACAGACATGGCTAATTGGTTTGTTTGTTTTTTATTTATTTTTTTGAGACAGAGTCTCACTTTGTTGCCCTTGGTAGAGTGCTGTGGCATCACAGCTCACAGTAACCTTCAGCTCTTGGGCTTAGGTGATTCTCTTGCCTCAGCCTCCCAAGTAGCTGGGACTACAGGTGCCTGCCACAATGCCAGGCTATCTTTTTTGTTGCAGTTTGGCCGGGGCTGGGTTCAAACCTGTCACCCACGGTATATGGGACCAGCGCCCTACTCACTGAGCCACAGGCGCCGCCCAGACATGGCTAATTGTTAAAAACAAAAAAACCCTTGGCCACATGCAATGGCTCATTCACGTGATCCTAGCCCTCCGGGAGGCCAAGGCAGGTGAATCGCTTAAGCTCAGGAGTTGGAGACCAGGCTGAGCAAGAACAAGAGTACATACATCTCTACTAAAAACAGAAAAGGAACCTGGCTTTGTGGTGGGTGCCTGTGGTCCCAACTCTCTGGAGGCTGAGGCAGGAGGATGGCTTGAGCCCAAGAGTTTGAGGTTGCTGTGAGTGACAATGATGCCGTCATACTCTAGCTAGGACAACAGAGTAAGACTGTCTCAAAAGAAAGGGGAAAAAGGCGGCACCCGTAGCTCAGCGCATGTAGCGCCAGCCACATACGCCCAGGCTGGCGGGTTTGAACTCCGCCCGGGCCCGCCAAACAACAGTGACAACTGCAACCAAAAAAATAAAAAGGAGGCGGCTTGGCACCTGTGGCTCAAGCAACTAAGGCGCCAGCCACATACACCTGAGCTGGTGGGTTCGAATCTAGCCCGGGCCCGCCAAACAACAATGAGGGATGCAACGCCCCCCAAAAAAAATAGTCAGGCATTGTGGCGGGGGCCTGTAGTCCCAGCTACTTGGGAGGTGGAGGCAGGAGAATCACTTGAGCCCAGAAGTTGGAGGTTGCTGTGAGCTGTGAGGCCATAGCACTCTACCCAGGGGGACAGCTTGAGGCTCTGTCTAAAAAAAAAGAAGACGAAAAGAAAGAAAGGGCTTGGCCCCCGTAGCACAGTGGTTAGGGCGCTGACCACATGCACCAAGGCAGGCAGGTTTGATCCTGGCCCAGGCCAGCTAAACAACAATGACAACTGCAACAAAAAAATAGCCAGGCATTGTGGTGGGCATCTGTAGTCCGAGCTACTCGGGAGGCTGAGGCAAGAGAATCACTTAAGCCCAAGAGTTTGAGGTTGCTGTGAGCTTTATCGTCATGGCACTCTACTGACTGAGGGCAACAAAGTGAGACTCTGTCTCAAAAAAAAAAAAAATGAAGGAAGGAAGGAAGAAAGAAAGCATGGTGAATTCACATCAAGGGTATGTGGTTATACCTTATACTTTTTCAGCAACGCTTCTGCATGTTTAGAAATTTTCAAAGTAACAGGTCAGAGGTGAGGGAAGCATCTGTTTTAAAGGTGAGCAACCCATGTCAATGGGTTTGGTATGTGTCGTCAGAAGAGGAACCCACACCCAGGTTCCTGGCTTGAGGTTCTGGGTGGGGCTGTGCTGGAGCCTGGGAAGACTGTGATTGTGGAGGAATATGCTAGGTCCAGGCCCAGGAGACCCCAGGGATGTATTCATTCAGATGCACAGCCAAATGAAGACGAGGCCCCTCTTGGTACCTCTGTTCAGTGTAGCTCCACCTGTTCAGCTGAAGACAGGGCATGTGGGGAACGGGCAGGGCTGTCTTAGGAGTGAGTGAGCCTGGGGCTCACATTTTGTTCTCTGGCCAGTGGGGCCTGAAGGCACTACAGTGGGCTTGGTGCATTTTTCCAGAGATGTTTCTTTGTGGAAGTCACCGGCTCATTATCTATTTTTTTTTTTTTTTTTGAGACAAAGTCTCACTATGTCGTCCTCAGAGCGTCATGGCGCCACAGCTCACTACAACTCAAACTCTTGGGCTCAAGCAGTTCTCTTGCCTCAGTCTCCCAAGTGGCTGGGACTACAGGAGGCTGCCACAATGCCCAGCTATTTTGTTGTTGTTGCTGCAGTTGTCATTGTTATTTGGCTGGCCTGGGCCATGTTCTAACCTGCCACTTTTGGTGTATGAGGCTGGCACCATAACCACTGTGCTACAAGCGCCGAGTCTCATTACCTATTTTTTAATGTATGCATGAGAGAGAAAGAAAGAGAATAGGGGGCGAGAAATTGATTCACTTTTGAGGCTTCTCCAGGTTTTGGAACAATCTTTGAAAACCCCTTCATCCACAACATTTTATAGCTGTCCCATAACTTGTGTAGTTAATCCATAAGGGGTGGGTTTTGTAGCATAACCACTATTATAAGGGGTGTTATGGTTCACATTCTTATCACTAAATACTTCTGTACATATAAGAAAGCCATTTTTTATTGATCCTTCTCTTTCCCCCCCGTTTCAACAACTCTGTAGTCAGGATGAGTCTTATAAATGATTATGTGTCATAGTTTAATAGGCAGCTTCTTCTTCCTCCCTTGGTGATTTGAAGTAACAATGCATCTCACCGCAGATGGGTTCTTAGATTTCAATGACCATGGCAATAACAGTAACACTCAAAAAAAAGAAAAATAGTAACACTCAGAGAAAACACTCATATAACACTCTGTGCTAAGCTCTGAGTCAAGTTAAATCTTACAGCAACCTTTAAAGGTAGGTGGCTACCATTGTTGTCTCCATTTTCTAGATGAGAAATTGAGACACGGAGTGGTTAAGGAAGTTGCCTAAAGTCACACAGCTGGCAAATAATAGGTGGAAATTAGAACCTAAGCAGTAGTTCCAGAGTCTCTATGTTTTTTGTTTGTTTTTGAGACAGAGTCTCACTATGTCATCCTCAGTAGAGTGCTGTGGCATCATAGCTCAACCTCAAACTGTTTTTATTTTTTTAGAGACAGAGTTGGTAAAGTACTATGGTGTCACAGCTCACAGCAATCTCCAGCTCTGGGGCTCAGGTGATTCTCTTGCCTCAGCTGGGACTATAGGCACCCGCCACAATGCCTGGCTATTTTGTTGTTGTTGCAGTTTGGCTGGGGCCAGGTTTGAACCTGCCACCCTCAGTATATGAGGCCGGCGCCCTACTCACTAAGCCACAGGCGCTGCCCAACCTCAAACTCTTGAGCTTAAGTGATTCTCTTGCCTCAGCCTCCAAAGTAGCTGAGATTACAGACATCCCCCACAACTCCTGGTTAGTTTTTCTATTTTTAGTAGAGATGGAGTCTCACTCTTGCTCAGGCTGGTCGCCATCTCTTGAGCTCACGCAATTCACCTGCCTCAGCCTCCCAGAGTGCTGAGATTACAGGCGTGAGTCACAGAGTCCAGTCCTGCTTTTGACATTTTGGACTGGGCTGCCTCTACATTGCTGCAAGACCAGTCATCCTGGGCTTATAAATGCCTTTAGAACAGGTTTCAAATCTTAGTTAAGGGTCCCCTGGGGGTCCCTGAGATCTTTTGTCCTCAAAGTTAAAACTTATTATTATTTTCATGATAATGCCAGGATATTTTTTGCCTGTTGCACTCTCATTCTCTCACAAATGTACAGTGGTGTTTTCAGAGGCTCCATGACATGTGATGACAGTAGTTGTCACTCTGCCAGCTAATGGAATGTGTGTTTGTGGATTCTTGTATTCTTTAAATTGTCAGTTTTAAGTGCTATTATTGTAAATATCAACAGTTACAACCCATAGAAATGAAAGCTTTTTAGGATCCTTAATACTTTAAAGAATATCAGACCAAAAAGTCCCAGAACAGCTCCCTATGGCAACCATTTCCCAAGTCACCATGACAATCAGTAAGCAATCCTACACAGCTCCAGATATTCATTTTTCCAAGCACTGGTCCTGGATGGGAATCACAGTTACCAGCTTCTTAGAGCCCATTGGAGTTTGTGCCTGTTAGGCGTCTATGCTAAAACGTCATGTTGAACCTTCCCAGTACTTCCAGAATTGCTACCAAGGCCCAAAGCTGAGGACAAAAGCGGCCAATAACCCCAAAGCCTAAGTTCAAAGTCACTGCTAACAGAACCAGCCATCTCCCCCATGAACCTACTGAGAGGACTCAGGGCTGGCCAGGAAAGAATGGAGAAGAGAATGGAAATGCCTATTTGGGAGGGGGGGGGAATGAGAGAGGAGCGTCCTCAAGAGAGGCTACACATCTCTCCAACCCCATGAACTTTGAATCAGGTTTCAGCCTAAAGTTATATATATATATATATATATATAGGCTCGGCCCCTATAACACAGTGGTTACGGTGCCAGCCACATACACTGAGGGTCGTGGGTTCGAACCCGACCAAGGCCAGCTAAACAACAATGTCAACTGCAACAAAAAATAGCCGGGCATTGTGGTATGCACCTGTAGTCCCAGCTACTTGGGAGGCTGAGGCAAGAGAATTGCTTGAGCCCAAGAGTTTGAGTTGCAGTGAGCTGTGACAGCACATCACTCTACTGAGGGCGAAATAGTGTGACTCTGTCTCAAATATATATATATATACACACACATATATTCATTTATTTATTTATTTTTGAGACCACATCTCACTCTGTCAACCTGGGCAGAATACCCTAGCTTCATAGCTCACAGCAACCTCAAACTCTTGGGTTCAAGCAATCCTCTTGCTTCAGCCTTCAAAGTAGCTGTGACTACAGATGCCTACCACAATGCCTGGCTCTTTTTTTAGAGATGGGGTCTTGCTCTTACTCAGGCTGGCTTCAAACTCGTAAGTTCAAGCGATCCACCCACCTGGGCCTCCCAGAAGACTCTATCTTAAACTAGCAAACAAATAAACAATTTGCATTTGAAATTGGGAGTTGGTGGAGACTTCACATCTTTTATGTTTACCTGGATGGAGCTGGAACATATTCTTCTTAGTAAAGTATCTCAAGAATGGACAGAAAAGTATCCAATGTACTCAATACTACTATGAAATCAATATATAACCACCTACACACTCATATGAATGGCAAAACATAACTATAATCCAGAAAGTAGAAGGGAAGAGGAGAGAGGGGGGAGGGGAGATATGGGAGGAGGGAGGGTATTTAGGGGGGGATATCACCTAATGTGCATGATGCAATGGTACATTTACTATTCAGAAATGAGTATAATTGTGATGGATGTGTTACATAGTTCAATGTAAGCATTTCATATTGTATATCGAAGCAATACCCTGAACCCCATAAATATATCACTGTACAAAGTTATGATTTAATAAAAAATAATTTAAAAAAATAAATGAAGATCAAAATAAAGAAATAAAATAAAATAAAATTGGGAGTTGGAGCAGTATCCAGGTGAATGGTTTTAGGCACTGCCTGGATAGAGGTAGGTCCTAAATCAGAACCAGGGGGTGCCAGATTGTAATTTCCAAAGATGGTTACAACAATGTTTCCCAGCCCACATATACCTTGAAACTCCTACCACTGAGAAGTGGGGTTCTAGGTGGTGCCTGTGGTTCAGTGGATAGGGTGCCAGCCCCATATACTGAGGTTGGCAGGTTCAAACCTGGTCCCAGCCAAACTGCAAAAAAAAAAAAAAAACCAATAGCCAGGCATTGTGACAGGTAACTGTAGTCCCAGCTACTCAGGAGACTGAGGCAAGAGAATTGCCAAAGCCCAGTTGTTGTGAGCTGTGTGACACCATGGCACTCTACCAAGAGTGATAGAGTGAGACTCTGTCTCTACAAAAAGAGAGAGAGAGAGAGAGAAGTGGGGTTCCTGTGCCCTAGACTTGGGTCTGGGCAAACTTGTGACTTGCTTGTAAGAAAGAGTATGTAGGCCGGGCGTGATGGCTCATGTCTGTAATCCCAGCACTTGGGAGGCCAAGGCGGATGGATTGCCTGAGCTCACAGGTTTGAGACCAGCCTGAGCCAGAGCAAGACCCCCATCTCTAAAAAAAATTTTAAAAAAGAGCATGTAGCAAAAGTGATGCTGCCTGATTCCCAAGGCCAGATCAGAAGTGGCAAGGCTGACTCTTATATAATACACTTGCACGGCAGGCCTGAGCTACCACATAAGTCCATCTGCTCTCATGTCGCCATGATGTGAGGGAGGCCAAACCAGCCCACGTGGAGAAACCACATGGAAAAACCCTGAAACATGGGAGATAAGAGAATCACTCCAAGCAGCTGGAGAATCACTCCAATCAGCTGGGGTAGGGTGGACAGTCAGACTGCCGCTTCTCTGTCCGAATTTCAGCCGCCAACTGATTGCAACCATATGAAATTCCAAGTCAGAACTGCCCAGCTGAATTCTTCCCCCAAATCTGACCACAGACATGGTGAGATGGCTATCGCCATTTTAGTCTAGCACAGTTTGGAGTGATTTGCTATGCAGAGCTAGTAACTAGAAAGAGGGTAGAGTGCAAAAAATAAGGAAGTTGTAGAGAAAAGCAGCCTTGAAAGCTGAAAATGCCCATATAAATGACAGTGACAATAGCTAACATCTGAACCCTTCCTATGTGTGAGCACCATTCTAAGTGCTTTCCATTAACTAACTCATTTAATCCTCACAGTAACTCTGTGATTATCTTTGTTTTACCGCAACAGCACAGAAAGAACAGGTGGGTAGGAATTGGCTACGAAAGGAATTGGAACCTCAGTGAGATTTACACAGTCCTTATGTTACACACTCACCTTGTTAAGTGAGGAACGTGTGACTTGGCTCCCCACATCTAAGCATTCGGGCTTCTCCTCCCTATTCTTTTCCACAGTGATTGGCTCTGGGATGGGCACGTGACCTCAGTTGGCCCAATCAGAATTAGCCTCATTACTTTGGTGGGAAATCTGAGAAAGGTGCCCTCCTTTGAATCTGGGATATGAACGCGGTTTCCTGTAGCCAGAGATTGGTGTCTGCCATCTGAAGCTCCCACTGGAAAAGATGAAGCAGAGAGGTGAAAAGAAATTGGATCCTTGGTGACATTGTTTGGTTGTTGTGTCAGCTTTGGCTGAAGCCAGAACAAGTGTGGGTTTTCCAGTTACAAATTTCCTTTACAGTTTAAGCCACTTGAGTCTGCTGTTCTGTTACTTGCGTCTAGATGTCTAGACAAATCATCAAAACATTTAACAACCAGTACTTTGTGCACGGAACAATCAGAATTATTGGCTCGGCACCTGTAGCTCAGCGACTAGGGTGCCAGTCACATACACTAGAGCTGGTGGGTTGGAACCTAACCCAGGCCTGCCAAACAACAATGACAACTACAACCAAAAAATAGCTGGGCGGTGTGGCGGGTGCCTGTAGTCCCAGTTACTTGGGAGGCTGAGGCAAGAGAATTGCTTAAGCCCAAGAGTTTGAGGTTGCTGTGAGCTGTGACGCTACGGCACTCTACCGAGGGCGACATAGTATGACTCTGTCTCAAAAAAAAAAAAAAAAAAAAAAGATGAGAATGGTTCTGCTCTGGGCCCAACATTTACCCTTTACTTGCTCTATTGGAGGAAGGTCTAGGAAGTCCTGAGGGAGGGACGAAGGCAGTTGGAGTGGTGATAGTGGGGGTCATTTTCAAGGCTTGAGGCAGCATGATTTACCAACCAATACAGTTATAATTTAGTGTTTCAAGAATCAACATAGCCAAGAGAGCTTGTCCAAGCTGAATGTTAGCTTTACTTGCTGACTGATTTAACTCCCTTTTGACGTGAGCTAGTGTGGATAGATTTCTGTTTCTTGCAAGTGAGCACCATCCAAAAAAAATCATCTCACAAGCCTGAGTCATGAATCAAACTTTTAGGAAATAACAAATAGCAGTGTAATCTCACTTTAGCCGTATGAGGTCATTCTTGCTTCAGGTCAGGCTGAAACCCTGCCGAGATTTTGCTCATGAGCTGCCAAAGGGTCCGCACCCTTTGGCCCAGGAATCTTGCCTCTGGGAGAACGAGGATGTGCATCGGGGCATTATTTATAATGGGAGGAAATTGGAAACAGCTTCAACGTCTGGCAACGCTGCCCTGTTGAGTAAACATAGTGCAAACATTAGAGATTGTGTTTACCCAAAGATGTTTTAACAGGGAAAGAGCTTACATTTTAAGAAGGGAAAAAACAGGATTGTATAAACAATTTGCTCACGGTTATGTAAAACACACACACACACACACACACACACGTGCACATAGAATAGGAGAAGCTGAATAAAACTACATCAAAATGTTAACAGTAGAGGTGTGGCACTTGGGGATGGGGTCGGGAGGGCTGTATTTGCCTTACTATTTTTTCTGTCATTTCCACACTGTACACTGAACCTGAAACTCTTTCTTATTTTTTTAAAGATAGTTTCACTTTGTCACCCTGCGTAGAGTGCTGTGACGTCACAGCTCACAGCAACCTCAAGCTCTTGAGCTCAAATGATTCTCTTGCTTCATCCTCCCCAGTAGCTGGGACTATAGGCACCTACTACAATGCCTGGCTATTTTTAGAGACAGGGTGTTGTTCTTGCTTAGGCTGGTATCAAACTCCTGAACTCAGGCAATCCACCTGTCTCGGCCTCCCAGAGTGCTAGGATTACAGACATGAGCCACCATGCCCGGCCCAAACTCTCCCTTTTTAAAATTTTATTTTCTGGCGGCACCTGTGGCTCAGTGGGTGGGGCACTGGCCCCATATACCAAAGGTGGTGGCTTCAAACTCAGCCTGGCCAAACTGCAACAAAAAGTAGCCGGGCATTGTGGTGGGCACCTGTGGTCCCAGCTGCTCAGGAGGCTGAGGCAGGAGAATCGCCTGGGCCCAGAAGTTAGAGGTTGCTGTGAGCTGTGTGATGCCACGGCACTCTACTGAGGGTGATAAAGTGAGACTCTGTCGCTAAAACATAACATAAAATTTTTTCCAAGTTTTTAAACTTATATTATGAAAATTTCAAAGCAGACATAAAAAGTAAAGAGACAGGCTTGGCGCCTGTGGCTCAAGCGGCTAAGGCGCCAGCCACGTACACCTAAGGTGGCAGGTTCGAATCCAGCCTGGACCCGCCAAACAACAATGATGGCTGCAACCAAAAAATAGCTGGGCGTTGTGGCGGGCGCCTGTGGTCCCAGCTACTTGGGAGGC
>NW_003852628.1:665693-671417 GCF_000181295.1 Otolemur garnettii
AAAAAAAAAAAAAAAGTAAAGAGACAATAAACTTACATATGGCCATCACCCAGCTTCAAGAATCATCAACATTTTGCCATTTCCTCCTTCCCCTCTTCATTGTGTTAATACTTGAAAAAATTACAGGTGATACCTTTTTTTTTCTTTTTTGAGACACAGTCTCTTTTCTGAGACTATGTTGCCCTCAGTAGAGTGCTGTGGCATCACAGCTCACAGCAACTTCAAACTCTTGGGCTCAAGTAATTCTCTCACCTCAGCCTCCCAAGTAACTGGGACTACAGGTGCCCGCCACATCGCCCAGCTATATTTTGTTGTTTACCAAGGGCAGTATAGTGAAACTCTGTCTCAAAAAAAAAAAAAAAAAAAGATTTTGAGGTTACTATGAGCCTGCTCTCTAGTGTGGGGACCTTCTTCTCTCTGAGCCTCAGTTTCCTCACGTGTAAGGTGAGTGCTGTGAGGACCCTGAGAGTTAGGAAAAGCATCCAGGAAGCTCTCAGTTCTCAATTTTGGCAGCAGTTGGTCTGACTGCCCTTTCTTCTTTATTTACAGCCCCTGAGGATGAATCATCTCCTAGTCCAGGCACCAGGCCTACACAGAGCTGCCAGCTCTCCTGTCCCCTTCCCTTCCCTCCCTCACATACAATCCAAGACTGTATTCTGTGTTTTCTACTTTCGATACTACTCAAATTTGTCCCTTCCCCTGGCCCACAATCCCCAGGGCCGGCCTCTCCTTGCCTTTCCAGGGCCCTGCCCATCTCTGCTGCCTGGGTCCCTGCCCTCCCACCTCCTTCCTGGGCGCCAACCTGCCCTGGTGTCTCCCTGGACACACTCCCAGCCAGCAACCCATGGGGACTGACTTCCTAAATCTGACCAGAGCCTCTGAATCTTGAAGGATCACACAGAGGCCTGCCAAGCATCTCCCTTCTTTACAGGGCAACATTATTTCCAGTAATAATAGAGGAATGAAATGAACACTACTAATAGCCAGAAAAGAAATATAAACAGAGAACATTTTCTTTTCTGGAACTTTGTATATAGAAAGTCATGCCAGTAAAAATTAAATTAAAGAAAAAACATTACAGTACCAAATATAAAAAGCACTACTATTTATTCAAAGTTTATTGAAAAAGTCAAAGTTTGAACTTGATCCTTTGGTTACAGTCTGATAAAACAAAATTTTATGTAAATAAGTGTGTGTTTTTTTCTTCTTGAGAACAGAGAGATTAAGAGGGAAGGAGGGAGAAAAACAGAGAGGGACAGAGACAGAGTGGGAGACTGCTCCCTCACACACTGCCCTGGACACTTGGGGGTGCCCTGCAAAGCTCCATCCCCCCAAAACATTACTTTCCCCTGCCCCACTCCACCAGGAAGCCTGGTTCCTGCTATTACCCCCACCAGCTTCCAGAATACTCTCTGAGGACCTCCTGCCTAGAACATGGGTGGGGCAACCTGGGGGAAGGTCCTGTCCTGTGGGCAGGACCCTTGTGGATATAAAAACACATTGTGATGGGAGGGAGGGACCTGAGGGGGCTGAGAATTTCTGTTGGTTAAGCTGAGTGGTGGGGGGACAGTTGGGTGAAGCTTATTGTTTTTTGCAACTGTTTTTGAAGTAGACACACATGCAGAAATGTAATAACCATCAGTGTAACTGAGAGATGAATTGTCAACAAAACACTGTGTGGCCAGCTCTAAGTCCAAGGAACATGTCCATCCCTCTAAAACCCCCCATGTGGCGGCTTCTCTCAGTCCTCTCCCCTCCTCCCAAGATCACTATCATGCTGAGTTTTTCATGTGGTGCTTTGTTATGGCATTCTCATTCTGACTTCTGATAGTGTAGACTGATTGTGCCTGTTTTGAATTTTACAAAAATGGAATCAGAAAATACGTTGTCTGGCTGAGGTGGGAGGCTTGCTTGAGCTCAGGAGTTCGAGACCAGCCTGAGCCAGGGCAAGACCCCATCTCTAAAAATAGCCAAAATAGCTGGGCGTTATGGCAGGTGCCTGTTGTCCCAGCTACTCAGGAGGCTGAGGCGAAGAGGATCATTTGAGTCCAAGAGTTTGAGATTGCTGTGAGCTATGATGTCAGAGCGCTCTACCCAACAGAGACCCTGTCTCAAAAAAAAAAAAATGTTGTCTTTAATGCCTTGCTTTGTTCACTTAACACAGTGAAAAGCTGCATCCTGGTTGCTGTGTAGTTACAGGTTTTTCTCACTGCTGCACAGATTCCAACATGGAATTACTCACTAGTTACCCATTTTCCGGTTAGTAGTGAGAGACTAAGCCACGTGGAAACTGTTCTCCAGGAAGAAGGAATAGCAGAACAAAGGTCCTAAGGGGGGAACATGTCCAGTATTTTATTTTATTTTTATTTTTTGAGGCAGAGTCTCACTCTGTGGCCCTCAGTAGAGTAACGTGGCATCACAGCTCACAGCAACCTCCAACTCCTGGGCTTAAGCCATCATCTTGGCCTCAGACTCCCAAGTAGCTGAGTCTACAGGTGCCCGCCACAACAGCCGGCTATTTTTTGTTGCAGTTGTTATTGTTTCACTGGCCTGTGCCAGGTTCAAACCCACCACCCTTGGTGTATGTGGCAGGCGCCTTAACCACTGTGCTACAGGCGCCAAGCCACCATTAGGTAAATTTCAAAACTCATAATAAAGGAACTTTCAGAGCTAGGTCAAAATCCAATGGTATCCATGTAAACTAGCTCCAGTGACCTGGAAAAGACCCCACAAAGGCAGTGGAGGATCTCAGAGTATTTACTTGCTGAAGTTCTGGCTACGATGTGCTTGCTACTTAATTATAGGGAGTGACACACAAATTTTTATTATCTAGTAATCTGAAGTAATTTCCTGTATTTATTTGTACTAAAGTGACTATAAATTAATGGAATCTGCAGAGAAAACTTTTGAGTGTACTGTACTTAGGAGACTTTGTACACCTAGATCAAGTTTCCATGAGACAAACTATTTGAATTTGAAAATATGCTGTTATTATAAGGAACAAGATATGGCATTATTCCATGTGCTTAAATGATAATGCCCTTATTCAGCTTCAGAAGAAAAAAATGAAATGAGTAACTGTCATTGCATTAGCTGTATATTGAATGCAAAAACTGTGGCATCAAGTTTAAATTTGTATTTATCAAATGTGACCATGCTATTTTTTTTTTTTTTTTTGAGACAGAGCCTCAAGCTGTCTCGCTGGGTAGAGTGCCATGGCATCACAGATCACAGCAACCTCCAACTCCTAGACTCAAGCAAGTCTTCTGCCTCTGCCTCCCAAGTAGCTGGGGCTACACATGCCACAACGCCCGGCTATTTTTTGGTTGCAGCCATCATTGTTATTTGGCGGGCCTGGGCTGGATTCGAACCCGCCACCTTAGGTGTACGTGGCTGGCACTTTCGCCACTTGAGCCACAGGCACTGAGCCTGACCGTGCTATTTTGTACATGCTATAAATGCTACAAACAGTCTCAGCACTGAAAATGTCCTGATAGCTCGCAAATAAATATAGCTCTTAATACTTTGCGATCTCTTTCTTCTCCCTTTCCCAGGGCAGATGTTACTAATTTTTTTCAGACAGAATCTCACTCTGTCACCCTGGGTAGAGTGCCATGGTGTCATAGCTCACAGCAACCTCAAACTTTTGGGTTCAAACCATCCTCATGTCTCAGCCTCCTGAGTACCTGAGACATCAGGTGCCCGCCAGAATGCTAGGCTAGTTTTCAAAATTATTTATTTATTTATTTATTTGCATTTAATTTTTGCGACAGAGTCATTCTGTTGCCCTGAGTAGAGAGCTGTGGCATCATAGCTTACAGCAACCTCAAATTCCTGGGCTCAAGCAATCCCCTTGCCTCAGCCTCCCATGTAGCTGGGACTACAGCACCTGCCACAATGCCTGGCTATTGGCTTGGCGCTTGTAGCTCAAGTGGCTAAGGTGCCAGCCACATACACCAGAGCTGGTGGGTTCAAATCCAGCTAGGGCCTGCCAAATAACAATAACAACTACAACCAAAAAATGGCCAGGCACTGTGGTGGGCGCCTGTAGTCCCAGCTACTTGGGAGGCTGAGGCAAAAGAATCACTTAAGCCCAAGAGCTGGAGGTTGCTGTGAGCTGTAACACCACAGCCCTCTACCAAAGGCAACATAGTAAGACTCTGTCTCAAAGAAAAACAAAGACAAAAACAAAAAACAATGTGGACTTTTATTCTGGAATATACTTCCTAAATTTCCTGTTTATTTCATTTCTTTTTTTCTTGAGATGGGATCTTGCTGGACTCCAGTTCTTGGGCTCAAGCAATCCTCCCATTTCACTTGCCTAAAAACTAGTATCACAAGCATGTATCACCACACCACCCAGCTTCCCATGTGTATTTTTAAGAATAGAGATATTCTCTTGCATACTCTAGTACAGTGATCAATTTTAGTAAATGGAACGTTAATACATGATCTTGCTTTTGCTTGTTTACAAAACCCAGAAAAGGCTTGGCACCTGTGGCTTAAGCAGCTAAGGTACCAGCCACATACACCTGAACTGGCGGGTTTGAATCCAGCCCGGGCCTGCCAAACAACAATGATGGCTGCAACAAAAAAATAGCCAGGTGTTGTGGTGGGCGCTGGTAGTCCCAGGAGCCCAGGAGTTGGAGGTTTCTGTGAGCTATGCTGCCACAGCACTCTACCCAGGGTGACAGCTTGAAGCTCTGTCTCAAAAAAAAAAAAAAAAAACAGTAAAACAAATAATGAAAAATAAGAGCACATGAATTTTCCCCTATCTACCCTTTAACCAGTTTTTTAAAAGTAACCCCAAAATGTTCCAATTTATAGCATCATTTTTTTTTTTTTTTGGATCTAGAGTCTCACTCTGTCACCTGGGTAAAGTTCCATGGCATTATAGCTCACAGCAACCTCAAACTCCTGAGTTTGAGTGATCCTCTACCCTCAGCAGCCTGATTAGCTGGGACTACGGGTGCCTGCCATCATGCCTGTCTAATTTTTTCTATTTTAGTAGAGACAGGTGTATCACTCTTGCTCAGGCTGCTCTCGAACTCCTGAGCCCAAGCAATCCACCCACCTCAGCCTCCCAAAGTGCTACGATTACAGGTGTGAGCCACCGCGCCTAGATTACAAAATTACTTTTCCTCCGATACAGAATGGAATACTTTTTCTAGCTAGAGCTGACAGAATGTACTGATAGATTTGAAAAATGTCACATTACTGAAAGTTTCTGGGGGAATGGCTGGATGCAGAGGTGTAGATGACCTGTGTCAGGGGCGAGTGTCTCTGTTCCTCTCCCAGTCCCATTTCTCCCTGCATAGGCTTCAATTTTAGGCCAGTCTTCCCTGGTACAGGCTCCCAGGATTCCAGGTCTGTGTCTTTCCAGCATTGCAAGCCTAGAAGAACACTTCCTCACCACTCCAGCCATAGTTCCAGAGCTGACTTTCTTTGATCTGGCTTCAGAGACGTGTCTGTCCTTGAATCAATTGCAAAGACCAAGGAGCAGCTGGGCACAGTGTCTCATGCCTTTAATCCCAGCACTCTGAGAAGCCGAGCTGGGTGGATTGCCTGAGCTCATAGGTTCGAGATCAGCCTGAGCCAGAGCAAGACCTCGTCTATAAAAATAGCCAGGTGGGCACCTATAGTTTGAGGTTGCTATGAGGTGTGACAGCATGGCACTCTATCAAGGGGGACAAAATAAAACTCTATCTAAAAAAAAAAAAAAAA
>NW_003852628.1:671921-677054 GCF_000181295.1 Otolemur garnettii
TCTTGGGCTTAGGTGATTCTCTTGCCTCAGCCTCCAGAGTAGCTGGGACTACAGGCGCCCGCCACAATGCCCAGCTACTTTTGTTGCAGTTTGGCCAGGGCATGGTTCAAACTCACCACCAAACAACTACATGGGGCCAGTGCCCTATTCTCTGAGCCACAGGCGCCGCCCAGGGTAATGTTTATTAAAGTGTAGTTAGGAACAGAAGCAGCAACAACCCCTGGGGACTTATTTGTAATAGAAAATTTCAGTCCCCATCAGACTTACTGGGGGTGGACCCCAACTATTTGTAGCTTAACAAACCCTCCAGGTTGCCTGGCACCTGTGGCTCAAGGAGTGGGGCACTAGGCCGATATGCTGGAGGTGGCAGGGGCAAACCCAGCCCTAGCCAAAAAAATCAAAAAAATTCCCAGGTAATTGTTTTGCTCCTATTTGGGGTACAAGCTCAGCTGCTGTAACATAGACTTCAAAATAGGACTTAAAAGAAGTTAATTTCTCATATATGGAAGTAAAATTCAAAGGAAATTAAGTTATAACTTTGACTTAAAATGTACAAATGCAAATTATGTAACCAAAATATGTGTACCCCTGTGATATTCTGAAATTTAAAAAAAAAAAGAAATTAATTTATCTCTCACATAATACTTCAAGGGTAAATGATCCAGACTGGCATTGTGGACATCTGGGGACCCAAATCCTTTCCATCTTGAAGCCCAGCTGTTCTATAGGAGTATTTTGCCATCACAGCATTTAAATAACTCCGGAGCCAGGCTCTGCCACTCAATAGCTTATATGCTTACATACAACATGGACTCTGCCACCCAGGCTCTGCCACTTAGTAGCTGTGTAACCTCAAGTAAGTTTCCTTATCTTTCTGTGCTTCACATGAGGGAAATAGGGATGGTAATAATATCATTAGCCCTCATACAGGGCTGGTCTAAGGATTAAATGTGGTGATATGAGGGGGTCTTTAAGAAGTTCAAGGAAAATGTGTATTATGAAAAAACTAAGCATAGAATTCAAATTTTCTTTGCATTAGAATAAACTCATCTGACTTATTATAACATGCCTGAACAGGATCTAGTTTGAGGCACAAAGGCTAAGACATCCATTTGAAAAGAACCCCTATCAGAGCAATATGAATTCTGCTAAAATTGAAGCAAGAACAAACATCACATTTATAGCAAAACTTGGTGGAAGAATGGTGAAATTATTGATGCTTTATGAAAAGTTTATGGGGACATTGCCCCAAAGAAATCAGCAGTTTACAAAAACTTTTTTTAAGGAGTGACATGACAGCTGGGTGAGGTGACTCACACTTGTAATCATAGAATGTTGGGAGGCTGAGCTAGGAGGATCGCTTGAGGTCAGGAGTTTGAGATCAGCTTGAACAAGAGGAAGACCTCCATCTCTACAAAAAATGGAAAAATTAGCATGATGATGTATGCCTATAGTCCCAGCTATTCAGGAAGCTGTAGGAAGAGGATTACTTGAGCCCAGGAGTTTGAGCTTGCAGTGAACTGTCAAAACACCACTGTACTCCAGCTTAGGTGACAGAGCAAGACCTTGTCTCAAAAATAAATATAAAAAATTTAAAAAGAAGTGATGAGACATGTTGAAGGTGAAGTCTAAAGTGGCTGAACAGTCATATCAACTTGCAAGGTAAAATATTAATCCTGGCTGGGTGCCCGTAGCTCAGTAGTAAGGGCACCAGCCACATGTACTGGGACTGGTGGGTTTGAACCCGGCCCGGGCCCACTAAACAAAAAAAAAGAAAAGAAAAATATTAATCCTATTTGCACCCTAATTGAAGAGAACTGACCACTAACAGCAAAAACAATAGCAACACCACAGACATCTCAGCTGCTTCGGCTTACACAATTCTGACTCAAAAGTTAGAGTGGAACAAACTTTCCACTTGATAGGTGCCAAAGCTGCTGCACCCAGGTCAGCTGCAGAAAAGAACAGAGCTTTCAATGGAGAATTTAAACAAGTGGGATCAAGATCCTAAAGCATTTCCTGGAAGAACTGTAACAGGAGATGGAACAGGGCTTCATCAGCATGACCTTGAAGACAGAGCACAATCAAAGCAATGGTTACCAAGAGGCGGAAGGTCCAGTCACAGCAAAAGCAGACAAGTCTAGAGCAAAGGTCGAGGCAACAATTTGCGGGGATGCTCAAGGCATCTTGCTTGTTGACTTTCTGAAGGGCCAAAGAACGATCACATCTGCTTATTACGAAAGTGTTTGAGAAAGTCAGCCAGAGCTTCAACAGAAAGTGCCCAGAAGACCTTCACCCAGGAGTCCTTCTCCATCAGGACAATGCTCTCGCTTATTCCTCTCATCAAACAAGAGCAATGTGGGAGAGTTTCGATGGGAAGTCTCTAAGCCTCCACCTTCCAGTCCTGGTTTGACTTCTGACTTTTTTGTTTCCTAATCTTAAAAACACCTGCAAAGGGCACCAGTTTTTTTCAGTTAATAATGTGAAAAGAGCCTGGCAGGGTGGCTCAGGCCTGTAATCCTAGCACTCTGGGTGGCCAAGGCCAGTGAATTGCTTGAGCTCAGGAGTTTGAGACCAGCCTGAGCAAGATCAGGACATGCACACACCCAGTCTCTACTAGAAAATCAGCAGGGCATTGTGGTGGAACCGTAGTCCCTGCTACTCAGGAAGGTGAGGCTAGAGAATGACTTGAGCCCATGAGTTTGAGGTTGCTTTGAGCTAGGTTGCCACAGCACTTCTAACAAAACAAAAAATTAGAAAAGACTTCATGGCTCGGCTCCCGTAGCACAGTGGTTACAGCACCATCCACATACACCAAGAGTGGTGGGTTTGAACCCAGCCCAGGCCAGCTAAACAACTGCAACAAAAAATAGCCATGCGTTGTGGCAGGTGCCTGTAGTCCCAGCTACTTGGGAGGCTGAGGCAGGAGAATCCCTTAAGCCCAGGAATTTGAGGTTGCTGTGAGCTGTGCTGCCACAGCACTCTACCAAGGGCAACATGAGACTTTGTCTCAAAAAAGAAAAGAAAAGACTTCATGAATATGGATAAAGTCCCAAGACCCTCAGTTCTTTAGGGATGAACTAAATGGCTGGTATCATCACCTAGAAAAGTGTCTTAAACTTGGTGGAGTTGGCTTGGTGCCTGTGGGTCAAGTGGCTAAGGCACCAGCCACATACCCCTAAGGTGGCTGGTTCAAATCCAGCCCTGCCCACCAAACAACAATAACGGCTGCAACCAAAAAATAGCCAGGGCGTTGTGGCAGGCGCCTGTGGTCCCAGCTATTTGGGGGGCTGAGGCAGGAGACTCGCTTGAGCCCAGGAGTTGGAGGTTGCTGTGATCTGTGATGCCATGACACTCTACCCAGGGGGGACAGCTTGAGGCTCTGTGTCAAAAAAAAAAAAAAAACTTGGTGGAGCATATGCTTATTTTTATCTTTTTTTTCTTTTTAAGACAGAGTTCACTATGCCACCCTCAGTAGAGTGCTGTGACATTAAAGCTCACAGGAACCTCAAACTCTTGGGCTGAACCGATTCTCTTGCCACAGTCTCCCAAGTAGCTGGGACTACAGGCGCCCACTACAACGCCCTGCTATTTTTTGTTGCAGTTGTCATTTTTGTTTAACAGGCCGGTTTCGAATCCATCAACCTCGGTGTATGTAGCTGGTGCCATAACCACAGAGCTACGGGCCCCGAGTCAATTTTTTTTAATCTTTTATTCCCAAATTTCCACATAAGCTTTTTGGCATCTCCTTGTATATATAAAGCAGTTTAGCTCCTGGTACATAGGAGGCACTATTTACTTTTTAGTTGTTGCCAATGATGTTGATGACGACGATTAATCTGGTAGTGGTGGTGACGACCAAGACGACAACGACGACTACCTCTGCAAACTAAAAAGACTGGCATCCAAAAGGAGCGCAGTATTTGCAGATGACTGTGTGAGTATCGGCCACTAGGGGGCGCAGGCGGCTTGGGCCACCCGGCTCCCTGTGACCCATCAGTGGGCACCTATGCTTGTTCCCCAAGCATAGGGACCGCCCTGCGCTTTTTTTCTCGAAACATTCCAGAGGAGAACGGGTCGGTCTCCGCCAGTGCCAAAACCCCCAGGTCCAGCGCTGGGGTTTAGTGCGGGGGACGTAGGCAGGATAAAAACTACATCTTTGGCACAACTTCCAGGCCCGCCGTTGGGATGGTGAGAGGATGTGTGGATGCTGAAATTCCACCTCAAGTTTTCCAGCACTCCTGGCCACCTCTGTCCTAGTCCTTGGGACATATATACGGCAAGGCGACTGGGGGAATGGGATACCCAATGGGATACAGGCGCGTCCCAGGGAGGGAAATAACCTATGTTTGGGTGAGTTTTTCTTCTGTGATTGTCCAGAGCTTTCACCAAATTTTCAAAGTGCTCTACACCCACCCAGGCTGTTCAGAGTTCTACCTTTTTCTCTAGGCAGCCTTCCCTGATATTCTCTCAGACTGGGTCAGGTGGTTCCTCTGGGCCCTGATGGCTTCTTATGGTCCCCACCACAGCCCTGGCCCCTCAGGCTGTGCCTCCCCTTTCACAGCACAGGCTGTCATGTGTGGCAATGTGTCTGTGTCCCCTACTAGTGCTCCATGCACCTGGCGGGGGCCAGGGACTTCTTAGCCACCAAAAATGTCACCAGCATTGTCCAACATAGGACTGACATACCAAAAGAAAGACATTTAAAAGATTTAAAAGATATTTGCCTTTCTTACCTCTAGGCTTTGCAGATATTGTTCCCTCCATCTGGAAAATGTCCCTGCCCCTTCATCTGGCTCTTTTTCCAAGATTGTTCAGGTCTCCACTCAGATATCACCTCCTCCAGAAGCCTTCCCTAGTTCCTGCTCCCTAAAGCTGAGTGTTCCCAGCATTCACTTATTACAAAGCAGGTATTATGGAAAATATTTTTTGAATGAATGAATGAATGAATAAGCAGTTAGCATTTGGGTTGAGTTCCCTGTACCAGCTAGAGGGTAACTTCCTGACCCTCTCTGTAGAGGTTTTTTGGTTTTTATTTTCCTTTTTAATGATTGAATTTCAATTCACGTATCACACAACTTGCCCCATTAAAGTGTATAAATCAATAATTTTCTTTTCTTTTTTTTTTTTTTT
>NW_003852628.1:677170-703227 GCF_000181295.1 Otolemur garnettii
CTCCCAAGTAGCTGGGACTACAGGCGCCCACCACAACGCCTGGCCATTTTTTGGTTGCAGCCATCATTGTTGTTTGGCGGGCCCGGGCTGGGGATTCAAACCCGCCACCTTAGGTGTATGTGGCTGGCGCCTTAGCTGCTTGAGCCACAGGCGCCGAGCCATCAATAATTTTCAGTACAGAGTTGTGCAACTATTGCCCTCTTTGTGGAGCCTTGAGACCCTTCTGGTTTGATGCTCCTTCTCTCCAAGGCCTGCGAGTTAGGTATTTCTCATTGTTCAGTTGGAGGGAGAGAGACTGACTTCCTCCTTCACCCTGGGAGGGAGAATTGGTCAGGCCCTCACCTGACCAAGGCAGGGCTCAGCATTCCTTGGGAGGCCTAGGGTTATGACAACAATGACTGAGCACTTGCTTTGTGCCAGGTGCCATATTTAATAATTTATTTTAATCACCAGCAAAAATCCTATAGAGCAGGCACTCTTAGTACAATCCTCCACATGGCACCAGAGTCTCTTGGCAATATGACCCCTCCTGATCCTCCAGAGGTGGGCAGGGAGGTCAGGTCAAGAAGCAGTCTCCATCCACCCACATTTACGCAACTTCAGCTGTGCCTGGAGGATTAAATGTGGTGGCTCACAGGTCAGATGTTTTGAATAACCACAAGGTGGTTATTAACAAGTATATTATTATTACAACTCAGAGATCTTCCTTCCTGTTCCACCCAGCCCTTAGGCAGGAAGTTACTTGTTCTGTGGCTTTCTTATCCTGCCCCAGCTTTCCACTAACATCACTTGTCTGGTCCCTGCAGCACTAGGGTTTGAAACCCTGGGGAGAGATGCACTAGTGGATGGGTGCAGATGATGCGGGTACAGTTTTTTTATTTTGTTCGTTTTCCGCCTGGCCCAGTGCCAGTAAGCTCCTTCACTCCCTAACCCTTTACTTTCACCTCATGCCCTGAGCATATCTGGTCCAGGCTGTTCTTGTTTTTTAGGGAGGGAGATTCTAGACTCCCAATATGGCCAAGTAGGCAGGAGGCTCTGGGCCAGAGGTAGGGGTGGGGGTGGGGGTAATCCAAGCTGGGCACTCAACCATCACACACAGAGCTCATTCCCAACTTCACCTGCCAGGATTGCCACTCCCTACTCTGTCCACAGCCAATTCCCAGCTGGAGGGAATTGACTGTGGATGGAGTCCCAGGGAATCCTGCCTCCTCCCCATGCCCCACTTGTCTCAGGTTAGCTTAAGACTTCCTTGGGGAGGAGAGGAAGTCTGGAGGGAGCCCTGGGAGCAAGGTCTGAGGTCGCTTCATTCCATCCTTCCCTGAGAGGAGGCTCTAGGAAGATTGACTGGGAGAGTCAGTAATATGAAAAACCAAGAGGCAAGATCTCTCTCAAGATTATAGAAAGCATAAAACAAAGAGAAGGGGAAAGTCACCTAGAAAGTGAGGAAAAGACAGAGAGACGGAAAACAAAGCAGAAAGACCAGGGACAGAAAGAAGACAGAGACCTACAGAAAGATTTTGAAAAATCAAAACAGGAGAAAGACAGAGACCAAGAGAAACAGAAAGGCTAGGTGCGGTGGCTCACACCTGTAATCCCAGCACCCTGGGAGGCAGAAGCAGGCGCATTGAATGAGCTCAGGAGTTCAAGACCAACCTGAGCAAGAACGAGACCTTGTCTCTAAAAATAGCCGGGCATTCTGGCAGCCAACTGTAGTCCCAGCTACTCAGAAAGCTAAGGCAAGAGGATCGCTTGAGCCCAAGAGTTTGAGGTTGCTGTGAGCTTGACGCCATAGCGCTCTACCCAGGACGACAAAGTGAGACTCTGTCTCCAAAAAAAAAAAAAAGAGAGAGAGACAGACGAAGTGATAGTCTCTAAAATTAAGAGTCAGACATAGCGTCAGGAATGGGAAGGGAATGTAACTGAGTGACTCAAAGAACTGGTCAGATTTGAGAAACAGAAAGGCAGGGAGAGGAAGAACATACAAAATAAGTGCTTTTTAATTGAAAATTTTATAAAAGGGAGCAGGAATGTGAAGGTGACCCTAGCCTAGGTCCAGGGCCTGGTGGCGCTGGCAGGAGGGGTGGGATGGCGGCAGAGTGAAGGTAGTCAGGGCTTCCAGGACTCCTGGTTGTCCTTCAGGTGGGTCTGGTCAGGAGGCTCCGTGCACATGCACACAGACAGGCTGCGGAGTGTTCCGCAGGGGCCCAGTGAGCGCAGGCGTGGGTGGGAGGCCGGCCAGGGGCCGGGTCTCAGGCCCGGGGCCGTGCTGGCGCGCAGTGGTGTGGCTGGTGCGTTGGTGCGAATCCTGGGCGGCAAATACAGCGGAAGGAGCCATCGGTGTTGACGCAGCGCGCATTGATGCAGAGTGGGGAGGCCGCATCCGCCTCATCACACTCGTTGATGTCTGGGGAGGAAGGTACAAGGAGCGCTGCTGAGGGCTGGGGACCAAGAAGCACCCCCTTCTAGGTCTCTTAGTTTCTTGAGGGCAGAGGAATGTGGACATGGAGGTTCTCGTTTGGAGCTGAATCCATCCTCCTATCTGCTGACTAGCCTGGGTAGGTGGCTTAACCTCTCTGTGCCTCAAATTCGTGTTCTGTAAGATGGGTATAGCAGCCTCTACTACACTAAGTTTTTGTTAGGAGAATAATACTGGTGATGATATCGACTATGATAAATGCATATGCATTGTTTTAAGCACATTATGAGTGCTAACTTTATCCTCATAACCCTATGAGGTAGGTACTGTGATCCTGCTTTACATACACCACAACCAAAAGCACGTCACCCATTCTCATGCAGGAAGCCCCCACTCTCCCTGCTGAGTTCTCAAGGCAGCTCCCCAAGTCTCTAGGTCACCAACTGCCTGCTATTTCTTGGAAGTGAGACCTTGGGGAACTCAACTCTATTTTCTGTGCCTCGGTTTACACATAGGCCTCAGTGTTACTCTAAGTTAGTGTTAATGATATCAACAACAACTCTACCAAATGTGTTCTTTAACTATACCTATTTTTCAGATTAGAAAAACTAAGCAAAGGACAGTGACCCACTCAAGGTCACACACCAAGTTGCTAGACTGAGCCTAATAGGGTCTATCAAACTTCCCTAGAATTCTTGGTTTTAATCACAGGCTTTACTATCGTCTATACTAGGCAGTGGCCAAGCACAGCAGCTGATGCCTATAAATCCCAACACTTTGAGAGGCCAAAGTGGGCAGATCACTTGAGGCCAGGAGTTCCAGAGCAGCCTAGGTAACACTGTGGGATCTCATTCTCTACGAGAAAAAAATTAAAATTAGCTGGACCTGCTGACACATGCCTGTAGGTCTAGCTACTGTAGCTACTCTGGAGGCTAAGATGGGAAGGTGACTTGAGTCCAGGAGTTTGAGGTTACAGTGAGCTATAATCATGCCACTGCACTCAACTCCTGTGACAGAGTCAGCCTATGTCTCAAAATAATAATAATAATAAACTTGGCAGACTATGCCCACTTTACAGATGGGAAAACAGGCTATTCAAAGAGATGAGGTAGCACTGGGAGTCCTGAGAAATCACATCTGTAGGGTTCTACCCCTCCACCCTGCTTCAAGTCTCAGCCATGCTGGTCGTCAAGCCCTGCCTTCCTTGCACTCAGAACCCACCCCACTTCTTCGTCAAGCCCCGCCCCATGCAAGAATTACTCCCTCCCCATAGGCTGGTGTGGTGAGGTCCCTCCCTGCCCACTCACCTCTAGCCAGGATTCCACCCTCTCTGATCACCCCGCCTCTTTCCCTCCCCCAAGCACAGCGGGCCCGCCCCGGCCCTCACCGACGCAGGCCATGCGGGTCATGTCAAGGCGGTAGCCATCGAAGCACCGGCATGTGAAGCCTTCAGGGACGCGCACGCAGCGGCCGTGGGCACAGCCGTCCACGATCCCGCAATCCTCTGCCTCCAGCTCTTCGTAGGGCTCACCCAAGGCGCCTGTCAAGTCATGGAGCGGAGGGGCGGGGAGCCCTGTGACTAGCGGTCTCTGCCTTCTGCCCTTTATCCCCCACAGTGGTCCTCTGGCTCATGTGTCATTCTCAACTGCCCAGCCTGCTCCAGGGCTTGGGGTGGGGGGCGGGGGGTGGGGGTGGGGGAGGCGCTGTGGAGCCAGGAGGTTTACCTGGTTCAGCTCTCCCCACCTTTCCCTCTGTCCCCATCTCTTTCTTTCCCGGTCTACAGGCATTACTCTGTTTATCTTCACTGCTGCTCTGCTCTCCAGTCGCTCTCTCCCACCCATATCTAGGTCCCATCTCTCTGACCCTGACTCTCCTCCTGCCTTCTGTTTCCCTCCATCTCACTCATCTTTCTGTACATCTGCTCCTCATGTCAGTCTCCATTATTCAGCTTCCTGTGCTCACCAGTGTAGCTTCCACCTTCAGGTGACTCCTCAGGCTCTGGGAAGGAGCCGCGAGTATCACGGGACCTATAGGGCCAACGGGTGCCTGGGCCCGGTGGGACAGGAACCTCAGATTCACCATAGGGACCACCGTCGTCCTCAAAGTCAGGGATGTCGAAGGGTGGTACCCCGTAAGGGGCCTCCCGGCGGGCAAAGGGCCCAGGTGGCGGTGGGTAGGGGTCATAGGGTATCACAGGTGGTGAGTACAACTCAGGCCCATATGGGAGGCCCTGGTAAGGCGGACCTAAGTCTGGGCCATACTCATAGGGGAGTCCAAAGCCACCTGGTCGTGGAGGGCCATATGCAGGGGGGCGCAACACATTGCACAGGGCCTCAAAGTCATCTGTGAACAGAAGCCAAGCCAAACAATCAGCCCTTTCTTGCCTCCACTCTGAGTAAAAGAGGCAGGGCAAGATAGGAAGGGCTTTAGGTTGAGACCTGGGAATGTGAGGGTCCCAAAGGAGGGGCCTGCCTGCATTGGAGGGGCAGGATCAGGGGTTTCTGAGGGCTGGGATGGGATTCCGAGGTCCTGGGATCAAAGGTACTAAAGACTGTAGCTAAAAGTCAGGGTCCCAGGTGCTGGAATTTGGGGAACCCATGGGAGACAGGACTAGGGACCTGAAGAAGATGTGAGTGTTTTATGGGCCAAAACTAGGGAATCCCAGTGATTGCTACTGGGGGCCTAAGAGGCCAAGATGTGTAGGAGAGGGTCTGAGCTACTGGGGCCAAAAGTCTGAGGACCCAGGGCTGGGGTCCTTGGAACTGGGTTCCTAAGAATTGAAGGACACAGGAATTTTAAGAACTGAGACTCTGGGCTCTCTAGGGGTGTGTGATGGGGTCTTAGACATCTGAATGTGGGTGTCCAAAGCAATGAGATTTGGAGGTCCGTGGGGCAAAGATCAGGGAGTCTTCGCACCAGGATGGCGGGGTCTGAGCAACTGGTATTTCAGGCCTAAGGGTTCAAGATTTGGGGTTTTGAAGTCCAGGAGTTGATGGTATGAGAGACCAGACCTCAGAGGCCTATAGGACTAGCACTATAGGATCTGCTGAGTCAGGCCTTGGGATTTCCATGGCTGAGATTTTGAAGTCTTAGAAATGTGACTTGGGGACCAATTTTGGGATAGGCTGTGACATGAGGATCTAACAGGCCCAGTTTGGAGGGATCTGGGGTTCTGAGACAGAGGATCCAAGGGCCTGGATATGGAGTCTAAGGGGCAGGGCTTCTGAGTACAGCCTCAGCTAGTGACAGTACCTGAGTCCTGGGCAGGGCAGAGGGCACAGTCCATGCCCCAAGCCTCTCCATAGAGGCAGCAGCACTCTGTATAGGTGGCCTGACGGTCCAGTCTAGGGCGACTGCACACAAGGTCAGCCCCTACTTCCTGCCAGCACACTCCCAGATTGTCATCTGTGGGTAGAAACACCATACATCAGGGATGACTAGCACTTAGGTCCTCTACAGTGCTGGCTGGGTCTCTGCCCCTGAGGAGGCAGCTACTCTATGCTTGTTAACAAATCCTTCTCATCAGCTGTGATTTGACTCCCAGAACTCATTTGGGGTCACTCTAGGGTTCTAGATTGGAAACAAGGATTGTTCTGGCATGAGACTTTCATATAAAGAGGAAAGGGCAAAAGAAGGGTCTCCTGACTAGGGGTAGGGTCTGAGAGGGTTCTACCTATGTCTGGTCTCTGGGGGGCTGTGCAGCCCTAACCTTGGGCAGTTGCTTTTCTCCTCTGACCATGATTTGAATGAAGTCTCAGGGTGTGGGGGGATGTTGCAGGAGCAGGAAGTGGCAGAAGAGAGTATGGGCCAGTGAGCAAAAAGAGAGGTGGGGACACACACAGAGAGTGTGTGTTAGAGAAACAGAGCTTCAAGAGAGACTGACAGGCTCAGTGCCTGTAGCTCAAGCAGCTAAGGCGCCAGCCACATACACCAGAGCTGGTGGGTTCAAATCCAGCCCGGGCCTGCCAAACAACAATGACAACTATGACCAAAAAATAGCCAGGCATTGTGGCGGGCACCTGTAGTCCCAGCTACTTGGGAGGCTGAGGCAAGAGAATTGCTTAAGCCTAAGAATTGGAGATTGTTGTGAGCTGTGAGCCGAGGGTGACAGCTTGAGGCTCTGTCTCAAAAAAAAAAAAAAAAAGAGAGAGAAAGAGAGAAACTGACAGATGCCTAGAGATAAAGGGAAGAGACCAAAAGAGAAAAGGGATCCAAAGAGATTGAGACAAACACATCCAAAGAGTTAGAGACTCAAATAAAACAGGAAAACAAAGATGCGGAGAGAGACAGAAGAAAAAGAGACCTGGAAACAAAGTCTTATCCAGAGAGTATCAGAAATTCAGAAAAAAAGCAAATGATGAAAACTCATAGAGACTGGGAAAGAGACAGAGAATGAGAGACACACAGAGCTCTCGAAGACCAAGGCCAGTGGATCGCCTGAACTCAGGAGTTGGAGACCAGCCTGAGCAAGAACCAGACCCGTGTCTACTAAAAATAGAAAAACTAGCTGGGCACTGTAGCTGGAGCCTGTAGTCCCAGCTACTCGGAAAGCTGAGGCAGGAGGATGGCTTGCACCCAGGAGTTTAAGGTTGCTGTGAGATATGACCCTACGGCACTGTACACAGGGCAACAGAGTGAGACTGCAAAAAAACAAAAAACAGAGAGACAGACGCATAGAGAAATTTTAACAGGTAACATTCATTTAGCACTTTGTAAGACAGGCTCCATATTGTTCTTAAAATCCTTTGTAACGAAAAACACGTGTACCTCCTAAATGTTTGGAAATTTAAAAATTCTTTTTCATTTTTAAATAAATAAAATTCCTGACAGCCACTCTATGAGGTTGGGTCTAATCACTCAATGTACAGAAAGGAAGCTGGAGTCCAAGAGACAATGTATCTGAGAGAGAGAGACACAGATACAGACTAAGAGGGGCAGGACAGGGCTAATTTGAGCCAGGAGCTGGAGATGCGGCCTTCATGTAGGTGTGGCCCGCATGCAGCTGTGAGGTTGTGCCCAAGGTAATCAGGGCCTGGACAGCCTGGGTGGGGAGTAATCTATGGGGCAGGGCTGGGCAGATTTGGGGGGCGGAGTTACCAAGGCTCTGGCTCTCGTTGGAGACGCAGCGGCGCCGTGAGCCATCCAGTACTAGCGGAGGTTCACAAGTGCAGTGGTAAGAGCCCACGGTGTTGACGCAACGGCCACCCTCACAAGCGGGCTCCTCATCAGCGCACTCGTCATTATCTAGGAGGCATGAAGAGGGTGGTTAGGACGCAGCCCCCTAGAACATCCCTGCCCCTTTCCCATTTTTCTCCCAGTACATTGACAGTGTGATAGATGGAGTCTAAACTCCAGGACAGAGTGGTGGCAACATTCCAGAGAGGGACTGGGGGCTGTTGGGGGATTGGGAAGAGTACTGGGGGATGGGATGGAGAAGGTGGGGCTCCTACCGATGCACTCCAGCCGCTGTGCATGGTAGTAGTAGCCATTGCTGCAATAACACGAGTAGCCTGGGGCCGTGTTCACACATACGCCACTCTTGCATACCTGGTCTCGGAAGAGCTGACATTCATCCATGTCTGGGGGAAGAGCACAGAGAGATAAGAGTGGGCTGGATGGGCAAGAGGGCAGAGCATGATCAGAGAAAACAGAGATGGTGATAGAGACCAAGAAAGAGTCAGAGAAAGATGGAGGAGACAGAGATGTAGGGCAGGGGTGGGATGGAGGAGACAGAGATGTAGGGCAGGGGTGGGGTGGGGAAGACAGAGACCTAGGGGCAGGGTTGGGGTGAGGGAGATAGATACAGAGAAAAAGACAGGGTGAGAGACAGAGATAAAAAGAAAGAGAAAGAGCTAGGCCTGAGAGCTGAGGGCGGGTGTGTGGGATGAATCCTCACCTCTCCGGAGGCTCGGATCTCCACTGGGTGCCAGGTAGCCGCGGCCATGGGGGCACAATGACTGGTACTCAGCTACACATAGACACAAGGCTGAGTCTCCCACACAGGAATCCCAGCACAGCCCAAGGCCCTGGGCCCTGGGCCTGCTGGTACCCACCTTTCCCAGTGCCCCAAGTCCTCAGGCCTCATGCCCGTTTGTACCCACCTTCAGCCTCACACCTGTCCATGGTGTGGCAGCTCTTGTCCTGAAAATACTAGTACCTCAACCCCACATGCAAATTTGTCCCCTCTCCCAGTCCTAAACCAGCCCCCCATCCAGCATTTCTATCCAAAACCTCAGCCCTGGACTCACCTCAGCCCATGCCCACCTGTCTCAGTGCTTGGGCACTGCTGGATGCGGCAGCCGCTGCCCCAGCCCTCACCCACAGTACAGCAGCACTCCTGCCATGTCACATTCCGGGCCAGGATATTGTCACATGCATCTGGGGCTGCTGTATCAAAGTAGCATTCCCGGCGTCCACTACCCACAGGGCCTTGCCTAGATGTGCTGGGCCGGCGGGGTGGTGGAGGTGGTCTAGCTGGATGACTGGGACTTCCAGGTTCCTGGTGCTGTGAGCCTGGGAACGTGCCTAGGGAGACAAGGAAATTTTAGCCTAGCGTATTATAGATGGGGAAACTGAAGCCCAGGGGGTACCAGACATCCGTGGCAGAACCTGACTCTACACCTCTCACCCATCTGTCATCTCTCCTTCCAGTTTTACCTCCTGTCACTTCTGTACCTCTCCACCTTCCCACCTCATACTTTCCCATCTTTGCAGCTACAGTTTGGGGTGGAGGATATGAGATTTCCCTGGCCTCCTGGATGCCTCCTTGGGTATTCACATCCCAAACAGATACACATGTAGGTAGCACCACAGCTTATTCCTATGCCCTCTTGGGTGTTTCCCCCACTCACCCTTTCACCCCCCTCCTCATGGCCCCTGCCTTGATCCAGCTCTATTCTCTCCCACCCCAGACTGTTCCCTAGGCTCCCAGCTTCCAGTGTCACCCTCTGCAGTCACTTTTACATAGCAGTCAGAGGGAGGTTTCAGATTTTGTCTATACACTTTTCCTGCCCCAAACCCTTCCACAGTGCCACGGTGCCACAGTGCCCTGGGGAAACGGCCAACCTCCTGACCACAATAAGTCAGTGTGATCTGACACCCATCTCTTTCTCTGGCCTCATCTTTCCCCACTCTTCCTTTGCTCTCTGAATCACTCCATGTTAAACTTATTTCAGTTCCTCAAATATGCCAGGTGCTCTCTGCCCTGCCAAGCCTCTGCCCTTGCTGTGTCCTCTACCCAGAATGCCCTCCTCACACACTGTACCTTGCTCATTTCTACTCATCCTACTGCAGACATCCTCTCCTGCAGGAAGCCCTCTCTAACCCTCTTCTCAGGCTATCGTAGGCACCTTCTCCCAAAGCCCTTGGTTTTCCCCATCACAGTCTTGTTCTCCACTGGTTTGTGCTTCTTCCCTCCTATCCTGATTTCTCTAAATTGTCACTGTCTAGACAATTGTCTCTCAAGGACAAAGAGATCTTTCCTGGTCACTACTCTGTATTCCCAGTGCCCAGAATAGGGCCTAAACACAGTGGATGCCCTCGAACATTGATTGAATGAAGGAATCTGGTAGAGTTACAGTCAGGATCCTGACACAATCTGACTACTCATGCTAACCTGTGTATTTTTTTTTTTTTTTATGTTTGAAACAACAGCATCAATAGCATGTAACTGATGGCAACTGTCCACATCAGGTCCCTAGCCCATGACCACATCATTTTCCAGTAGGGCCAGCAGCTGTTAAGTAAACATATCAGTCTCACCAGCAGCAGTCCGTGGGGGAACACAGCGTCCAGTCATGGGGTCAAACTCCTCCGGGCTGGTGGGGCAGACACAGAGGAAGGAACCTTCGACATTTTCACACAAGGCAGCTCCACATACCCCCTGTAGTGTTTCACACTCGTTCACATCTGTGAATAGGAGACAATAGGGCAGTGGGAATCAATGGTTATGAACTTCTGTGATTCCAAGTTCTGAGCTTCCAAACAAAATGGGTATATTTAATGGCCCAGACCAAACCATCTCCTTTTCATGTGTTGACAAACCCTGTATTTCCCTTGGGATCCCAATGCTCCTCCATTTTCAGCCCATGTGCTGAAAACTACTCAGAGGGGTGGGCACTTGACCAACCAGATGACCATATTTCTATTTCAGAGATAGGCAGGGAGGGACCATGGTGGACCAATCAGAGCCAGGCCTGGGACTTTTGCCAGAAATATTGAGAAAGTACCTCCCTCTTTGGTTCTAGTTTGCCAGGTTGAGGATGGTAACCCAGAGATGCTAGGGACACCTTTGTCAACTGTGAAAAGAGAGTCTGCCTGAAAACAACTCTAAAAGAGGAAAGCAGAGCTGAGAGGAGATGGAAATAGCTTTGTTAAAATGCTTGGATCAAGTTTTGCCTAAAATTCAAATATATCCCAGGACTTTGCAGTTTTAATTCCTTTTAAAGAAATAAAACCTGTTATATTTGCATTTATGAAAACTTAGAGAATGCATAATTAAGATTCATGTACTTCACTGTATGTAAATTTAATCTCAAATGGAAATTATCTGTAAACCCTTATTTAACTCTGGTTAATAATATGCATACGGAAGAATTGAGGGGAAAGTGTACCGATGCCTGCAATTTACTTTTTCATTTGTCCAAAAAGTAGATGGACTAACAGACAGATAGTAGGGGAAGAAAGTATAATAATATGTTAATAGTATAATCAAGATCATGGCTATACAGGTGTTCATTTTACTATTTTTTCAGTTTGCTATGCTTAGGAATTTTCCTCATAAAATTTTAGGAAAAAATAATGCTTAAGTACACTTAAGATTAGTGTAACTTATACATTCCATGCAATTTTAAAGTGCACACACAAAAATAAAACCTGAATAAGATTTCTGTTACTTGCCACTAGAATAGCTCTGATATGGAAATGATGTTATGTACCAAGGTCTAAATTCTCAACTCTGAGGTTCACAATTGTTCAGATGTATGGAGAGGGGCAGGGCCTAACAAATCTCTCCCCCCCAACCCTGCCCCAGCCACCCCTTGGAGCCCCGTACCCACGCAATGACGCCCGTCCCGTGCCCCCTCGTATCCCTGGTCACAGAGGCACTGGAAGGAGCCAGGCAGGTTCTGGCACACAGCATGGGCACCACAGAAGGACCGGTTCCGGCATTCGTCCACATCTGCAACCACCAGACTCTAGTCAGGCCATTTCTGGGCTTTGTACCACCTCCACATCCCACCCAGTGTCCAACTGACATGTACCTTGGCATCCACCCCCTGGTGTAGGCTGATAACCAGGATCACAGGCAGGTGTGCAGCGGTAAGAACCAGGGGTGTTCTCACAGCGCTGGGCTCCACAAATCTCAGGGCCATATTCTTGGCACTCATCCACGTCTATAGGAAAGTACGGAAGGGAAGTCAGAGAAGGGATTCAAAGGCCTGGAATAAGTTTCCTAACACTACTTCTGATCTCACTGACTCAACTAAGAAGTCTCTAAAGTATTCTAGGAGTCTGAGCTTCTACACATCAACAAGTGTTGCTAACTCTAAAGTCCTCATTGCCATTTCTCAAATACTCCAAATGTAGTCCCACCTCAGGGCCTTTGCATTTGTAGTTCTCTCTGCCAGGAACACTCCCCTCAGCTATCTGTATGGCTCCCTCCTTGCTTCACTCAGATGTCTAGGTCAAGCCCTCCTAGCACCACCACCACCACCCCACCTGTCCATTTATCTTCCTTTATTTTTCTTCTTAAACCTGACAACATATTCTATCCTCACATTTCTTGGTATGCCAGTGTCACCTGCCTAGAACACAAACTTCACAAAGGCAGGGATTTGTATCTGTTTTATTCCTTCCTATACTTCCAGGGCATAGAATAGTGCAGAATAGTGCTTAATACACAACAGGAGCCTAGAAAATAATTGTTGAATAAATCTTGAATTTGTTTACATATTTACTATTTACCTCCTCCCCCCAGAATATTAGCTCCAAGAGCACAGGGTTTGTGTGTGACTCATTTCCTACTGTACTCCCCAGTAGGGCACACATTAGGTGCTTAATGAATTCCAGTGGAGGGTGGCGCCTGTGGCTCAAAGGGAGGGCGCCGGCCCCTATGCCAGAGGTGGTGGGTTCAAACTCAGCTCTGGCCAAAAACTGTAAAAAAAAAAAGAATTCCAGTGGAATTAATAAATGAAATCTCATGAAACTAGACTTCCATGAGTTAGAGGTCTAGTAATCAGAGAGTAAAAGGCAGCCCACTGTTGTTTCATGTGTTCTACAAACTCCCTGCCCACACATCATTCCTATCCCATCCCCAAGACATATATATATGTATATCCTATATGTAAGATTAGCCCAACCTGCTGCCTCAGTCAGCACTCTGCTAGAGTCTAGTAGGGGAAGGATGAAATGGGAGGAGCTGGAGGGAAGGCCTGGAACATAAGAGCAGGCAAGCACAGGTCTGTAGGCAGGGCAGAGGTGAGAAGTGGGGTGCTATAAATTCTGAAAGTCTGGAGGAGACTGAGCAATAGGAAAGGACAGCCTGGGGCAATAATGGCAGGACAGAGCTTCAACTGGCAGGAGCCAACTGTTGGGGAATTTCACACTGAGAAAGGATGGGGCCCAGGCAGCCAGGATTGATTCTCTCTGGAAGGGCAGCAGGAAGTAGAAGAGTGAAGTAAGGTGGGGATGTTTGGGGTGCCCCAAACATCTATTAGGAAAGAGTTTTAATCCATGGGCTGATTAGAAGGGCCGGGACCTAAGAGATTTTACTGGTAGGAGGTGTCTTTGGGGCATGTCTAGCTTAAAATGCAGACTGGGCTCAAGCTGCAGAGGGGACAGGGCTGCTTTTGGAAGCGAAGTCTTGCACAGGTTCTCCCCTTACTCTCACCCTGTACCTCCACAAGAAAGTACAAGGACACAGTGGTGGCATATTTCCACTACAGAGACAACATGAGAGGGAGAAAGAGAAGCCTTTTCCCTTCCCCATGTCTGTGAGGCAGGGCACTCCTCTTTGGTCCCCAAGAGAGTAGACCCCAGCAACCAGCTGTAAGAGCTGGCAGAGGGAGCAGGGAGAAGTCTCAGTCTCACCGTCACAGGTGCCCTCGGGGCCCGCGTGGTAGCCAGGATCACAGTCCCGGACACAGCGATAGGAGCCAGGGGAATTTTCACAGCGCAGGGACCCGCACAGGGCTGGTCCCTGCTCGCGACATTCATCCACATCTGTGGAGGGAGACAAGGAGGTCAGACGTAGGAAGCAGGGGAGGCAGGGAGGCAAGGTAAGGGAGTCTAGGAGGAGATAGGAGAGTCAGGAGGAGGCAAGGGAAGCAGAGGACAGGAAGTCGGGGAGGAAAAGTGAGGGAAAACAGGCAAAGGGGGAGAAGCAGAGGAAAGAAGGAGGTGGGAGGCAAATGAATCAGGGCATGGTGGGGCCTCTCACCCAAGCAAGAAGCGAGGTCTGGGCCGGCACGGTGTCCCGGAGGACAGATGCACTCAAAGGAGCCGTCGGTATTGGTACAGATGCCGCTCTGGCAAAGGTCCTCCTCGCTGCACTCGTCCACGTCTGCGGGACAGGGTGTCAGAAAGCCGGGCCCATCTACTACTCCCCTTAACGTTCCAGGCCATACCTCCTCCACCGCTTTTCCCCACCCTCCTAGCTGACCTGCCTTAAGTTTCTCACTTCCCTGCAAGCCCCACCCTCAACAGGTTTAGGACAGTTCCTTTCTAATCAGCCCAGCTATCCAGTCTCCGTCCTTTCCCCCAGGTTTCGCCACACCCGCCCCTCCCTGGTCACTGCTTTGAGATTCCCACAAGCCCCGCCCCCATAACGCCTGGAGATCCTGGCCAAAAATTCGTTTTCCCCATTTGGTCGTCTTCTCCTTGTCCCGAGTTTTCCAGCCACAAGCCTACCCTTTTCAGGTCCAGGCCCAGCATGGGTACGAACCGAGGCAAGAGGCTCCGCGGGGTCCGGGCCGGTAGCCGGGGGCACAAGTACAGGCAAAAGAACCGTCAGTGTTCAGGCATTCGCCGTGAGGGAAGCAAAAATCGCCCTCCAGGCACTCGTTCACGTCTAGGGTACGCGAGAGATTGTGCGGGGTCACCGGGCCCTCCCTCTAAGCCTCGCCCACAAAAGCAGGAACCCCAGGGGCCGGTTTCTAAGCTCCCACAGTTCTTTAGTCCACCTTCCACTTCTCCAGCAGGCTTTGCCCAGGTACCCAGGCCCCACTCCCAGGCTCGCTGACCGATACCCACGCTGCCCACCTGAGCAAGGCCCAGGCCGACTGGATGGAGCCCGGTAGCCTGGCGCGCAGCTGCAGCGGAAGGAGCCTTCGGTGTTGGTGCAGTGGCCGTGAGGACCACAGGGGGCGCCGGAACTGCATTCGTCCACATCTGTGAAAGCAAGGGTTTCGGAAGGGGTCCAGTCTAAAGATAGACCAGTCGAATCCCCTTCGAAAAGGGGACCTGGGGGAGGTGTTGGGAAGTTTCTTGAGCTGGAAACGGGGTGAGGGCTCCATGGCCGAGGTGGGTAGGGCCGACCTAGGTTCCCTGGTTTGGGGGATCATAGTTGGGAGTCTTTGGGTCTGGATTTCCAGGAACTGCCTGTGCCAGGGTCCTGGGATCGGCTAAGGGACTCTAGATTGGAATAGGCATCAGAAATTAACCAGGGTAAGAAATTAGTCAAGTATTATAAACCTGGGCATTAGATAGGATTCTGCTGAATCAAACAAAGGTCAGTGTTAGTGACTGGCATTTGAGAACTATTAGAGTCAGAAGTTACAGTTATGGTCAAGAATTCTGCCTCAAGTCAGGGGTCAGGGTCAGGGATCATGAACCCAACAAGTTCCAGGGAAAGGAATCTGAGAAGGAGCAGGGGGCAGTTAAAGAGACAGGTTCAAGAGACACACAGAGTCAGGACTGTGGTCAGAGATACGATTAAGTGGTATGATTAGGGTCAAATGTCACATCCAAATTGAGGGATACAAATTCAGGAATAAAAGATAGTCAGGGTCAGAAAGGTCACAACTGCTATCAGGGATGTGAGCAGGGGTTATCAGCAAGGGTCACATGTCACAGTCAAGTGTCAGGAGTCATATTCAGGGTCAACAGTTGTGGTCAGAGATTGCAGTCTGGGTGAGGAGTCTGTAATCTAATCAGTATTCACATTTAGGCTCTGGGGCATGTGGTCCAGTAAGGGGATTGAGGTCCAGGAAGTTATGGGCCAGGGCATAGTTGTCCAGGTCAAGAATCATAGCCAGGGCCTGGTCTCACCAGTGCATCTGCCACGGTGTAGGTGGTGGCCAGCAGGACAGGCCCTGCACTGGAAGGACCCAGGCGAGTTCACACACTCCTGCCCAGGACATGCCAGGTGGTTCTCACACTCATCCACATCTGGGAGGCAGGGGAGAGGGTGGCCTTGAAAAAGCGGCCCAGTGCCCCCCTCACCTGTCCATGCTCCTCCCTCCCTCCCCGGCCTCACCCTCGCATTCAGAGCCAACGGCGTTGGGTTGGAAGCCTGTGGGGCAGACACACTGGAAGCTGCCTTCCGTGTTCTCACACCGGCCATAGGAGCAGGGCTGGGGGCTACGGGCACACTCGTCCACATCTGGTGCAGAGGGGACCAGTCAGGCTGAGGAAGGGGCCTGGACCATCCCTGTTGCTTACTACCCATCCCAATACTCCAATCTTGAGCCAGCCTCCTCAACTTTGCCCAGGCTACTCCCCCATCCCAGGATAAACTCCTTCCTCATGTCCTTATTTCTTGTTCTCTCCAGCTGCTAGAGGGAGGCTAAGGCACCACCTCCTGCAGGTTGCCTTCTTCAGATGACCCCTCCTCAGGATTCCCATGAGCACAAGAATGTCATTCAAAAAGAAGAGAAGAATGAGGAGCACTGTCATATTTTGGAGAAAGGGGAGACTATTCTGGAGTGAGACCCTTGCCACCCTCTCAGGATCCCCCCCTCCTTCACTGACCCCCATCACTCTATCTCTCTGTCCTCCAATATTTTCTCTTTCTGGTCCCCATAGCAAATGGTGGTGAAGAGGGGTTGGACTCAGCACCCTCACCTTGGCAGGGGGCCCCCGGCCCTCGGGAATGGAAGCCAGCAGGGCAGGCACAGTGATAGGAGCCAGCAGTGTTGTCACAGCGGCCTGGCCCACAGGGTGGTGGCTCCTGAGCACACTCATCCACATCCTCTTCACACGCTGAGCCCCGGAAGCCAGCCGGGCAAATACAGTGGAAAGAGCCAGGCAGGTTCTTGCAGACCCCTCGGCCGCATAGGCCTGGGCTCTGGGTGCATTCATCCACATCTGCTCAGGGCAAGGCAAAGAAGCCTTTAAGACCCCCCACCATGGTCCACTCTGCCTCCCTGACCTCCATCACTTTAACTTCCCACCCTCCATCATCCTGCCACCCTCTCCCCTACACTCTGCTCTCCCACTACCTCTTGTCTCCATCATTCCATCTCTAACCATCATCCAACCCTATTAAGCTGCCTGGCTGGCTCCTAAAACTCTGTCTCTCTAGTCGGCATGAGTCAGCCTCTTTCTCCCCTGTTCTCCATAACTCTTCCCTGTTCTTGGCTATGGATTTCTCCAAATCTCACACTCTTGCTTTCCCATCCTCCATGACTCAGCCTCTCCATCCACAGGTCACTTCCTACAGCCATCAGGCCACATGTCTGGTTCTCAGAACCTAGCCTCTGTCTCACATCAATCAGGCTCACTTTGTCCCATTGCTCAGTCTCTCCATCCCTCATCACTATTGCTCTACCCTTGTTCTTCTCGGGCCCCTCCCAGGCCCTCACCCTGGCAGCTGGCTCCGTGTGACGCAGCCTGGTACCCGGCTGGGCACACGCACAGGAAGCTGCCTGGAGTGTTCTCGCAGCGTCCGAGGTCACACGGTGGGGGCACGCGGTGGCACTCGTCCACGTCTGTGGGCACAAACTAGGCGGCTGGGACTGGGGCAGACAGTCCCCGAAGAAAAAGCGACACGGAAAGGCGGGAGTAGGGGGCAGGGAAGGGGCGGGACCAAACCGGGGGGGCGGGACCTGAGGCTGTAGGCGGGGCTTGGAATGGGTAGGGTAGGTTTAAGCAGACCAAGGGGGAGCTCAAGCGGGGAGAGCACAGAAAGGGCTGGGACTCGCCAAGACAGGGGCGGGGAGGGAATCTATGAGGGGCAGCAAACTGGGAAACGAAGGTTCTGGGTTGGGCAAGGGCAGGAACAGAAGCTTTGGGATCTGGGTAAAGAGAAGGCAGGAGCGGAATTACAGAGGGAAAGGAGCACTTTTCGGATGGGACCCTGGTGTGGCAGGGTTCGAATCAAGGATCATAGTCAGGAGACTGGTTGGAAAAGGAGCAGAAACTAGCCTGGGACAGGGGCGGGCCGGGGCTAATTGGGAGGGAGCCGGCATATGAGGGAGGCAAGGCAATAGCAGAACTGAGACCAAGCCCAGACAAGGCCATTTTGGAGACCAGACAGGGGTGGGGCTGCCCGAAGACCGGAGACGGTCGGAAGGCGGAGCGGGACCAGGGGTCTGGGGCAGGGCAGGGCAGGGCGGCCGTAGGGCCGGATCCGCCAGGGGAAGCGTGGGAGGGCGGGAGCGAGACCCAGACAGGGGTCGGGCCTGAAGCCGGGTGCGGAGGATTTCTCACCCAGGCACTCCGCCGACCTCGGGCCGGCTCGGAAGCCCGGGCCACACACGCAGCGGAAGCTGCCTGCTGTGTTCTCGCAGCGCCCGGGAGCACAGGGCGGGGGCACGCGGCGACATTCATCCACGTCTGAGGGCACAGAGGGGACTGGTTAGGAGGTGAAGGAGCAGAACTTCCCCACCCGGCTGCCTCTGTCCACGCCTTCCTCCCTGCTCACCTATGCAGCGGGTGCCCTGAGGGCTGAGCCTAAAGCCGGAGTCGCAAGCACAGGTGTAGCCACCGGGCCGGGGGATGCAGCGTCCTGGGCCACAGACCTGGGGATTGCGCTGACACATGCCGGAGGAAGGACCTGGAGGGTCCAGTCAGCCAGGGTTCCCCCATCTCTGAATCCTCTGTCCCTTTCATCCCAGTACAGTCCCCTCAGGTGCTGTACCTAAAGCACCTTCATTAAGCCCCGGCTTCTACCTTTGGTTCCCAACTCCTTTATCATGGAATGTTATAAAGGATCAGATTGGATCTTCTGCTTGAATCCCCAATAATGTCACTGTAAGATTTCCATCTTTGAATATTTTGCTGTCTAACCCTCTGCCTGAGATACAGTCTTACTTGCCCTTCCTGAAAATAATTATTTATCTAATATTAACTGAGCCATTTACTATGTCAGACTTCAGACGCAGCTCATATAAGCCTCACACTAATCCTCATTTTACAGGTGAGAAAATAAATTTCAGAGAGAGATTATATGACTTACTCAACTGACAGATAATTTTGAGCTCAATTCCAACTGCATCTCTTGATCTAGCTGCAACTCAACCCCCAAACCTCCATCTCTTCTCACCCAAATCCTCTGTCTGTGACATCTCTATTTATTCTATATTGGAATCTTTGAGTTGTAGTCTCTTCCCCCAGAACCCTGCCTGTAATACTCCCCATTGATGCTCTCAATTCTCACTACTGCACCTGATTCAGGAATCTCAGGACCAGTCCAGGCAGGGAGGCTGGGCAAGGGACGCTCAGGGCCTGGCCGGGGCTCGGGGTGGGGCTCCGGGCGGTGGGTGGGCAGAAAGCCTGGGAAGGAAGAGTTATCAGTGAGTGGAGACCTAGATTTGGGTGTCCCTGCTGCCCTCTGGCCTCCTTTCCCTATGGAAGCAACTTGAGATTACACCCCCTTCCTCCAGGAGCCAGCTCACCTGTGGATGGCTGAGAGGTGGCCGGCAGTGTGCGTTGCTGGGTGAGAGAAACTCGGGGTGGCTCCTGGCCCAGGGGTCTGGTGTTGTAGCGGAGATCAGAGGCCGAGTAGTGGTACCCAGGGCCAGCTGGGCAGATATCCCTAAAGCCCTCTGGGAATAGGAAAGAGGGGGCAGGGAAATGGCATGAAAGCAGGAGAAAATGGGGGGGCCTACAAGTCTAGGGCTTAGTCTGCGAGTGTGTGGAGAGTTTGGGTTGGATGCTGAGATGGGGTGGTGTCCTGACCAAAGAACAGGACATTTCAGAGGCCAAAGGTGGGACCAAGGGTATTTTCCCCCATTTGGGATGGTGGCAGGGACTGGTTAAGGACAAGGTCTGGTTTGGAGTCTACAGTGACTGAGTTAGAGGCTAGCAAATAGCTCCATTGTGGGATTCAGTTTTAGTAAAAGTTAGAATGCCAAGGAGGTGTCTCAGGGAGAGGCATGTCTGGGGTACAGTCTAAGGAGGAAACCAAACTGGGAGTAATGTCTCAGAAGCTAGAGACTTGGTCAAAGTTCAGTGACAGGCCATGTGACACGTCTCATTCCTGTAATCCTAGTACTTTGGGAAGACAAGACAAGACAAATTACTTGAGCTCAGGAGTTTGAGACCAGCCTAAGCCAGAGTGAGACCCTAACTCTACAAAAAGAAAAAAAAGAAAAATAGAAAAAATTAGCAAGGTACAGTGGCAGACACCCGTAGTCTCAGCTACTCAGGAGGCTGAGGCAGGAGGATTTCCTGAGCCCAGGATTTTGAGGTTGCAATGAGCTATGATGACACCACAGCACTCTAGTAGGGCAATAGAGACTCAGTCTCAGAAAAAAAGAAAAGGAAAGGAAAAAAAAAGTAAAAGAAAAAAGCTCAGGGACAGGTTTGAACAGGCAGCACATCTCAGCTGCTGGCATTGAGTTTAGGAGACAAAGCCTAACTTAAGGGTGAAGTGTCTTAAGCTGGGTGTGGCTAAGGAAGGAAGTAGAGCCTTGGGCAGAGTCTAGTGTGAGGCCAGAGGCCGCTCAAAGACGAGTGTTGAGCCTCGTCTCAAAGACTAGGCTAGCGGCCAAGGGCCCAGCCTGGTTTCAGGGTGGGTTGAGTTAGAGCTTCGTGTGTCGCTTCTAGGGATAAGTCTGTTTACAGGCACTCACCTGAGCCGAAGGGTGGGCAGAGCTGGCAGCCACGGCCCCAGGCCTTGCCCACACGGCTACAGCAACAGATTTGTTTGGTGATGTTGCGCAGAATGGGCAGCGAGCAGCCACCGTCGCGGAGCACGCGGAAGCAGGGCCCCTTCGCCTCCGAGATCACGTGTTGGGCTGGGGGAGGAGAAGGAGGAAATTCTTCAGGGCTGGGCTGGGAGTGTGGTGTAACTAGAAGGCCAGGCAATATCCCAAGGAGGGTTTGGTGAATGTCAGGATCTGTTGGTAGAGGTCTGAGGTCTGAAGGAGAGCTGAGGGCTCTGGAAGTCAGAGAAAGGTTTAGGGCCTGAGAGGTGAATGAGAGAATATGAAAAGGATAGCAGGATTTGAAGAAGGTTGAGTGATCGAGTGGGATGAGTGGATTTGGGGGGTCTGGGAGTATGAAGGGGTCTGGATCGAAAGGTTTCAGAGGTTCTTGAAGGATCTGAAGATGGTCCCACAAGTCTGACAGTGTATGAAATTCTGAAAAGTGATGGGGGTCTAAGACTGAGAGAGGCCTGGAACTCTGAGATGGTGGGGGGGCTGTTTCTGTGGGAATTAAAGTTCAGGGATGCTTTGGGGTGTGGTCTCAGGGCAGGGCAGGACAGGGCAGGGCAGGGTTGGAACTCAGCCTTAGCCCCTTCAGGTGGCTCACAGATGCAGCTGCTGCGGGATGAGTCCAGCAGGAAACCATCAGGGCACACGCATGTGTACCCGCCACGCGTGTTTGCACACTCCCCATGTTGGCAGCGCCCACCTGTCGCGCACTCATCCACATCTGCAAGGGCGGGGGAGGTCACAGAGGAGCTTGGGACTTAATCCCTTCAAGGCCCCAGAACCAAGGCCTCCCTCCCACCTTGTCCTATCTCACCTTCACAGGACCCATTAATCCTCTCAAAGCCTGTTGGGCAAGGTCCATTTGGAGCGCCCACTCGTTGGGAGTTCCCTGTGGAAAAGGGAGAGGAGTGGGCCAGGAACGGAAGGGTGGAGTGAGAATGGAGTCAGCAGGGTGAAGGTGGGGTGAGAGGAACTAAAAGACATTGAGTGTGAGGGTGAGGGCAGGATCAACCTTAGGTTGGGGATCTGAGAAGCCAACGTAGGAGGCTCCAGAAGTGCATGGGTGGGGTCAAGGCACAAAGGTAGGGTGAGAACAGAATGGCCAAAATCAGAAAATGGGGTAGATGGTCCCAGGAATAGGCGTGGCTAGAATTTGTGAAGGAAGTTTATCTATAGGTAGAATAGGAGGAGCGGTAAAGTTTCCACCACTCCCAGCACTTTGGGGACGTCCCCAGGCTTACCCAGGTGATCCGAGCACGACTGGCAGTCGTGAACACCCCAGGCCAAACCGTCCCCTTGGCAACAGACCTCCCGCGTCCTGAGCCCCGGCAGCGGAGACGCACACTGTAGGGAAGTGTTGGGTGAGCGCGCCCCCGCGCGGTGGCACACTCTGGACCCCACCCCACCAAAGTCCTCTCACTTCGCCTCGGCGGAGCTCCCGAAAGCAGTAACCGAAGCCCGAGGCATCTGAGTAGCCGTCCTCGCGCGGCGCGCTCTGTGCCAACACCGTGTAGGGTGCAGCCGCCTCGGCCCGCGCCACTGCCTCAGCCCGTGCCACTGCCTCAGCATCAGCCTCCTCCCAAGGGCCAGACACACGCTCCACCTGGTGCACCACAACCGACGCCTCCTGCGGGTGCTCCACGTGGACACTCACCATAGAAGCCACGCCTGGAGGGGGGCAGGCCAGGCAAAGGGATGTCTACACGAGTTCTTACGGACTGAGACTAGAAATGGGAGGAACGGCAAGCTGAGGAAGGGTACTTGAAAAGGCAAGCAAAGTTGAGGGTCCGAGAAACGGTGAGATGGTTGACAGATAGATCGGAGGGGACTCTGGCTACACTTTCCTCACCGTGCTCGTCGTCGCGGTGGTTGGCCAATGGCATAGTGTACACCGAGCGGGTGAGGCCTGGCATGGCCGGAGCTGGGGGCCGAGCGCCTGAGGAATGCAACTGACAGAACTTGCCAGCGAAGTCCGGAGGACAGAGGCAGCGGTCTGGCTTCACGCACACACCGCCGTTGTGACAGATCAAGGGACACAGGACTGGGGGAGAAAGCGAGGACACTCAGGGCTGGCATCACTCTGAGCAGGTACCCCTGGAACCAGCGCATCCAAGATAGCTCAGTCCCTACACCCTCAAGGTGTCATTCATTTATTTCTAAATGGCTCCGCCCTTAGCCGTCGGTAGCCTTGCCCCAATTTTGGCCGTCTGCATTGGCCAGGTCCAGTCGTTCAGCCTTCTGAAGTATGGCCCCTCCCACTAAGGAGGCTCGCCACGCCCTCAGGCTCATTATTCACTTTCTTGTCACCTTTCTTTTTCGAGTCCGGGAGAGCCAACTTTCTGGCTGAGACTACAGTGTTACAGCCCCGCCCAGATAGTGCTGACCCCGCCCGTTGGATCAGCCCTTTCCACTCTAGCTCTGCCTCAGCACTTAGCCCCGCCCATTCCGTTGTCTGGCTGAGTCCTTTGCTGTCCCAGACCCTGTGACCCTGCGTTGGTCACTTCTATTGACTCAAACTACATTTAGTCATTGCCCGCCACAACTCCCCACTCCCAACACGGTGTCCTTAGTATTTTGTGCCCGCCCATGCTCCCTCCGGCCTTGTCCACGACGTTGCAGCTCCGCCCACTGTCTCTGTGTCCCTTTCTAGGCCCACCCACAGCACCTTAAACCGAGGGATTCAAAACCCCGCCTATCAAACTTAACATGCTGTCTTTAGCCCCTCCCCATCTTCCTTTCCTCCCTCTGATTTGCTCCGGCTTCCTTACTCATGTCCCTCCCACCATGCTTCCTGGGTATCTGGGCTTCTGCCCCCGCCCACCCCACTTTGTCTCCGCCCACTTTGTGCCTACGGCTCCAATGTTCTAGCTCTGCCTTCCCGCCTCCGGTAGCATGGCGGGGGACACGAGCGGGAACGCGCTTCTTCTCTACTTTGCGCGCCTTCACTGGGCCCTAGGCCACCTCTAGGAGGGGCAGTGCCAGCTGTGCGGCGGGGTAAACAAAGAGGGGAGCGGCGGGGGCAGGGCGGCGGCTCGGCAATCCGGACCCTTGGGGAGCCCGGGACCACTGAGCCAAAGGAGGCCGGGCTGTCCTGTAAGGGCACCCCCTCCCTTTCTCCCCTGAGGCTGCGGAGAACAGCTGGAGACAGCTGTGCCGAGGACAGGGAGGGGGCAGGCGGCCGAGGCTGACCAGGGAGGCGCATGTGGGATTCTGAACCACAGCTGTAGAAATGAAAGCATAGGAGAGCCATGTCAATTTAGAAGGGTAAGAGGACTGGAGTCCTGGAAGATCAGCTGGAAGGCAGTACTCTAGGGTAGAAAGACCTGAGTTTCAAAGCTTGAGGTTTCTGGGATGGAGAGGAAGCCTAGCTCAGAAACTGAGGCGCCGTTTCAACAAGGGTCCCTCGAGTCCTTTTGAGGAGTTACCTAAAAAAACGAGACTCTATTGCCTTCTAGGGGATGACCAGTTTGAGAGTTCTGAAACCCTAGTTTTTACACGAAGTGGAATTCCTGGAAGTCCCCACCACATAAGAGGATGGGACCCTAAGATACTAAGAAACTCTTCCCCTCCCAGCTAAAGACTTAGGTACCCAAGTCTTTTGATCGATAGCTGCCTTGGGGGGACCAAAGCGTTTGAAGTCCTGTTGGGAAAATCAGCTAATCAAGACCAACTCTTGGGTTCTCTGAAGATAGATGGGATCAGAAGTTCCTATTGAGGGGGTCAGCTGCAAGAGCAGGATTTGGAGAGACAGGAAACAAAGAATCTCTGATGTGACTGGGGTAGGCTCAGTTGGAAATATAAGAAAACTGGAGCCTTTTGTGGGAAGAGAGTTGAGCTGGGAAGGGGAGTTATCACTGTAAGGTTTTGTAATCAGGGGTTTCTCCTGGAAGTGGGTAGAGATAGCTGAAGGGCAATAATACAGGGTTCTCTGGTGAGGGGCACGAGGTGGGGGGGAATGAAAGGGAAGAATGAGAGGAAAATTCACTGGAGGAGCTGGTATCTGGAGTCTGTTGACAGGGATAGGGAGGAAGATTAGGGTATGCGAGAAGAGTCTCAGGCCAGGACTCCAGGGTGCTCCAGTGGGGTCCTTAGTTTAAATAGTGGGGTCTAAGAGAGACTTAACTAGGAATTAAGATTCCAAAATAGGAGGGTCTCTAATGGAGTTGTGGGAAGAAAGACATGCCTAGGGGTATTTCTCTGCTTTTTCCTAGTCTGAATGCAGACTCCCAGCCCAGCTCCCCGAAGGCACCCACACCTAGGTTAGCCACTAGATGGGCACAACCAACTCACTGCCCCACAACCCTGGAGGGGAAGCTGAGGACATTGGGGTCCTGCTGAGGTCAGCTCCCCATCACATGTCCTATCCTTGTACCCCCAGAGGCTTGGCACCCGCCTGGACACGGCATCTTGGCTGGGCCGGGAGGGAGTAAAGGAAGGAGAGAGGAAGGGGAGGAGAGAGGGAGTGGCAGCAGGCGGGGGCTCAAGCGAGAGATGAGCTCACGCCGGCTGGGGCTGGGCTGGCAGGGAGCCAAGCTGGGCGAGTTCTCTGCGCCAGGGGCCCCCACTCCCCACTCTAGAGGGCCTTCACGGTGGGGGGGGCAGGGAGGTCCCTACCCTAGAGAGTTTCCCCACTTCTGCACTCTGGGACAACAGGTGGTGGGCCCTCCCCACGTCACCTGAACCCCCAGGGCTCTCCCATCTCTAGGAAAGCCTGATGCATACACTTCTGTCCCCTCCACCCCCAGGGGGCGCCCCTTCCTCTAGTCCTCTTATCTGGGTTTCTGCAGCACGTGGGGACCCTTGCAACTCTGGTCCTGGACCCTTTCCCTCTTAGCTTTCCGGATCAACTTTCCTCACCCCAGTCCCCCTCCTCACAGGCATTACCATACTGAGCTCTCCCAATCTCTCCACCCAAAGACACAGAAACAGACATCCCCAGGGGGCCCTGAAACTCTCCTTGGGTCCCTGGTGGCTCCTTGCTCAGTCTCAGAATTCAGGCCCCCTTCCCAAACCCTCCTAGGCCTCTTAATTTTGAACTCATTTTGACTCAGAGGCATGAAAGCCAGCACCAGTCTCCTTCAAGTGATACACCACAGGTGGCTGAGAACCCTCACTGGCTTGCAAAATGGGGACCCTCAGGGCCTAACCCACCCAAATTGGGGCCCTCTTCCTTAAATACTTCTGGGATTCCCCAGCACTTCTGCACAGGAAATCTGGGCTTCCTCTCGATGGGGGACTGGCTTCTCCATCCCCAAGGATTTGCCTGTCCCCACCCCCCAACCCCCCCGGGAACCCTTCCCTCGGGACCACCACCCCGCACTCACAGGCGCGGAAGCCGGGTCCCCCCGGGGCCGCCCCGCCGGGCGCGCCGCTGTCCACGCTGGTGGTGTTGCGGGGCGCGCAGGTCGGGGTACAGCGGGAGCCTGTTGGCCCATGGATGCAGCGCAGGCCGCACACGGCCGGGGTGAAGCGCACGCGGAGACGCTCTTGGGGCCGGCCCAGTCCGGGCTGCGGCCCGAGCTGCGCCAGCAGTACCAATAGCG
>NW_003852628.1:703399-710228 GCF_000181295.1 Otolemur garnettii
GGCGGCCGCGCGGGGGCGCGTGGGGCTGGGCGCTTAGCCAGAGGCGCGCAGGCTGGGCGCTAGATTCGCAGGGGGGAGGAGGCGCCCTCTCTGCCCCCACCCACTCGCGCGCACCAACAAGTGGACGAAGACTTCAGAGGAGCAGCGAGAAGGGAACAGGTGGGGGCGGGCGGGTTTCCCCCTAGACAGAGCTGAATCCTCGAAGAGGAAATCCATAAAGAGTAGTGGGGACCGCCTTTGGGAAGACAGATAAAGGCTGATCCTCCTCTTGCCCTGAGCAGAGAGAAAGGAGCTTCATCTAGATGGGGACTATCAGGGCATAGTTAGGCTAAGTGGCCCAAGTGGGGAGACAGGAGAGGGTCGGTGCACCTGGACACATAAAGGAATTGAGGGCCTGGATTCTGAGCCCCAGGAGATGGGGTTGGGGGTGGGAAGCACTTGTGAAGTTGTACCCACATCTGGCTAGGCCCCCCACACCTGGTAAAGAAGTCACAATGAATAAGTGAGTGGGCTGAGGCTATGGGGGGGGGGTCTTAACATCTGGCCCAAGGCCCACATCTGGAAGATTTTAGGGAGAACACATCTGGGCTGAAGGCTACAGCAACAGGGGAATTTGTGAGAGTGGTTAAGATGAAGGGTATTCTAACCTGGGGCAGAGCTGGAGTGGGAGGAGGGCAAGGGGTGGGTCCGGGAAACCAGGGGAGGACTTTGGCCCTCAGCCGCCCCTCAATCTTGGGCACTGGGTGCCCAGGCAGGCGCCAACCCGCACAATCGCTTTTGTTGTCTGGATTGGCTCAGCCCCCCCTTTGGCCGAGGGGAGCTGGGACGCCTGGTTTCCCGGCCCCACCCCTGCGGGTCAGCTCCTCTGGCTTGAGTCTGGTCCTGTCCTGGGCTCACCTCCACAGCCGGACGCTGGGGTCCCTGGGGGGGGGGGCTGCATCCTAGGGAGGAGACTGAACTATGGTGGGAGGTGAGGGGAGTGGGTAGGCGGTGGCTGGACCGTGGGAACCAGACGGCTTTATCTGGCCCAGAACCTCCCCTGCCCTTGGCGAAGGAAAGGCGGATGTTCTTACCCTGGGTCTGGCCAGCAAAGCTGCGCTGTGGGGGCCTCCTTTTCAGCAGTGCCCGGCCCCCAGGCCCGCGGGGCCGCCGTCGCTTCAGCAGAGCTCGTGCCTCTTGCAACCTGGATGGAAAGGGGCAGAGAAGTGGCTGTCACCCTGCTCCCACACACATACACCAAAAACCTTCCCACGCCAGAAAAAGGTCTCCTAATAGTGGCTTCCCCCACCCCATTTAGTGGATTAGGCTTGAGTGTTTAGAGGCTTGGAGAGAATCAGAGACCTAGGGAGAAACAGAGATTGGGGAGGAGGGGTGAAGAGAGAGAGGAAGAAGAGGAAGAGGAGGGAAGAGAGTTAAACACAAAGACAGACAGTGGGAAAGGGGGTGGAGGGAGAGAGAGAGGCAGGTAAGAGATAAGACCACAGTGGTAAGAAGCAAATACAGAGAGACAGATAAAACACTGAAAGACCTAGAGACTGAGATAGGCAGGGAAAGAGGAAATAGAAACAGATGAGATACAAGCAGAGAGAGAGAGATGGAGGGGAAATGGTGAAAAAAGCTGGGAGTTCCGGAGGGAGGCTCTGGTGGAGGAGGGATCCCACACTCACGTCAGTGGCTGCCAGTTAAGGGACACCTGTCTCTTCCTTGCACTGGGGCTGGGGCTTGGAACAGGAGGCACTGGGGTCAGGCACCGCTGGGGGCCTGTGCACTTTGAAGGCTGGCAGCTTTGGACCCTGCAGGAGGCTTCGGAGACAGCCTGGGACTAAGTGGGGAAGAAGGGGACTGAGTCCCTTTCTACCACATGTATCCAGCTCTCCAGTCGAGATGAGGGATGGGGAAGGGAGCCCCTAGCCCCTCTCCTACTACCCCACTTCCGCCCCCACTCAACACTTCACTTGGAACAACCCACCTCGGATGCAGCGGCTCCTCCTAGGTGTCCGACCTGGGCAGCAGCGACAAGCAGCAACGCTATAAATAGGGGGGTGGAAGTCACTCAGGCCCCCCAGAGCCTCAGAACTCCCCAAAGGAGGGCAATGCGGAGAGAGGAAAGCAAGACGAGGCTTGAAGAAGCTCAAAATAGATGTGTGACTAACTTGAGGCACTTCTCTCCGTGCTTCAGTTTCTCCATCTGTACAAAGGAAGGCAAATTGGCTGACTTTCGAGGGGTGAAGGCCACAGCAAACTTGCTTTTGTTTTTCTAATGAAGTGAGTTTGGCGGTAAGATTTTATTGCAAAATATATTATTTATAGAAATTATTTTTAAATGATTTTTTTTAAAGACTCAAGATTCTTAAGCGCATTTGTAAGCCCAGACTGTCTGAGAATCTAGAACCCCGCCCTCCGTGTACGTCCCGTTCTGGGACTCAGCTGCCATCCTGATCTTAGCCGGCAGCTGGCGCCACTTCCACAGACCTCAGCAGCATGGGAGGGAGGTCCCCCCTTTATGGGTCCAGCAGGGTGCTGAGGTGGAGGGGGATATAGAAGGAGTCACAGTCCAGGACTGGGAATCCCAACGCTAAGTTCTAGCCTGTTCTTGCCCTTCTGCGATATATGTCCTGGAGGCAGCCTCTCCTGGTCTTTGGGCCTCAATTTCCCGATTGATCAGGATGAAGGTGTAGTTTTTGGAGGCATGTCTGCGCCCAGAGGGTCTCAGTGGCGGAGCCGCCAGTTCCAGCGCAAGTGCGCCGAAATCTAGGGGCCCCCCAGACAAGTCCATTATGCTCAGGCTAAGGGGAGGGCGAAAGACGAAGGCGCGTGCTCAAGCTCAGAGAGGAGAGCAGTAGGGGATACGGAAAAGGAGACATCCAGCACGCAAGCCCCCTTCAGATGGGTAGGGCCCAGTGGAGGATGAAGCCACCGGGCAGAGAGCCTGCAGGACCCCGAGTCCTGCCGTCATCCCTCCTGCCTTTTCTCCAGGTTAACCCCTTCCTGGCTCCGCCCCCGTTGCGGCTCGGGTTACTAAACGCATTCGCAGAGACCGAGGCGGGAGCGGAGCCCAGAGCCTTTGTAACGGAGCGCTGGGCCACCGGACGGTGGGTGGGAGGCGGGTGTTGGGCAGAGTATTTCCTTCGACCTCGTCACCCGAAGACAGGAAGGGTGGCTATAACCCCCAAATCTATAGGAAATCCTGGATCTTTCTCCGCATAATCACTAGCACTTCATTCAATCCTGGAGTCCTTTGTAGGAAACTAGAGCATCCCCAGCCCTCCTGAAAACCGAGGACTCCCCCCCCACACACACACACGATTCCCCCCGAGCCCCTTCGCCATCAACCCGAGTCCACGTCTTCCTAGAAGAAAACTCAAACGGTCCCCCAAATCTAGAAAACCAGATGTATCAACTCCTATGCATAGTTTCTCCAGAATCTCCCAATGACTTTCCTTCTTAAAGCCCCTAAGAAACTAGGGGAACCCCATTCCAGCTCGAGGGCCCCACCCATCTCTATCATTCTAGGAAAACTTAAAGCGTCGCCCCTTTATAAACTAAAGACCTTTCCCGGAATAAATCCCAGGAGTCCCTGGAGACTTATCCATCTCTACCACAATGGAGGGGACTCCTTCTCATAAAAATCTCACTGCTCCCCGATTCTAACCCCTGCAAAATAGGGGCCCCTAATAAATCCAAGAGCCCTCACCCTTTCATTCCCACATCGAAGCAGTGGGTTCATATTCCCCTAAATGCCAAAGTCCTGGTCTTCCTGGACCACCAGATTTATTGGGTGGAAGAGGGCACAAGAAAGACGGGGCCTCAGGAGGGCTTACCTGGTCGGACGGCCCAGGACCACCGAGACCTCGACTGCCTGGCTGGGTTTGGGACTGGGGTTAGCGATGGATGTAGAGCTGGCGGCGGCTGCAAAGAGCGGCAGCAGCAGCACCAAAAGGAGGGAGCGGCGGCCCCTGGGGCCAGGCCGCCGCATCTTGTCGGGCTCTCGGAGTCCCGCTCAAGGCGATCGGTGTGTCCAGCGGGTCCAGCTTGGCTCGGCCCCGCCCCCCGCCCCCGCCAGAAGACGACTCACTTTCTCCACTGTCCTAGCCGCGGGCTGCGAACTTCCCGCCAATCAGAGCCCTGCGCCTTCAGAGCTCTCCGCGCTGCCAATAGAGAGGCTGTAAGGGAGGGGCTAGAGGGACAGGTGCGGGGCTGAGGTCGCCGGGCCCCCCACTGCTCCAAGACATTGGGGAACCCTCTTGTGAGCCAGAATCCCCAAGGGTGGGGATGCTTACAAATGGGAGGAATGCGGAGGCGGTGGGCAGGATCTCCTAAGCTAGACTTCCACTAGCAGGCCTCATCCCTCCGCTCACAGTTTTGGGAGAATTCAGTCAGAATTTGCCCTCTAGGTGTAGAAGCTGGAGGTCCCCACGGAAGGCCACTTTCCGCCCGAGAGTCTAAAGATTCTGGGAATGGAGTGCTAATCCTACTCTAGGCCCCAGGTCCCACCCCTTTGAGTGTTCCAGGTTCACACTGGACCTTCCCAAAGGATTGGTCCCTTCTCAAGGCCCTGTGCTTCAGGGGCTTCAGGGTCATACATCTGGAAAAGCTTGTTCCTCAGAAGCTCTGCCTCTGGCTTACAGACTATGCTTCCAGAGGGCATCCTGGCTCTGCCCCCTCCTGCATCCCTCTACTCCCAGGGTACCAGACCTCCTTCCCTGCCTGAAACTTTAAAGGCACCCATCAGCAGCCTTCCACCCCCAGAATCGCACATATATATATATATATATATATATGTATGTATATATTATTTTAAGAATGGATTTTTCTTTTTTTGAGACAGAATCTCATTCTGTCATCCTGGTTAGAGTGCCATGGAGTCACTGAATAACTCACAGCAACCTCAAAGCCTTCAGTTCAAGCGATCCTCTTGCCTCGGCCTCCCAAGTAGCTGGGACTACAGGCATCCTCCACAATGTTGCTTATTCTATTTTTTTTTTTTTTTTAAGCTCAGGCAATCCATCCACCTTGTGCCTGGCCCAGACTTTCTCTTTAGAGAGTTCCAGTCCTCTTCTACATTGAGAATCTTCACCATTAGGAGTCCCAAACCACAGGAAGCTTCAAACTCCATCCACATCCCCTTTAGTGGGTTCCAGGCTCCAAGCCTTGCTCACAGCCTTCCGAGTCTCAAGCCCAGCTCCTTCCCTTCATTACAAATGCAAAGCCCCACCCTCTTTTCTCCGAATTACAAACTCTGTCTCTCATCTTCCAAAGTTACTGCCCCCAGAGCTCCAGGCTCCACCTGCTAGGCTCCCCTTTTTCCTCTGAGTCTTAGGTCACACACACTCTCACAGAGAATTGGGACCAGCAAACACTTGAGATACCAAGCCCTACTCTTTTGGTGTTTGCGAGGCTTCTGGGTTCAGGGGCCTATCTCACACAGCAGTTTGGTTCTTATGGTTTCCAGTTTTGTAGCATCAACAACGCCCTCCCAGTGGATCCCAGGCTCCACCCACACAGGATACTAGGCCACAAGCCCTGACTGCAGCGTGCAGTCCACCCCCGACTAAGAATAGCAATTGATCCAGCTTCACCCTCACCCACCACTTCTGCTCCTTCTTCCAGTGGAGGTTGTGCAGGTTAGAGATTCACACGGCCACATTCATACCATCATCGCCACCTACAGCAATCCATACCTCCATCCCACACACTGACATCTACAACTTTGGGTCCACCTTCGCTCAGGGACACACAGCCCCTGAAGCAGAAACGATGGCATGAACACTCCATTCACTGGCATTCATGGACTGTGCCAGCACTATGATAGAGTGCCCAGCTCTGCCCACTCAATGTGGTTCCCAAGATCCCTGCTCACTGGCCTTGAGGGATAGCATGTCCCTGGCCATTCCTCACCCACCCACCCCACTTCCTACCCTTTGGCTGGAGCATTTGCTGGGGGTGCTGCTGAAATTGCTTCCTTCTGCCTGGGATCCAGGGCATCTTCAATGCTGGTTGCTAGGCAACAGCCTCTGGCTCACCACTGCAACTTCCGGTGTTGGCTTCCCCTCCCCCCAGCTCCCAATCCCTCCCTATCAGTGTCATTATCTCCAGGGTCGTGTCTATGTCAGCGCTTGAAGCCTAATCTGATTTCAACCCTTCAGAATCCTTCAGAGTTCTAGATCCCTGACATTCCAGAAGTTTTCTCCCCACTCAGCCGTGCTTTCACATTCATACATACACACACACACACACACATGCAGTATTATCCCTAGTATGGAAAAAAAAAATCCAACTCTTCAGTGTTCTAGATTCACTGACATTCCAGATCTCTTATTTCTAGAAATATCAGCATTCCAGACACACTAGTGTTTTATGTTCTGGATTCTCAGCCATGGGGAACAAATGACCTCAATATTCTAGATCTGTGAGCATTGCAAAACACCACTATATTCTAAATTTCCTGACATTCCGACCTATCTTCCCACATTCTAGAATTTCTAACATTCAAATATCTTCCAGCATTTTGAATATCCTATAACATATAACAAACAATTTCTAGAGTTTGAGATTCACAGCCATTCCAGGACACTCAGGTTTCAGAATCCCTCACCTTTCAGGTCTCTCATTTATCTTCCAGATTCTCTGACAATCAAGACCACTCTGCCATTATGTAGATCTTGGGATGCAAACAAACCTTCTAGTGGTCTGAAAGGTTGATAGTCTAGGATGTCTCCCATTCTCTAGATTCCCTACTAATCCAGATTCCTTTTTATATTCTATAATTCTCTGCATTCTAAATATCCTAGCATGCAAAATATTTCTTTTCTTTTCTTTTTTTTTTTTT
>NW_003852628.1:710371-716448 GCF_000181295.1 Otolemur garnettii
TTTTTTTTTTTTGGTTCCAGCCATTATTGTTGTTTGGCGGGTCCGGGCTGGATTCGAACCTGCCACCTTAGGTGTATGTGGCTGGCGTCTTAGCTGCTTGAGCCACAGGAGCCGAGCCATGCAAAATATTTCTATTAGTGGAGATTCACTGATATAAACTGCCCTTGACACTCTCCTTTTCTAGTATCAATGACTTTCCAGATCTTTTTTTCCAGAAACTTCTACAGTTTGGATTCTCAGATATGCAAGGGAGAACCCTAATATTTTTAATCCATTAGGACTCCAGAATATTGAATATCCCTGTGTTTTAGATTTCCTAACATTCTAGACCTCTCTCTGCTATGTTTCAGAAACTCTGGAATTCTAGAAGCAGCATATTCTAATATCCTTTGTCCCTAGCCTGGCCCACTTTCTCTCCTTTTTCATTGTCCCAAGGAAAGATGTAGAAAACCCCTCTAACAGCAACAGTTATTATTTGTGGGGGGGGTGGAACCCAAGGATGTCGGGATGGAACGACTTGAATCTGTCCTGTGGTATGGGCAGCAAGGGTGTAAGAGATTGCACAGCCAGAAATTCTGGGTGAGGTGTTCGCAGTGGCCAGGTTTGGGATACAAATGTAAAGCTCAATGTCCATGTTCTGCCTACTTGTAGCCATTCAGCCATGCTTGAGGTAACAGTATCCCCATTCTCCTTTCAGGAACTTCTCTTTCACTTTGTCTACATGGGGCGGGCACCGCCTCCTGACTTGTAAGGGCACATGACACAAGCAGGAACAATGGAAGTCCTTGATCACACCGACCATAGTGATTGGTTCAGGATTGGCTGTTTGATTCAGTCTAAGGCAATGAGAATCAGTTCTGTGATTTTTCATGCTACTTGAAAGAGAAAAGTTGCTAAGGAGCCACACGGAGTCATCTTGGCACAGAGAGGGGAAAAACCTTACTGAGAATTACATGTTCCAGACGACAGCAAAGTCAAGAGATAGATATTCTGGATGAATGTTTGAACTCCTGGAATCAGCCATGCCTGAAGCCATAATATAAGTCAATACATTCTCCTTTTTGTTTTGTTTTTTTGAGATAGAGCCAACTCTGTGGCCCTGGGGAGAGTGCTATGACATCATAGCTCACAGCAACCTCAAACTCTTGGGCTTGAGCAATCCACCTGCCTTAGCCTCCCAAATAGCTAGGACTACAGGCTCCCATCACAATGCCCAGTTAGGTTTTCTACTTTTAGTAGAGACAGGGGTCTTGTTGCTACTCAAGCTGGTCTGGAATACATGAGCTCAGGCGATCCACCTGCCTCAGCCTCCCACAGTGCTAGGATAATAGGTGTGAGCCACCACACCTAGCCCCCTTCTTTGCTTAAACTACAATTAGAATTTATAGCAAGGGACCTGGTCGAGTCCCACAACTCCTCCTACCCCTTCAGTGGAGGTCCCCAAACCTCCTAAGAATGCAAGAAGTCATTGGCAGTGAGGACTTTATTGAGGAGGATGACTTTGGCTTCCAGAGAAGGGGGAAGATAGGGACCTAGTAACAATGACCACTCCAAGGAGGCCCTGGCCCTGAACCCAGGGGCTCCAATAGGAAAGAGGGAGGCACCTGATTCCCCTAGGACCAGGGTATTCAAAGGCACCATGGCAGCTGCATTTAAAAGGAAGTTTCATTGAGCTTTATCTTAGGAGGTGTGAGGGGAGCCCCAGGACCCGTGGAGGGCCGGGGGGCTGGTGTTGGTGGCCGTCGGGGCTCTGGACCACTCCGCACCAGTTCCTGACAGCGTTCCACGAAGCTGCCTCCCCCACGGCGTCGGGCCTCTGCCTGTGGGGGGGTTGGGCTCCCACGGTGGCCAGACATGGAGGTGTTGCTGGAGGCTGAGTGGAGACTGAAGGAGTGAGGAATGTCAATGCAGGTAATCATGGGTCAGCTGGCTCCCCACCCCCAAGGCTACCATGTTGTACCCTCTCCCCCATTGAGCAGAAGGGGAAGTGGAGTTGTGGCTACCTCGTGAGAGAGGTTCGGGGTGAGGGGCTGGGGAGAGAGCCCCGTGAGGGACCCAGTGGGGCCAGCTCGCACTGCTCCAGCTGTTCCATCAGCTCTTCTTCCGTCAGGCCACCTGCTGGGAAGAGCAAGGAGAGTGGGGCCAAGGGGCAAGCCAGGTCACAGAGTAAGGGACAGAGGTCACAGTGTAAGCATCAAGAGTCAGGATAAAAAAAATAATGCAGAAGTTAACAAACAGAGCCCAGAGGCTAAGAGTTTAAAAATGAGGGGCAGGAGGGCAGAGGAGAAGGTTCAGAGGGCAAGGGCTTGGGAAGAGAGGTCACAATGGAGTAGGTTGTGAAGAGTGGTTGTGGGTGAGTCTGTGGGAGAGGGACAGGATTGAGGTGGGGTGGGCCTACCAGGGACCTGGCCAAGGCCATCCATGGCGGTGGTCAGGTCCCACATGGCCAGGCTGCCGTTGGCCTGGCCAGTGAGCAGGTAGCGTCGGGGTCGGGAGCCAAGCCGCCGGGAGCCCTCGCACTCGAGCACCGTGAAGGCAGTTGTGGGTGAACCATCCACCGAGCGCACGGAGCATACCCTGGAGCACAAGGAGGGAGGGCCACCCTTCCCAGTCATAGACCCACCACTGTGGCTTCAGCGCCAGCCCCTCCAGTGGTCCCCCTCATCCTTACTACCCTAACTTGCTTTTAAGTTCCAGTTCCAGGGGCCCAATACCTCCAGAATGTTCCCAGTCCACACCTACACCCAAGGTCCCAAATGGGCCTCAGAATTCTCTCCGTATCTGCTGCTCTTCTCTGTTACCTTCACAGGGAAAGCCCACATCCCACCGTTGCAGCTTCCCTGCTCCTATCAGCCTCCTCAGCACCTCCCCCAGGCTCCCTCCTGCCCTCTCCCACCAAGCACCTGTGCCAGCCTCTTCAATCTGCTGGTCACCCCAGCAACTACAACCCTGTGAGTGGCACTCAGGACAAAGTCTCGGCTCTTCTGCACAACTGATGAGAAGCTGCCCACATCTGCAGTTCTGTGCCCCAGCACAGGAGCCCACAGGCATGTCCCTCCTTACCTTACCTGGCCCTTCCCAGCCTTTGCACGTGCTGCTCCCTCAGCCTGGGATACCCTTTTCCCTCCCTTCTTCTGCTCCTAGCTATGTCCTCCAGGTCTCTGCTCAGGGTCCCTTCTTCAAGAAAACCCTCCCAGGGTACCTTCCCAGGCTAGAGCAAGCACCCGCTCTGGGCTCCTACAGCTTCCTGCCCCACCTCCTCCCACTCTGACCCCTCTACCTGTGCCCCTTTGCCTGGGCCCAGCACCTCCAGAATGTCCCTAGCCCACACCTACACCCAGGGTCCCAAATGGGCCTCGGAATTCTCAGTGCAGAGGTCTCTCCCCCTACACCTGTCCTACCTTTGGTACCTCCAGCTCAAAACCCATCAGCCCATCCTCCCTCCCAGCCTTGCTCCTTCAGTGCCCCTTGGTCAGGACCCTTTTCTGGCCTCAGTGACCTATCTGGCCTCTTGTCTTCTCCCCTAACCACCCTCCCTCTTTGACAGGACAGTCCTCACCGCTGCCCAGTAGATGAAAGACGCACGAAGAGCTGGCTGGCGCTGGGCACCACCTTCTGGATAAACACTTGCTGGTCATCCCGTTCGCCATAAGGGCCTGGGCCAGGCAGGGGTGGGGTCAGGGCAAGCTGAGGCCTGGGGTCTCCAGACCCCAAAGTTTTGCTTCCCCCCTCAAGACCCAGGACCCATCCTCTTAGGCTGCTGGAGTCAGACAGGGTCAGAGAGGGCAAGGGCTATGACAGCCAGTAGGATAAAGGAACGTCAGGGATCAGCTGCATGTTGGTAGGGGCACATCCTGGGTCAGGTGGCAGTCAGAAGGAAGCAGTGGGGATACAGAGTTCAACAGGGGCCAGCTGGGAGTAAGTGGAGATCAATAAGGGTCAGGTAAAGGTCAGTGGAGGTCAAAGGGGTCAGCTGTCAACAGGAACAGAGGGACTAGGTAGCCAGTGGTGGCCAGCTGGATAGGGTGCTAAGATCCACAGGGGCCAGGCGAGGGGGTTAGTGGGAGCCAGCAAGGACCAGGCAGGTAGGTAGAATAGGGGCCAGGGTCCAATAGGCACCAATGTCGTTGCCAGCACTGCAGCCACCATGCCCGTCGGCCGACTCCAGTGCCAAGATCTTGAAGGAAGCAAGTGGGGTGGAGCCCGGCTGGGTAGAAATCATGCCCCGGAAGCGAGTCACAGACCAGGTCCGCACATGGTTGTTATCCGCACAGACTGAGGCGCACAGAGAAGGCAGGGTCAGCCCTTCCTGGGCCCCAGGACAACCCCCTTTCAGAGAAGTCAATATTCTGCCCCTTCTGAATTCTTCCCTTTTGGAGAATTTTCTCTTTCCCAGAATTCCAAATGGTCAAAAACCCTCTTGGCTCTGCCTTGTTCTAGAACCTGATCTGACCTTACCCTGTCCACTGCCCGACCCTGGTCCTGTTCCTCTTGTGTCCTCCCTGGACTCCCTGCTCCTGTCCTGTCCCCACAGTCTGTCCCCTATGCACAGCCAGGTGGAGCCTGGGAACAACTGAGTCTGGTCATAGCCCTCCTGTGGCTCCTGCCCCCATCACCACCCTGAACTCACTTCCTCCCTCTTCTTCACTCATTGGGCTCCAAGAACTCAGGGTTCCTGTACTTCCTCAGACTAATTGAACATCCTCCTACTTCAGAGGCTTTGCAATGCCTGTTTCTTCTACCTGAATGCTTGTCCCCACCAATTTGCACTGCTCATTCTCTCATTTCTGCTCATAAGTCCTTCCTTAGGGCTCGGTGCCTATAGCTCAAGCAGCTAAGGTGCCGGCCACATACACCGGAGCTGACAGATTTGAATCCAGCCCGGGCCTGCCAAACAACAGTGACAACTACAACCAAAAAATAGCTGGGCATTGTGGTGGGTGCCTATAGTCCTAGCTACTTGGGAGACTGAGGCAAGAGAATCACTTAAGCCCAAGAGTTTGAGGTTGCTGTGAACTGTGATGCCACAGCACTCTACTGAAGGTGACAAAAGTTGAGACTCTGTCTCAAAAAAAAAGGTCCTTCCTTTTCCTAAACACACCCTCTCCAGTGAACCGCCACTGTAGCCATGCACAGCTTATCATCACCTTACATTGATTTACATTTTTACATATTTATTGATTGTCCTGGCATCCCTACTAGAATGTCAGCTCTTTGAGGGCAGGGACTTGGCCTGCCTTGTTCATCACTGTATCCCTATGCCTGGCACATAGTGGGTGCTCAATAAATGGAGAATTGATTAATTCTCCCTGCCATCACAAATTCACTCTCCCCCAGACTGGTCTTCCTTATGGCTTTCTCTCACTTCTGCAATTACTGTCCGAGATCAGTCCTCTCCCACACAGAGCAGCCTAGCAAGGCCCACCTGAGATGAGGTGCTTCTCCGACAGCATGATCTTGGTGACGGGGCTGCGGTGCACAGTAAAGGTCTGGAAGAGCTGGGGCCCTGAGCCCACTGTCTCAGGGTGCTGCACGATGACCCGCACGCCTCCTGAGCTGGTGCCATAGGCAATCTCAATCCAGTTCCCACTGTCACCTGGTGAGGGACAAGGATGAGGAGAGGCATGAGGAGAGGGCCTGCATCACAGAGAGACAAAAATGGTGAGGCAGAGAGAAAGAGACAGACAGACCCAGAACAGAGATAGGATCAGAAAGCAAGGAGAGAGGGAGATTAGAGGGTAGTGAAGAGATATGAGAAATGAAGAACAAGAGGACAAAGGCACAGAGCAGAGGACAAGGGACCCAGAGGCAGATGAAACAAAGGCTGGGTGTGGTGGCTCATGCCTGTAATCCCAGCACTCTGGGAGGCCTAGGTGGGTAGATTGCTTGAGTTCAGGAGTTCGAGACCAGCCTGACCAAGAGCAAGACCCCATGTCTAAAAACAATACCCAGGTGTTGTGGTGGACAGCTGTAGTCCCAGCTACTCAGGAGAGAATTACTTAAGCCCATGAGTTTGAGGTTGCTGTGAGCTATGACACCATGGTACTCTACCCAAGGTGACAGAGGGAGACTTGTCT
>NW_003852628.1:716781-737654 GCF_000181295.1 Otolemur garnettii
TATGTGGCTGGCGCCTTAGCCGCTTGAGCCACAGGTGCCGAGCCAAGAGGCTCTCTTAAGCCCACGAGTTTGAGGTTGCTGTGAGCTATGAGGCCATAGCACTCTACCCAGGGCGACACAGAGAGACTGTCTCAAAAAAAAAAAAAAAAAAGAAAAAGAAAAGAAAGAAAGAAAGAAATAGAGCTAATAAGTGGGAACAGAGACAGAAAGTAAAGGAACAAAGGGACACAGGGAACCAAGAATATGAGTTACACAGAGATATAGAGACAGAGACATGGAGAGAAAGATTAGAGAGAAAGAAAAAAATAGAGGGAGGCACATAAACAGAGGAGAGAGCAAGACAAGAACATATAACCCAGCGTGTCTGAGGCACTCCTAACTCCAGCCAACTTTCCATAGGGGAAAAGTTATTTGTGACTGTTAGAAACTTAACAGACTATCTTAAGGAATGTGGGTAGGTAAAATGTAGTTTCAATATTTTATGTAGCAGTCAAAAGTAATGGATTAGGGTAACACACAGTAACAGGGATGGATGTTAAACTGAAGGCAGGGTCAACAAAAAGTGATAAATGAGATAATAGAGCCAAAGCTATTTACGTATATTCAGAATCACATCCACAATACCTATTTGTAAAGATGCGAACAGATGTAAAGATAAATGTCAAACATGACAGAATAGTGGCATGTGGTGGGGAGAGAGATGAGGAGGAAATGATTAACTAAGTAAGAAAGGAGGCCGGCATAGGAAAAACAGGATAATAGGTTGTGAACGGAAGTGTATTCTTATTTCTGCCAGACAAAATGAACTGTAACTCCTGCCTCATAACATGCATAGAAGTTAATTTGAGATGAAACAGAAACCTCCATGTAAAAGCTAAAACTATGATAAAGCTTCTAGAAGAAACACAGGGGAAAATACTTATAACCTAGGGTAGATGAAGATGAATGTTAAGATCCAGGAAACACTAAAAAACCCCAAGCGTTATGCTAAGTGAAAAACGCTAAATATAAAGGGCCACAAGGTTGTGCACAGAGACTCGTCTGTAATCCTAGCTCTCTTGAAGACTGAGGTGGGTGGATTGCTTGAGCTCAAGTTCAAGACCAGCTTGAGCATGAGCGACATCAGTCTACTAAAAACAAAAAAACTAGCTGGGCATTGTGGCAAATGCCTGTTGTCCCAGCTACTGAGGAGGCTGAGGCAAGAGGATTGCTTAAGCCCCAGAGTTGAGTTAGGCTGATACCACGGCACTCTACCCAGGGTGACAGAGTGAGACTGTCTCAAAAAACAAAAACAAAAAAAGTAAAAACCTGTTCCAAGAAAAAGAACTTAGGGCAGCGCCTGTGGCTCAGTGGGTAAGGTACCAGCCCCATATACTGAGGGTGGCAGGTTCAAACCTGGCCCCCGCCAAACTGCAACAACAACAAAAAAATAGCGTTGTGGTGGGTGCCTATAGTCCCAGCTACTTGGGAGGCTAAGGCAAGAGAATCGCCTAAGCCCAGGAGTTGGAGGTTGCTGTGAACTATATGATGCCATAGCACTCTACCAAGGGCAATAAAGTGAGACTCTGTCTCTGCAAAAAAAAAAAAGAAAGAAAGAAAAAGAACTTAGCCTTGTCCTCTGTAAAACATGCATCCTCTTTGTTTTACAAACACATAAACATGTTCTCCCTAACCACAGAGTTGGGAAAGAAACAATGGTTAACTACTAGTGGCCTATTTAGGCCCTGGTAGAGATACCAGCCATGATCCAGCTCCTAGAACAAGATTTAAATACAGGGGTGCTCAGTAAATATTTGTTGAATGACTAAATGAGAGTTGAATCTGTCCCCACTCCCAGTAAATCCCATTGGATCATACTATCCAAGTGAGGAGATAGCTACAAGCTGAGACTGGCTGGTGATGGCAGAGTGGTGGGAGCTAGATCAGAGCTTACTGGTCTTGGGAGTGAGGTAGACACTGAGAGCGGTGACCCCGTCCTCTGCTGGATCCCGGTACAGTTCACTGACAAGGAGGTCATTGTCCTTCATGCGCAGGGGGAACTTCTGCACATCTAGGATGGACAAGGAGGGTGGAGTGGGTTTCTTCAAGGTGCCCCAGCCTATCTGCCTCCCCTCCCACTTCCCAAGGGAGACTCTCAGGCACAGGGTACAGGCTGTTGCTCACCCACATAGTAGATGGAGCCATTGTTGCAGCCCAGGAGAAGGAAAGAACCTGCTGCATCGTAACTGGTGATAGGCTGCACCTCTTGGACCTGGGTGCAGAGCAGGGGATAGCTGGGGAGCCCCTCCATGACTTTGTTTCTGTGGTGCCCCCTCCTGGCATGCCCTCCCCTGCCTGCTGTGGAAGCTGCCCACTTCTTCCCAGCTTCCCCGCTCCAGGCCTATCTCCATCTCCATTTTGTTCACATTCTCCTCTAATCCCTTTTGTCTATCTCTCCCTGTCTCTCAGCCTCTCCTTGACTGTTTCTGACTTTCCTATAACTCATCTCTGTTCTCTCTCTGCATCCCTTCCCCTACCAGTCATTCAGTCCTGGTTTCCCTCTGTCCACTGTTGTCACCTTTTTCTGATTGTCTATGTCTATTTCTCTGTTTTTCTTCCTCTATTTCTGTCTCTGTCTCTGTCATTTTCCAAAACACTCACACTTTAATAGGAGAAAAACAACATTGTAGATTTTGAGGGGTACATTTTGGACACATCCTGGGGGGTATAGAGTGACAGACATTTGCTCGCCTCTTTCTGGGCATCTGCCTCCTATACTACCTCCCCTCTCCTGCTCCCCTACCCAGGACCTGGAGAATCCTCTTTCTTCCTTCCCCAACCATCCATCTTTCATGTAAGCTCTGTAGCCTCTCCTCTAAGAAGGCTTCCCTGATGCTCTTTAGGCCTTTAGCACAGACATCCTCAAGCCTGGGCCAATTTGGGGGTTCTCTGACTCTCCAGGTAAGGTGGAATAGAAGGGAACCCTTTCCTGGCTCAGGATAGTCAGAAACCTGGGAAGGGAGCAGCCAGGCTGGCCAGAACTCTGACCTGCCAGTGCTTGGTGACGGCATTCCACACCCCAATGCGCCCTGTGTGGCTTGTAGCAATAAGCTGATTCCCAACGAAGAACAGGGCCTCCACGGGCACCCCCAGATGGAAGACTCCTGCAGTGGGCAAGGAGGGCTCAGCCAAGACTCTATCTTATAGGGGAAGAGAGTGGTGGCAGGAAGAACTCCAAGGGCCAGAGGATTCAGCTGGCTCATGAAGTCCTCTTGGGATAGAGGATTCCAGCAGGAATTAGAGAGGATTTCAATGGGCCTGATTTCTGATGCGGTATGGGACTCTACAGGGGTATGGAATTCTAACACGGGTGAGATTTGCAACAAGGCAAAAAAAGGACGCTAGTAGTGGCACCAGATTCTTATATGGACTGAGATTTGTTTGGGACAGATCAATCTAATAAGTCAGAAATCTCTAACTTGGCAACACAGATTCTAACAGGCTCTGGCATTCTACTTGCATGGAGCATTTTAACAGAGCAAAGAGCTCTAATAGGGCAGAGAATGCTAGTGGAGGAGAGAATTTTATGTGGCCGGATTTTTCTACCAGGCCATGGAATTCTAATAGGACATGGAATGCTAAAGAATTAGAGCATTCTAATAAGGCAAAGAGAGCTAATGGGGCAGAGAATTCTTACAGATTGGGGAATTTTATAGGGTTGGTTATTTTAATGGGCCACAGAATTTAGAGGCTCTGGAAAAGGCTTGGGGCCATACCTATTTCGGAGCCACCACCTTCTGCCTGCAGAGCCCATAGTAGGATCTCGCTGCCTGTGGCCGCTGCCACCATCTTATCATGTTCACCCAAAGCCCCACCAGGTACCCGGGCTGTGAGCGCCAGCCGTTCTATGGGCCAGTCCAGACGGGGGCTAGAAAACACTAGCTGCCAGCCAGAGGCCTCCTTCAGCCTGTAGGATTGGAGGGGGCATCATCAACCCTCACCTAAGCCCTCCCCATCAACAGCACTCAGGATCTCCTGCCACCCCTCCTTAAGCACCTATAGCAGACAAGAAACTGGGTATAGGCCACAGCGATCCAGTTGTGGTGTCCACACACCAGGCGCACCATCCCTGGCTCCTCTGGTTGCCCTTGAAGGGAAAGAGTAGGGATCACGGAAGGGTCACAGGGCCTCAACTAGCTGCCCTAATCTCCCAGGAGATAGAAACATACCGGAGGGGGAAGGAGGGGCTTTCTCATCCAGTATTCGACCCAGCAGCCCTGCATTGCCCAGGTTGAGGGGCATCGTGTTGCTCCGTCGAACAGGGGATGGGCGTCCTCCTATCTGCTGGGGTCCCACTAGGCTGTGTCGATTCCGCCGCTTCACTGGGAACACTATAGTGGGGATAAGGGGTAAAGTAACAATAAGTGAAATCATGACTGTCACAGGAATTACAGTCAGGAACTTTTCTTTAATATTTTTCCCCCTCTCTGCAAAGAAACCCAGGTCTTCTGAAGCCTCCCTATGAGAAAAGTCAAACCTGGACTACAACTCCCATCAGGCTCTAGGCAGCTTCCTCAGAGAGAACTAAGGAGCCCATAGCCTCATGGGAAATGCTGTTTCCTATTTCCTTTCCCAGCATTAGCCCAGGCATTTGATGGAGAACTACAAGTCCCACATCTCAGAGCTCACACACAGTACAGGCACCCAAGGGCCTTGCCTTACAGGAAATGTAGTCTTTAGCCCACCTCCTCTCCCTTCCATCTATTGGGAGTGCCCACCTGGTGGGGGCAGATAACCATTGAAGAGGACATTTCCACAAGAAGATCGGTCCAACTCCTCCCGCAGCTGCAGGCGACGAACTGTGATGAGAGAACTCTAAGGCTGGAGCTTAGAGGGTACTGGAGCAGACCCCTTTCCCTTACCCATCTCTTCCTCCACAGAATACCATCACGCCCCTCAGACCCACTGCTCACACTTAAATCCAGTGTTCTCAGCTCTCACCCCCCCCCCCTTCTTTCAGGAGAAAGGGGGAAGAGACGAGTAGCATCCCTAAAGAGGGATTTTCTATTCGATAAGGATGCTAGTCGGAGCTTCCACTTACCCAAAGGAGTTAACCCATAGAACTGGGCTTCATGGAGGAGGCTGGAACCGTGGACACCCCTAAGTAGTAGAATTGATTAGGCTTCAGGGTCTGAGGTATGGGTGGGGGTGAGCAGAGATTCTGAGGAGGAAATTTTCAAACTGCACAGAGAATGTCAAAGTGAAGCAAATTTTTACAGAAATCAAGATTCTAAAAACTAATGATATGGGCAGTGAAAATGTGTGTGTGAGGAATTTTAAGGACATATATTTTCTTCTTTCTTCTTCTTTTTTTATTTTTAGAGACAGAGCCTCACTTTATTGCCCTTGGTACAGTGCCATGGAGTAACAGCTCACAGCAACCTCCAACTCCTGGGCTTAGGAGATTCTCTTGCCTCAGCCTCCCGAGTAACTGGGACTATAGGCACCCGCCACAACCCCCGGCTATTTTTTTGTTGCAGTTTGGGTCCGGGTTTGAACCTACCACCCTCAGTATATGGGGCCGGTGCCCTACTCACTGAGCCATAGGCGCCGCCTAAGAACATATAATTTTAACACGATCAAGATTGTAAATGAGAATTTTAGCAGGTTGGAGCTTAAGTGGACATTCTGAACCAGAGAAAAGACTTCTTGGGGGGGGTGAAAAGAACGCGGGACTCCCTCCTTTTCATCCATGCCAACCTGGAGTCCAGCTCTTTGGTGCGCAGGAAGTTGAGGATGGGGGCGAAGACTGTGGGGTCTCTGTCGATGAAGATCTGTGGGAAAGTGAGGAAGACGATGAAAGGGCAAAGAATAGGACTGAGTAGGGGTCATTTCCCTCCTCTAACTGGCCTCCCCTTTTCAGCTCTTCCCTACTCACTGCTCCGGTCTCATCTTTCAGAGTCGAGATGCGTCCGCTCAGAAGACTGCAGGGACGGGACAAAGACCAGGTGTCAGGGGACAGGATGGTCTCCCTACATCCCTTTTCCACCCTCGCCCCAAACTCTTCTAATCACCTGGAGAAAAAGGAGTCTGGGATCCAGGTCAGAGTCTGGCGAGAGGTACTGAATCTGGATAGGGAAGGTAAGCAGATGCATGTGATGATGGGGAGCGAGTGAGGGATGCGGATTCCTTCTCGTAGGATCTAGTGAGTTTCCTCCCTTCCCCAGGGGTTTTTCCAGGTCCTCGCGCCTCCAACAGGGGGAGGAGCAACCCTTGATGGACAGGGATTTCCCCCCAAGGAGAGGCGGGTATTCCCACCAACTCCCCGCCTTCGAGAGTGAGACCTCAGGAATCTCCTACACTAACCTCTTGCCTCCTACATTCAAATGAATCACTTCACCGGGAGGCCCCCGACTTGGGACCCCCTCTGCTGCAGTCGCCGCCGCAGCCATGGTCCCCCTGCGAGCCTGCCGGCCAGCACCCGCTTCCGGGTGTGCACCTTGACCCCGCCTTCGCCGCCTGCTTATTGGGCTAGAGACTCCGGGAGCCGCTGGCGATTGGACGGAGTGCTTGCCAGCGGTAGTTAAGTTCTCCGCCTCCTTAAAGGGGCCCGCCTTTTCTGGCCTGGCGGCTCCTTTGAGGAAGTTTACCACCAGAATCAAAACAATCCACATCCCTCTAGGGTTCCCATTTTACCTATGGCATTTAGGTGCTTCGTCAAGGGGACTTGTGTTTAGACCTTTAAGTTAGTCCACATCAAGGAGTATGGATGTTCTCCGCACCATAGCCCTCCCTTCACTCCTCCCAGGCACAGCCCATCAAACGAAAAGAAATCAGCGTAGACCGTCAAAGCCAAAGGATTTATTATAGGTATTATAGAGTGTGCGCCCGCCACACTATCTCACACCCCTAGGCCCCAGCGGCTTCTCCAGGGGACCATGGGGGCTATCCACAACCCGGTTCCCCCACTCTCCAGGGAGGTGCTCCAGCCAGAAGCATGCAGGGAAAGAGCTTCCCCTCACCCCTCCCCTCATGAAGTGGCATTTACAGCTGGAGGGGGGAGGAGAGAGGAAGACTTTGAGCTTTGACGCCCCTCCCATTAAAAAGCCTTCGCGGATGCGGGGCGGAGGAGAAGGAGGTCAAGGTTTTGCAAAAATAAACTAAGTCAGGAATTAACCGCATGGCTCTGAGGCGGCAGAGTGCAGGGGCTAGGGCCCCTTCACTCCCCCCTCCCAGACAGAGATCAAGGCAGCATTGGAAGTGAGGTAAAGGCGGGGAGGGGTGTCCCCTCCCTACCCCCTAGCACCCTGGATGGTCCAGGGGACCTCACCAGCGCCCCCGTGCCCATCCCTAGGGTGGAGACGGGGACAGGAATTATCTCCCCCACCACCCCAGCTTCTTGGGGCAGGATCTGTGGTTCAGGGCAGGGGCCTTGGCTCAACTGGCCCCCTGCCCGCCCCCACCAAGCTCAGTTATTGCATAAAAATAATGGAGCCCCAGCACCTGGGGTGGGGGGTGGCGAGCGGGAAGGGGCCGAGATATGGCTATAGGGGCAACAATCCCCCCACCACTTCTTAGGGTGCAGGAGAAGTCCCCTCCTTTCCAGTGCCCATCATGGCGCGCACGTCCGCAGTGCTGGAACTAGGGGCTCCTGCCCCCACAGAAGAAAGTGTCTTTGTGCCCACAGTTCGGAAAAGAGGGGCAGGGAGACGTGTCAGGCCCTGGGGGTGAGAAGTCACTTCCTTCGCCCGCTGGCCCTGCGCTCCCCGCCCTCCCTCTTGGGGTTGCCCTCATCTGTGGATGAAGTGGTAGGTAGAGTCTGGCCCCAGCGGGCGATCTCAGCATGTTCAGCCACTGAGGCGGCCACAGCCTCCAGCCAGCCATTCATCTCCTCCTGGGGGAAGAAACAGCGCACACAGAGTCTATATTTAGAAGAGAAGATCTGGAGTAATAGATGATCCTGAAATCAGACTACTCTCTATGAACTTGGTTCCTCGTTTATTAAACAGGAGTAATGATGAAAATGGTGACGCAGTTAGCATTTGTGTCAGGCTCTGATCTAAGCACTTTTGAGTGTTAATTCAGTAAAACCTGTGCAGTAGGGTTATATTATAATTCCCACTGCAGAGATAAAAAAAATAATAATAATACAGTAATGCTTCTAGAGCACTGACACAAGACCCTGTGCTAAGTATTCTCCATGTATCAACTACTTTAATTCTCACAATAACGTTACGATAAGACTTTTTTGGGGGGGGCCTGGGGCTGGGTTTAAACCCGCTACCTCTGGCATAAGGGGCCAGCACCCTACTCCTTTGAGCCACAGGTGCCATCCACTTTTTTTTTTTTTGAAACACAGTCTTACCCTGTTACCCAGGCTAGAGCACCATGTTGTCAGCATAGTTCACAGCAACCTCAAACTCCTGGGCTGAAGTGATCCTCTTGCCTCAGCCTCCTGACTAACTGGGAATACAGACACCCAACACAGTCCCTGGCTAACTTTTCTATTTTTAGTAGAGATGGGGGCTCACTTATTATCAGGCTGGTTTTGAATTCTTGAGCTCAAACAATCCTCCTGCCTTGGCCTCCCAGAGTGTTAAAGTTACAGGTGTGAGCCATTATGCCCAGCCATTACCCCCTTTTTAAGCTAACTCTTTCCATTGTCCAGTCTCACCTGAGTGGCCAAGGGAAGGAGGATGGACTTTGTCATCTTGGCCTCCAGGTACCTGAACCCTCTCCCATTCCCCCCTGGTTAGGAACCTTGTTTGGGCTCTCACAGCCCATAGGCTTTCCCATTACAACCCTGATAACTCTGGCCTGTTGAGCTTCTCTTTTTACAGCCCCATCACCGAGGGCCAGGAGTTAGCCAGCCAGTCATTCCTGAGGTCCACACAGGGGACAGAAGGAACCAGTTCTCACCTCATCTTTAGCCTGGAGCAAAAACTCACTGCCATCCTGGGTCCTGTAGGAAAGGACACAGGATTTGGGAGATCTGAGGAAGTGGCCCAGCCCACCCATCCACCAACTGTCCTCCAGGAAAGCCAAGGCCCTGCTAGGAAAGAGAAGCTCAGCCTTGGAATCCTCCCTCCTGCCCAATATGGGGGCTCACTGGAGCTTGAAGACGTGCTTCTTTTTCTTGTAGTCACTGGCCACCTCACTGGTGGCCTTCTGCAGGCTGAGCAGTGGCTCTCCACCATGTGTGCTCCCAGATGCTGGACCCTTGGAATCCTTGTAGAAGCCCAGCTCCCCTTTGCTGAGCACACAGTATAGGCTCACCCATGACCTGGAGTGACAAGAAAGGGCTCAAGGCAGAGCTGCAGTACTATGCCTGAGTACTCTTCATTAACAGCCTCATGGCTGAATATACCTGAAGCTTCCTATCACTAGGCCTTTGCCCTAGCTAGGCCATAGGCCTAGGATGTTAGAACTAGGCTTAGGCCTTATGGCTGTTGCTTACCTAAAGGAGAGTGTAAGTCTCTCTACTGTGTTTGCCCTTCATTATCCCTGCCTATACTAAATTTCCAGAATGCAAGACTTGAGCCATCTCTTCCATAAATCTTTGCTCCATTCTTCCCCACTCCTCTACTCCTCACAGAATTCTTCCAAGGAATATCTATTAATCCACTGTCTGGAATAGGAGTTTCCATCTCCTCAAACAGTCAAAGCCTCAATCCAGGAGGCAGCTCTTCAAGAGCAAAATATACCAGGTACCTTTGTTTATTCCCATCTTGGCCTAGGTGCAAGGAAGAAAGACAACCTCCAGACCCCACCAAGAAAATCTGAACCTGCCCTCCCCAGTTTACCCCTTGGGTTTAGGTCTCACTCCACTCCTTGGCCAATGATCCCTTTCCCTTCCACCTGTTCCCATATTTTTCCTCCCAGTTGGACAAAAAGAGATTGGATAACCAGGAGCTGGACAGCAGACACATCACAACTAGACCCCCATTTGGAAACCTGTAAGAGATTACTGCCCTTCCCCACAGCTCCCAGAATATGCCCTGATTGGAAACTTCAAGGATGGATCCGCCCTCACTCATTGGTTGGAAGAGTTCTCTGGGATTCACCACAAGCCATTGAAACCTATATTCCACTCCCAATCTGCCATTTAGTCAGTCAATTCTCTGGTTGGCTGCTATGAGTACTGCGAGTAGGTCCCAATTTATTAACTGTCAGAGCATTCTCGTCCCGCCCCCATGTAAGCTCCACCCACTAAGCCATTGGACTTATTAACCTTAGGCTCCCTCCTCCTTTACTGTTCAGTGACTGGATTCCCATATGTTGATCCCCGCTCCCTGCCCCACCCCACCCCCACCCCGTCTCTGACCCCACCCACCAACCGGTTGGGGTCCTGCATTTGAGTCACACCCCCTCCGCAAGCCCATCTATTCACTCATTGGACACCCTGAGCTTGGGACCCACCTTCCAAAACCCCGCCCACACGCTCACCGGTTGGACGACTTGCGGTTAGCGTCGAGCTCACGCTTGCGCAGCAGGAAGCCCTCGTGCTGCACTGTATGAGTGGGCGGTGGCGGAGGCGCGGGGGCGGAGCTGCCCTGGGCCGGGGCGGAGCGCGAGCGCCTGCTTCCCCCGCCCTCACCACCCTCTCGCGGCCGCGGCCGCCGTCGCGGCTTGGGCCGATCCCGCGCCCGCGGCCGGTCCGGCCGAGGTGTCCGATCGGGCGGCTCAAGCCCGTTGGGCAGGCGGCCAGGGGGAAGCTCGCGAGGCTGAGGCAGAGGCGGCTGTGTGAAGGGAGGGGGAAGAGGGGTGCTGTCCATTGGGGGCATGGGGGCCATCTGTCTGGGGGAGCTCATGGGTCTGGGGTCCCATACGTCTGAAGGACCATTTGTCTGGAGACGAATATGGGAGGACCTCAGGGATGGAGATCCAACTCTTAGGTGCCCCAGGGGTCTTGGGAGTGAATCTGTTAGGACTCATGGGTTTTGGCATTTCTCTTGATGGTGAGAAGAGGGGGCTAGATCTGTGGAAGTATGGGTGCTAGCATATGGGTGTCTCATCTGTCTGTAGGAGCAATCTGGGGCTTCCTTCTGTGTGTGTACGTGGCCATCTATGAGGAAATTTGGGACCCACGGGGCGGAAGAAATATGGAGCCCAGGATAGATGTTGGTAGAGTCTGGAGTGTGTGGAGGGGAGCAGGGGTCTCTTATGTCAGCGCCCCATTTTTCTAATCAAGAAATTTTCAGACTCTGGGGGTCCTGAGAGACCATGCTGTCTCTGCAGGGTTCAGGTAGGAGGATGGGTCCAGGCCTAGCACTGTTTGTTTCTGATTTCCTTACTCCTGCTCTGAGAAGAGGGGTTCCCATATCCCCACCCACGGAGAGGTTCAACTTACCCCAACAGGGAGCCCTGGGCTTGCCTCTTTCTCCTGCAGCTGCTCCACGATGTCAGCCAGGGTAGCCTTCCTGGTGGTGGTAGGGAACAGAAAGACCCAATGGAACTGTAGTATCTTTTCCTAGGGACCTGCTGGCTGGACAGAGGAGCCTCCCCCCCTCAACCTGAGATGCCAGGCCTCTGTTCACTTCTGCAGCTATCTCAGATGCTGGCCTTACATACCACAGGTATTCAGGACATGCCTGCTGAATGCAGGACTGAACCTCTCTTTCCTTTGAGTTTTTAGCAGCACAAAAAAGGAAAATCCAGAACGTGCCTTCAGCCCTTCCTTGCCTTTCTCCACCCACCCACTGAGCTCCCAAGCACAGCCCCTTCCTACATTCCTGACAGTTACCAGCCCTAATCATTCTGGCTCTTCACTAGTGGTCAGTCTGTTGCCCCCACTGGATTGTGAGCCCCATGAAGGCAGGGCTGTGACTATTTAAATCACTGTTCTCATCAGGCACAGAGTGGGCATTCAGCAAATGTTCCTGAAATGTGAAGTTTTAAAAGGGTCAAGAAGTCATTGTCTTTTGACCAAAGGCCTCTTTCTGGAAACACAGCTGATTGGACTACTCTGCACCATACACTCTGGTTAACTCTGGATTCTGAAAGGCCTGAGTTCCAGTCCTGATTCATCTAAACTGAGTGATGGGTCTTCTTTGCGCCTCAGTTGCCCTATCCATACAACGGAGTACCCACATCATAAGGCTGTTGAGAGAAACTGAGATAAAGGGTCTTCCCAAGGCAGTAATGGTTCCACCACTAGCCCAGTGAAGAAACTAAGATGCAGACAGGACAAAATCACAGCCCAGGGGCGCCCAGAGGACTTGGTTACAGGCGTTAGAACCCAGTGACTGAGAACCTGCCCCTGGAGGAAAGCACTCTGCCTTTTCCTCTAACAGGAAGGGCTGCCTCTGTGGAACAATGGGCCTATCTCCTCTACCTCCGCAAAATGGGTACCACGACAGTAGCTCCCTCTTTAGGAAGTTCTGAACCCTCAGCCCCTCCACCAAGGCCTGTGCGGCTGTGGGGCTCTGCGCTTCCTTTCCCCTTAACTCCCTGGTCACACAGTCCCTCACCCCTTGGCTAGGTCTCCCCTGATGGGCATCTCCTGTTCACTGGACTCCTGCCGCTCCAACCGCCGCTCCCGCCTCTCCCGCCGCCGCTCCATCTGCTCATATCGGCCCAAGGTAAGGCTGTGGGTTGCCTCGTGCTCCGCGGACTCCTGCCTCTCAGGCCGCCGCCTCCGCGCAGCCTCCTCAGCTTGGTCGGCCGACTCCTGGCGTTCTGGCCGCCGCCTCCTGGGCAGATCCTCCGCGCGATCAGCTGACTCCTGGCGCTCTGGCCGCGGCTGGACCTGCTCTGTCGCCGCGGGAGCCACTGGGGTCTCCGATGCGTCCTCTGGTGCGGCCGGCAGAGCGGTGGGCTCCACCCTGCCGGGAACCTCCGGCAGGCGATCAATGCGCGGCTGGAGACGCTCGGGCTTGAGCTCCTGTCGCACATACCCCACCCGAGTCCGCACCTCCGCCGACAGCGTGTCCGAGGCCCGACGGGCCAGGGGCTCCAAGCCCCGTTCATATCCCCCTGGCCGCAGCAGGGGCGCCGCCTTGGCTGCCAGTTCCGTGGGGTCCCCAAAGAACTTGCGCCCCAGCAGCGGGGTGGGCGGCTGCTTGCTCTGTTCTGCCTTGAGTTTCTCGATCTGAGGGAAGAGGGACCAGGGTCAAGTTGAAGGCTTGGGGGTGGAGAAAAGGCTCATGATGGAGCGGTCCGAGAAGGTTTTTTCTGCCTCTACACTCTATCAGTTTTGTTCGTTCGTTTGTTCAAGCTCTCACCCTGTGTAGAGCGGTGTGGCGTCATAGCGCACAGCAACCTCCAACTCCAGCTCAAGCAATCCTCTTGCCTCAGTTTTTCTATTTTTAGTAAAGACGGGGTCTCACTTTTGCTCAGGCTGGTCTCAAACTGGAGATCAAGCTATCCACCCACCTTGCCCTCCCAGAGTTCTAGGATTACAGGAGTGAGCCACCACGCCACGCTTTATCAGTTCTTTGAAAGAGCAAGGTTGTCCAGGCCTGGGCCCAAGCTTTGCTCTCTAGCAAGGACTTAATTTCTATTCTCTCAAACACCTATTACTTTTAAGAACTGACTAATTAATACTTTCTCTGGGTGCCTTTCCTTTTCGCTTTTTCTTTTTTAGATAGAGTCTCACTGTCACCTTGGGTAGAGTACATGGCATCACAGCTCACAGCAACCTCAAACTCCTGAGCTCAAGCGATCTTCTTACCTCAGCCTCTCAATAGCTGGGACCACAGGCACCTGCCACAAGGACCAGCTAGTTTTTCTGGTTTTAGTAGAGAAAGGTTGTCTCTCTCTCGCTCTCTCTTTTTTCTTTTGAGACAGAGTCTCACTCTGTCCCCCTGGGTAGAGTGCTGTGGCATCATAGCTCACAGCAACCTGAAACTCACAGGCTCAAGTTATTCTTTTACAGAGGCCTGCCACAATGCCTGGCTAGTTTTTCTATTTGTTTGTTGGTGGTGGTTGTTTGTTTGTTTTGAGACAGAGCCTCAAGCTGTCACCCGGGTAGAGTGCTGTGGAATTACAGCTCACAGCAACATCCAACTCCTGGGCTAAAGCGATTCTCCTGCCTCCGCCTCCCAAGTAGCTGGGACTACAAGCGCCCACCACAACGCCCAGCTATTTTTTGGTTGCAGCCATCGTTGTTTGGTGGGCTGGGCTAGATTCGAACCTACCAGCTCTGGTGTATGTGGCTGGTGCTTTAGCTGCTTGAGCCACAGGTGCCAAGCCAGTTTTTCTATTTTTAGTAGAGATGGGGGTCTCACTTTTGCTCAGGCTGGTCTTGAATTCCTGAGTTCAAGTGATCCACTCACCTTGCCCTTCCAAAGTGTTAGGATCACAGGCATGAGCCGGGCCCTATTTTTAGTAAAGACAGGATCTCTCTTGCTCAGTCTGATCTCGAACTCCTGAACTCAGGCAATCAACCTGCTTCAGCCTTCCATCTGGATACCTTTCTGACCCCCATTTCCTCCTTTCTTAATGGTGCACCCAAGACCTTATGATTTTTTTTTCTTTTGAGACAGAATCTCACTTTGTCACCCTTGGTAGAGTGCTATGGCATCATAGCTCACAGCAACATCAAATACTTGGGCTCAAGTGATTCTCTTGTCTCAGCCTCCCAAGTAGCTGGGACTACAGGCACCTGCCACAACACCCAGCTATTTTTAGAGATGAGGTCTCACTCCAGCTCAGGCTGGTCCCTAACCTGTGAGCTCAGGCAATTCACCTGCCTCAGCCTCCCAGAGTGAAGACCTTAAGACTTTTTATTAGAATAGTCTCTTCACTTCATTCTTCAAGTTTCAGACCAGACTCCCTCAGGACACAACAAGTGCCTCTTTGTCTCTCCAGATCATCCCTGACTACTCTGGGCTTTCATTGTATGGTGACAGATCTGTTCCTGTGCCCCACTGGGAGCCTAGAAAGGTCTTTCTTGGCCCTCGTGCAACAAGACAGAACACTAAGTCTGGATGTGTCTGTCCCATATAGAGGGCTGGGCTGGGGGAGTCGTTGTGTGGGGGCATGGGATAGGATCTGGGGGTCTGACCGTGGTCAGGCGCCGCAGAGAGCTGAACCTCTCTTCCCAGGCTGCAGCCGCTTTTCGGAAGGCCTCATGTCGCCGGATAAGCTGCTCCACCTCATCCACACTGCTGCCCAGCTCCCGGCTCTGCAGCAGAGGCTCTTGGGCTGTCAGCCAGGCATCAGCCACCACCGCCTCCTGGGCAAACTGGTGCACTTCCAACACTGAGGGAGGTATGTGGGGTCAGGGGCTGGGGACTCCAGGTGTCCTTCCAGGCTGTTTTCTCTGTCCTTCTATACCCCTCTGGCTTCCCCTGTCCCAGCCCTGACCACTATGGGCTCTATAGGAATGACAGAGGCTGGGGCTGTTTCTGTGGGCACCAGCTTCTCTACAGGTGTCTGCCACCAGGGATCCAGTGGCAAGGCAGACCCCTGTTCACCCTCCCAGTCCTTATGTTTGCTTCTGGAGACCCATGGGTAGTGTGCAAAGCATGCCTATGTCACCCTTTGGGCTTTCTCTGGGAATGCTGGACCATGTCCCTGTGCCCTGATCCACATGTGTCTGGGCCCCCACTCACTCTGCTGCAGCCACTCCCAATGACGGTCCCATTTGTCTGACACCTCCTCCTTCCTGGTCCCCAGCTTGTCCAGCTGTGCCTGAATCTGGGAGTGTGGGTAGGAGGTGAGTCAAGGATGGCTCCCACCCCCCAGTGTGCCTGGGTGGCAGAGGGGGTCCCCCATGCTCCTCCCCACCTCATCAGCCATAGCACTCTTGTTAAGCAGCAGAGAGCGCCCCAGCTCCTGGCAAGCAGTCAACTCAGGTGCCCGGGCCTCCAGCTCCGTCTTCAGGCCCTGGTGGTAGTTCATGAGCACCTCCACCGATGACACATCCCTGCAGTGGGTGGCAGGCAGGGAGAGAGGGATCTCAGCTATGAGCGGCCTGTGTGGGCCCGCCCTTAAAGCAGCTCCTGGTGAACTCACAGCCCTGAGGCTGATATCCCACACCACTTCCATACACACCTACCTTCTCTGACCAAGTCCTGAGGGTCCAAGACTCTTCAGTAGTTCAATGATTCCAAATTTCCAAGGTTCCAAAATTTCACATTTTTGTAATTCTAACCTTCTAACCTTTGGATCTTGAAATCTAAATTTTTTAACTTTCTGTAATTCTGAAGGTTCCACTAGCCAGTGGATTCTAACTTTCCAAGTCTGTGCTGTCCGATGCAGTGACCACCAAACTTGCATAGCAATTGAGCACTGGAATTGTGACTAGTCCATTCCAAATTGAGATATGTTGAAGGCTAAAGTACACACCACATTGTGAGGGTTTAGTGTAAAAAAAAAGTTAAATGTCTCATTAATAATTTTAATACTGACTACATGTTGAAGTGATATTATTTGGAGTCTGTTGGGTCAAATAATGTATTACTAAAATAATTTTCACTTGCTTCCTTTTACTTCATTAATGTGGTTACAAGAAAACTCTTAATTGTATATGTAGCTCACATTTTATAACTATTGGACAGTGCTACTCTAAGCCATCATATGTTCAAAATCAATTCCAAATTTCTGAAGGTTCCACCAGTTGGTAAATCACAGCTTTACAGTATGGTTTGAATGTGTCTCTTAAATTTCTTTCTTTCTGGTATTATTATTATTTTTTTTTAGATAGAGTCTTGACTCTGTTGCCCCAGGCTAGAGTGCTGTGGCATCAGCCTAGCTCACAGCAACCTCAAACTCCTGGGCTCAAGTGATCCTCTTGCCTCAGTCTCCAAGTAGCTGGGACTGACTACAGGCACCCACCACAACACCTGGCTAATTTTTCTACTTTTAGTAGAGAGTTGGTCGTGCTCTTGCTCAAGCTGGTCTTGGACTCCTAAACTCAAAGGATCCATCCACCCCAGCCTCCCAGAGTGTTAGGATTGCAGGCATGAGCCACCATGTCCATGGTCTCTCAAATTTCATATGTTAGAAACTTAACACCCAAACTGATATGTAAGAATTTGGATGTGGGGCCTTTGAGAGGTAATTACCATTAGATGAAGTCATCAGGGTGGGACCCCAAGAATTAACAGCTTGAGAGAGAGAGAGAGAGAGACCAGAACTAGCACATACTTGCCCTCTCACCCTGTAATGTCCTCCACCATTCTGTGACATACCATGAAGGCCCCACCAGAGGCTAGCACCATGCTCTAGGACTTCCCAGCCTTCAGAACTATGAACTAAATAAATGTTTTTCTTTATAAATTATCCAATCTGTGGCATTGTTATAATAATAGAGAATGGACTAATATAAAATGTGTCCAAACTTACTTCTGGAGGTCCCACATTGTAATGAAAGTTAATATAACTAGAATTTCTGATCCTCCCCCATTCCCCAAACATGACCTCTTCTTTCCATTTGAGTAAATTCACCCATCATTCATCAATGACCCTTCTCTTTCCCTTAGCCCCTGAAGCCGGTCCTTCAGTCAGGACTGAACATTTCTTTTTTTTTTTTTTTTGAGACAGAGTCTTTGTCACCCTCGATATAGTGTTGTGGCATCATAGCTCACAGAAACCTCAAACTCTTGGGCTTAAGTGATTCTCTTGCCTCAGCCTTCCAAGTAGTAGCTGGGACTACAGGCACCTGCCACAACGCTCAGCTATTTTTAGAGACAGGGTTTCGCTCTTGCTTAGGCTGGTCTCAAACCCATGAGCTCAGGAAATCCACCCACCTCGGCCTCCCAGAGTGCTAGGATTACAGGTGTGAGCCACCACACCCAACCTAGGACCGAACATTTGTAACTTTAAAATACACCCTGTGAAATGACATGAAGCTAAGATTGCTTTAAAGATAACTCAGCAGGGGAGGAAGGGCAATGGTGGGGGGAGTGTACTATTGGAATGAGACTAGCCAAACAGTGATGGTGGTTTAAGCCAGGTGTTCACAATACACATGTGGGTTCACTACATTGTTACCTCTAATTTTCTGTGATTTGAAATTTTTCCTAAGTAAAAGATTTTAAATTTTTTTTTTTTTTTTTTTTTTTTAAAGACAGAGCCTCAAGCTGTCCCCCTGGGTAGAGTGCCGTGGCATTACAGCTCACAGCAACCTCCAACTCCTGGGCTCAAGCAAGTCTCCTGCCTCTGCCTCCCAAGTAGCTGGGACCACAGGCGCCCGCCACAACGCCTGGCTATTTTTTTTTTGGTTGCAGCCATCGTTGTTTGGCGGGTCCGGGCTGGGGATTTGAACCCGCCACCTTAGGTGTACATGGCTGGCGCCTTAGCCGGTTGAGCTATAGGCGCCGAGCCAAGATTTTAAATTTCTTAAAATCAAGCCCTTTTTTCTCTCCATTTCTACATACAACCCCCATGGATGGCCCAAGCCAGCATGGTCTGTCACCCGCATCACAGCAGGAGCCTCCCGGCTGGCTTACCTGCTTCCACTCTTGTTCTCTACAGTGTATTCCCCACAAGTAACTGGGGTGATTTTTCTCCACTGTACATTGTCACATCCCTCCCTGTTCTGAACTCTCCCAGGACACTTAGAGAGGAGACACACTCCTCACCACGCATAGCTGCTACTACCCCTCTGTTCTCATTTTCTCTCCCTCTTGACTCTCCCCTTCCTTGTTCTATCCAGCTGCAATGATTTTCTCACCTCCCCAAATGTACCCAACTACGCCCCCCACCAGGGCCTTTGCACTTGCTGACCCCAACACCTGAAAAATCTTCCCTCAAAACTTTACCAGGTTCACCCATCACTTAATTCAGTTCTCCACTCAGATGTCACATCCTCAGAGAGGCCTTGCCAGCTATGGTCTCATTCCCTCACCTCACCATGTTTTCCTTCACAGCACTTACTACTTGGTGAAGCAGCAGGATGTGCGCGTTTACTCCCCGGTCAGATAGTGAGCTGCCTCAGGGTAACACAGGCCTTGCTCAGCATCTGGCACCCAGCAAGCACTCAGTAAACATTTGCTGAGTAAATGAGTGCAGGCGCAAGACCCCCACGGTCACAGAAACATTGCCAGTGCCCACCATTTTCCAGGTCCTTTTCTTCTTGGCCAAAACCATGGTATTAAATTTCCAGCCTCCTTGGCAGACAGGTTGCCATTTGGCCAGCAGCGTTTGACACAGGCTTAGTCCCTAAACCCTTCTATGCTGAGGCTCCTGCTGTCTTTGCCCACATACAGTGGGATCCAGAGGGTCCAGCAAGTGACTCTCCAGACCAAGTGATGAAAGTCCTCTGACTCCCAACCACCTGGGAAAGACTTCTGTTGCATGCTCACTGTGAGCCACTATGTGAGCAATAAATCAGTGCCCACTAGGTTAAGCCACCGAGATGCTAGGACTGTTTGTTAGAGTTGTTCTTCCACCCTGACAGATACAGTCCCACACCTCCCCTGCCCCACTGCTGGCCCAGCCCATCCCATGTTGAGACATCCCCATGGAGAGGGCAATAGTGGGGGACTGGGAAAGACAGAGGGCAGGAGGATGCCAGTGCCTTAAGTCCACAATTTCAGGCCTGACAAGGAGTCCTAATTTACATGAAACATCTAGAACAGTGCCTGCCACATAGAGGTGCCATGCAGGTATTAGCTGTTGTGACTTCTTATGGGACGGGAACTGTGGATGGGCTGGGGGTGGCTGAGGGAGACTGTCAGAGACAGGTAGGGAGCCTGAGGAGGGCTAAGGGGCACCTGGGCTTGTCAGCTGCCCCGATCTGGCCGGCGATACCATCCATCCAAGACAGCAGGTCTCGGGCTTGGCTGTGGAAGCGCAGGGCATCGGCTGTGGAGCTGACATGTAGGCGAGCATCTTCGCAGGCTGCCAGCAGCTCCTTCCAGCCCTGCAGCACCTCCTGCTCCCGGCTGGCGATGGTCTCGGCGTGTTCACCCGCATACACCGTCCGCAGCTGGGCTGCCCCTTCCTGAAGCTGCCGCACCTGAGAGGCATGCTAGGTCGGTCACCGGCCCTCCAAGGGCCCAGACTCTGCCTGCTCTTTTCCCATCTGCTTAAATGCAAAGCCCTTAGATGCAAGGAGTCTGCGCCTGTGAGCCCACAGCCGGGCTGTGTCCGCTGCCTACTTTCTGACTTCTTTTATACACACTGCTGCATTTCTCTCATCTGCTGCCTGATTTTTCTTAGACTTACCTGCATTCTGACTTCATTCATTCGTCGATTCATTGGAGAAAGGGTCTTGCTTTGCCAGCTGACTAGAGTGCAGCTGCCCAATCATAGCTCACAGCAACCTCAAACTCCTGGGCTCAAGCTATCCTGCCTCAGCCTCCCAAGTAGCTGGGACTGACCACAGATGCACACCCAGCTAATTTTAAAAATACATATACATATTTTTGTAGAGATTGGGGGGTCTCACTATTGCCAAGGCTGGTCCTAAACTCCTGCCCTCAAGCACTCTCCCACCTCAGACTCCTAAAGAGCGAGGATTACAGGCCTGAGCCATCACCCCGGCCTCTGACTTCTTCCAGGTTTTTCTCTACTACTTTCTACTTTCTTCTTTCTACTACTAGGTTTCTTTCTTGATTTCTTTTGGTCTGAGAACTTTATTTCTAATGGGACTGTCACCTACTTCTTCAGGCAGGCCCGTATCTACCTTGTTTCTTTTAGGAATCCCTTTTCCATTCTGATACCTGTTAGACATTCTGTATTATTTTTTCCACTTGACGTATTTCAGACCCTCTACCTCCTTATAGCCCAGTTTCCTTCAGAATAACTGTTCAGTTGCCATCAGTCTCTTGCCCAATCTCTATGGACTCTGCTGGGTGAGTGCTGCCAACTCTATTGGTTCAATCACCTGACTTCTTTTGCAGTGACCACCCTGTTTCTATCAGATCCACCACTTGATCACTATCAATCCCTCAGCCTGATTTCTAATAGTCATCTTTCAACTTTTTTTTTTTTTTTTTTTT
>NW_003852628.1:738418-750677 GCF_000181295.1 Otolemur garnettii
CCGAGCCAGAGACCTGCTTTCTAATTTCCATCTGCACTACAGTCCAATTTCTCTTAGCCCTCTTGCAATTCCCTTTAGACCATCTGGATTTAGACAAACTTTACCTCCTGGTTTCTGGAGAACAACTGCCCAATCTCTACTGGAAATGCTGTTTAATTTTTAGCAGACCTACTACACCACTCTTTTCTGCCACTACCTGATTTCTGCATACCATGCAATTGGTCCCTCTTCTGTCTGGATGTTACTAATCCTTCCTGATCTTAATTTTGACTGCTCCACAGCCTGATTTCTTTCTGCTCTGCTGTCCACAGATATCCAGGCCCTCCCACCTGCCCCAACAGCCACTAGCACCCCACCTGGGACACAAGGAGCTGCAGGTCATGCTCAAAGGCTCTCAGGGCTCTCTGCATGGAGCTGGCACTGGGTCTTGGCTCCGGTGGGGCAGTCAGGCGGGGCAACCGCCTCCGTTTCTCCTCGATCTGTCCCTGAAGCTCTCGGGCATCACTGAAGAACTTATGCAGCTCCCGAGAGGCAGCCAGCAGCTGGGCCCGTGTACCCATGAGCTCCAGCAGCTCAGCCCAGGCCTCATTCAGCCCATCTTTCCACTCAGCCATGGTGGCTGCTGCTGTATGGCCGCACTCGATCAGCTCATCCACCATCTGGTTCACAGCTGCCAGCCGCTCCCGCCCTGCTGTGCCAGTCTCATTGGCAAACTCTGAGAATTTCTCCTGCAGCACCTGCCACCGGGAAGTGGAGGAAACAACAAAGTGGGCAAAGGGGCTGAATACACTAGACCCTTCCAACATATCATTGTGATCATCAACATCATAAAAAATATCAGGCCAGCTTCAGTGGGATTCACCTGTAATCCCAGCACTCAAGGTAGGGAGACTGCTTGAGCTCAAGAGTTTGAAACCAGCCAGAGCAAGAGTGAGACCCCAACTCTACTAAAAATATAAAAACTAGCCAGGTGTCATGTTGGGTGCCTGTAGTCCCAGATGCTCAGGAGGCTGAGGCAAGAGGATTGATTGAATCCAAGAGTTTGAGGTTGTTGTGAGCAATGATGACACCACGGCACTCTAACCAGGGTGACAGAGTGAGACTCTGTCTCGAAATAAATAAATAAATAAAAATTAATATTAAAAAATAATATCTAACACTTACTGAATACCTACTCTGTATCAATAATAGTAATCGCAATGATAAAATAAGATGATAATACAAGTTAATGTTGTATTGGGCACTGTGTGTGAAAAGCACACTCCTAAGTGCTTTACATTATAGTAAGTTACAGTGGAGCCGTGAGGTGGTGCTATTATTACCCTTGTACTATAGATGGGGCAACTGAGGCTCAGAGAACCTTGGCACCATACTCATGGCCCCTGGTATCACTGTTACTAATGATGCTCACCGAGACATGCTCGAAGTCCTGGCCAAGCTCAGGTGAACCAGCCACCACCTCCTTCTCTGCGATCCAGTGCTCCAGCTCGTCCACCTGGCGGCTGAGCTGGTACAGCCAGTACTGCTGCTCCAGGCCCACCCTGCGCTCCTCACCCAGCTCCTTGAGCGCCACATACAGGCGGTCCACCTGAGACTGCCGCCGGCTGATCTGCTCGCTGATGGGTGACAGGGAGGGGCAGAGATGGAGCCCCCTGAGACTTCTGGGGCAGAGTTTGGAGCCCCTATCTCCTCCCTCTCAGAGCAGGGCTGTGTTTTCTCTGTATCTTCAGGTAGGGTCAAAGTCCTCTCACATTCCTCCTGGTGGATTCTATTTTCTGCAAGTCTTGATTCAGCCAGACTTGTATCTTGGCACCCAGGGCAAGCTCTGCTTTTTTAGCTTGATGAGTTCACCCCTACCCCAGCCTGACTGAGTTTGTATTTACAGCCCCACTCCTCTCTCATCCGGTGAGCTGTGGGGGGCTCCAGACTTCCCCTTTGGATCTCTAGCCAATGTACCCCCAGTCCCAATCTCCTGCTAAATCAGAGGTCTCTTCCATATCCACTCTCAGATCCGAGCCCTGGGCCAGTTCTGGGTGCTCAGTGAGGCAACACCACCCCCACTGTACCATGAGACCTGAGGCCCTGCCTCCATATCGAATCTCAGCAGTACAGGCTCTTCCCTCCTCCCAGACACTACCCAGACAGTGGGTAGGAGGAGGATCTATGTCTATCTGGAGTGATGACTTCTCTGATTACTTCCCCCTTTCTCCTACAACGAGGCCTCACCACATTCAAGGCCCAGTGCTCCTGGCCCCACCCTCTCAACCATCCCTGGGCTGTGCCCACCCCTTCCCCACCCACCTCACTCCAGCCCCGCCCTCTTGCCAAAATCCGAGGGGCTCCCGCACCAAGCAAGGAGGATCTTTCCCATCCCAGTGTCCAATTCTGGCCCTGCCCCACCTTCCAACAGCGAAGCTTTAGGTCCTACAGGACCACTCCCTGGGAAGTGGTCCCGCCCGCCCACCTGTCTGGGTGTCCCATCTCCAGCAGCGCTCGGCACTGGCGCGACAGCTGCGCGATGCTTTCCTCGTAGTTCTCCACGCCCTGCTCCAGCTGCAGGTGTTTCTTTAGCAGCTGCAGGGTGCTCTGTTCATCCTGCAGGCACACGGCGCCCACGATGAGGCAGCAGTGGCGGCCCTGGGCTCCAGTGTCCCCAGGCCCCCCTCACCCCCAGCCCGGGCGCACCTTGCCCTTGTCCTCACTCATCATGAGCAGCTCCTGCTCGCCCAGCCACGCTTCCACCTCGGCCACATCGAAGTAGTACTGCTCCACTTGGAAGGCAGCGTCTAGTGCCTGCTGCCGCCGCTCAGCTGCGTCCCGCAAGCCAGCCCAGGCGCTCTGCAGCTGGTCCAGGCCGCAGCGCACGGCCTCCGCCTCCGGGCTGCGCAGCGAAGCCAGGGCAGCTGCGCGCTCCAGCACTTCCTCCAGGCGCCGCCCGTGCGCCTGGATCTCCCGCCGCAGACCCTGAGAGCGGGAGGTACCGGGTGAGGGTGAGAGGAGCGTTCAGAGGCCCCGCAAAACCATGTGGCCCTCTGCGACTGGCACAGCCCCCGCAGCTGACAACAAGCACTCCCGTATCGCTCACCACGTGCCAGACACCGTGTAAGCATTTTGCGGATACTCGCTCACTCATACACCCAAGTTGCAGGTGTGAAAACAGGCACAGGGGGCCAAGTACAATGTCTCAGAACAAACAGCTAGTAAGAAGTGACAAGATTTGACCACGTAAGTCTGGCTCCAGAGACTGTGCTCCGCAAAAAACAGCAGCTTGCTGATCCAAGATAGGACCTAACAAAGGTCTGAGGACCAGGCGGCTTAGCAGGAGAGGTATTTACATACAGTGAAGAGCACAAATCTTATAGGTACGACTAAACACACTTTGACACACGTCACACCCGTGTACCCAGATCAAGATATGGAACAGAACACTTTCTTTTTTTGAGACAGTCTCACTCTGTCCCTGAGGTGAGTTTGGTAGCATCATAGTTCACAGCAACCTCAAACTCCTGGACGCAATTGATCCTCTTGCCTCAGACTCCCCAGTAGCTGGGACTACAGGCACCTGCCACCACAGCCCACTAGTTTGTTATTTTTTCCTCACTCTTGCTCAAGCTGGTCCTGAACTCCTGAGCTCAAATGATCCATGTGCCTTGGCTTCCCAGAGTGCTAGGATTACACGTGAGCCACCCCGCCTGGCCAACATAGGGAACACTTTCATCTCCCCAGAAAGTTCCCTCAACCAGCTCTGTACTTGCTGAGTACCTTATTTAAGTTCTCGTGTGCCTCAGTTTCCCCAATAGCCAAATGGAGATAATAACAGCCAACACTTCTTGAGTGTCTCTTACCTGCCAGATGCTTTACTAAGGGCTTTATATAATGCAGCCACACATATCCCCATCGGCCAGACAGCAGCATCATTCTCAGTTTACAGATGAGGAAACTGAGGCACAGAGAGGGGGAGGAACTTGCCAAAGTCACATGGCTAGTGGTAACCTGCAAAGATCTATTTTGTAGCACTGTAATGAGGCAATAAACCGGGAGCACTTATAACTGAGGCTGGCATGCAATAAATGTGCAATCACCATTAGCTGTTGGTATTTGCTTGACAGCCCATGTATCCAGCACACTTATCACACACACAGCCAAGTATCTGCAATTTTGAGCATTAAGTGCACTTGATTGGTTTCAACCCAAAATGATGGGCCAGTTCTGCTTGTTCCCAATGCTGCTGACAGCCAAGAGTATGTTCATCAAATAGAAAAATAAAATCTAAGAAAAACTCCAGTCCAGGCGTCCTCAAACTACAGCCCGCAGGCCACATGCAGCCTGCCTAGGACATTTATCCGGCCCGCTGGGTGTTTTTGCTGCCACTGCCTGTCCTGCTTAGCAGCCAACTCGTCCCAGGGCCCGCAGTCTGGCCCTCCAACAGTCTGAGGGACAGTGAACTGGCCCCTTGTTTTAAAAGTTTGAAGTTTGAGGACCCCTGCTCCAGTCTCCTAAAGAACTCCATCTAGCACAACACAATCACAAACTTTCCAAATTAATTTGTGGCCCCACCTCTCCAACATCCTGTAGTGTCCTATTCTCCCAACTTACATTTTTGGTAGAATGAGGATAATGACAGTATCTACTTTATAGGGCCATTCAGGGGATGAAATCATCAACATAGCTCCCTAGAACAGTATTTAGGATGTCTGTAATCCATACGTGATGATCATTAGTGTTACTGTATCTCTCTTAGGTTTCTTACTTTGAGCTCTGGGGAAAGAGTTGCTTTGACCAAAGGGTTTCTCTGCTACACAGTTTGAGAATCACTGCTCTAAACCAACTCTATACTTAATTAGATGTGGAAATTGAGGCCTAGAGGGATAAGCAGATATCCAGAGACTTTAGGGACTCAAAGCCCCTGCCCCACCTTGCTCAGCTTGGGGGTCAGCACCCTCTTGTTTATTGTCTTTGTCCTTTTTGTTTGTTGTTTTACTTGTTCCTTGCCCCATAGCTATTCTCCTTACTTCTGGTCATAGGACCCATAGGATTTTCCTTTAGGGGACTCCTTTGCCTCCATCTCAGCTCAGGTAATTAAGGCAGGTTCCAGGAGAGGGTCCTGAGCCCAGGCCAGGCTAAGGACCAGACAAAATCCCTGGTGATTATGATTAATTCAGGGATGGGCATGTGACTCAGGTTGAGCCAGTGGGAATTATCCCTGGGATTATACAGTACTGCTGAAATTACTGAGAGGGAGAAATTCTTTTCAGTTTTACTGGTGGGATGTAAAACTGAATCTCCTGTGTGCCTTTTATCACTAGGGCAAAAGAGCTGGCCTGAGAACAAGCTAACATAGAAATAAAAAACATCCAGAGAGAATCATGAAAATATCTGGAAGCACCTGGATACACCTATACCTGCCATCCAGTCTTTTCAATTACAAGAGCCAATACTCACTTTTTTTTTCTTTTCTGCCTTTAAAATCCTTGAGCTGTTTTCTATCACTTCTATCCAAATGTGTCCTAATCCACCCCTCACCTGGCTCTGCTCACCTGGTTCTTTTTGATGTGCTGCTGGACAGCCTGCAAACCACTGCCTCGCTCTGTCTGCATGGCCAGTGGCAGCCGCTCCTGAACCCATGCCTGGAGAGGACACAGGGAGCAGGTGAGGAAAGAATGTACCCAAGGACCCTGCTGAACATTCAGCCTTTTGCATAGGATCCAAGACCCTTCCTCGCTGAAGAGCCTGGTCACATCTTCAGCCTCCTCTCCCTGACTTTGAACCTTGGCCTGTAGTTGCCTTCTCTGGGTTCCCACAACTCTCTAAACTCCTCCATCACCTTCCTAACCACCCTGTCATCACTGTCTGGGGTCAAGTCTGTTTTCCTCCTCAGACTTTGAGTCCTGTATGGACAGCAACGGGATCTGCCTTAAGTTACCCCTGTAACTCTTATCCAAGGCTGGGCCCAGAATGATCAAGTGAGCAAATTAGAGAGTGAGAGAATCAATGAATGAATGAGCAAATCGGTGACTGAAGGAGGAAATGAACAGACAAGTAATGAGTGAATAAATGAGTGATAAGTAACCAAGCAGAAGGAGAAAAGATGAATAAGTGAGTAATGAATAAATCAATGAGTGGTTGAAAGTGAGTAAATGAAATGAACGTGAAAGAGTGAATGACTAAATGGGTAAAGGACCGAATGACCGAGTCCATCAACGTATCAGCAGGAGAATCAGCCCCCTCCACCCTGACCCTTCCCCGCCTTGCCCCTGCCCCTGCCCCTGCCAGCTGGCCCGCCCGTGGCCTCACGCCCCGCCTCTCTCATTACCCGGTCCGGCCCCATATCCCCGCGCAGGCCCTCACCAGCTCGTCGTCTAGGTCGTGCGCCACCTGGTGCAACTCCTTGGAGGCGAGCAGCAAGCGGCGGCGCTCCTGCAACGGCTCGAGCAGGCGCACCAGCCGCTCACCCACCGCGTTCTGCCGCTCGCCCACCAGCTCCTTGCTCGCGGGTTCCAGCGGCAGCGCCGCCGTCTGCGCTTGCAATTCTCCCACCTCGCGGTACCACTCCTCCACCTGTGACTCCATCGACTGTGGGAACAGGGGCAGGGTCAGCGGGCCCCACCTCCCTCCCGATCCTGCTGTGGCTCTTCAGTACCCTCAAGGGTGACAGCCAAGCCTCTCACCGTGGCCCACCATTCCATTCTCCCCTTGCTCAATCCCCTCCAGAAGCGCTGCCCTCCCAGTGGTCCTGCAATACACTAGTCCCTGTCTCGGAGCCTTTGTCTTTGCTGTTGTCTCTGCCAGGCATGCTCTTCCTTGTCAATCAGATTTCATTTCAAATATTACCTTCTCAAGGAGGTGTACCTGATCTCCAGAACGAAAGTGGTCCATTGATTCTCAGATCGACCCTTAAAAGTTGTATCCTTGTTTTACAGAGGAGGAAACTGAGGTCAAGAGAAGTAATTTATCCAAAGAGCCAACCTTTCCAGATGTCAAAAATAAATACAAAGCTAGAGTGATCTGGATGGTTGATGTGCAATAGAGATAGACAGAAAGTGCAAAACCAGATCCAAGCACACAGGAAAAATCGTGTATTTTATAGATGCCATTTCAAATCCCCAAGGAAAAGAAGGATTATTTAATGAATGGTCACGGGGCCAACTGGCTAACCAATTTAGCTGGATCCTTTCCTTGCTCTTTACACTGAAAACAATTCCAGATGGATTAAAGACTTAAATGGAATAAGTAAATCCATAAGGCACTAGAAGAAAACCTGGGCAAAAACTTTTATAACCTTGGGATGGAGAAAACCTTTCCAAGCATAAAAACCATAAAGGGAAAGATTTACAAATTTTACCACATAAAAGTAAAAATACTACAGCATGGACCAGAATTTCATAGATGTAGTTAGAAGGCAAATGACAAACTATAAAAAATATTTAATATATATTAGAGCAAGGAACTAGCCTAACAGTCAACGAATTCCTCTTTCCTGCTTCCTTTGGTTCCAACACACTTACCACCATCGGACAACTTTGTCTCTTTACTTATGTGCTTTTCCTTGGATTTCTGCTTCTAGAATATGAGCCCCATGAGGGCACGGAGTGTATGACATTAACTACTGTATTCCCAAGAGCCTAGAACAGTGCCTGGCACACAACAGACCTTCAATTGACTTCTTTTCAACTATGAATGGATGACATCAGCAAATGACTGCCCCAAAGAGAAATGGGCACCAGATGTGAACAGGCAACACACAGGAGAAAAAAGCATATGAAAAGATGCTCAGTCTTACTAATCAGCAGAGAAATGCAAATTAAAAGAAGACATCCTTTTCTATTCATCAGATTAGCAAAAGTATAAAAAAGGATCAATAGCATCTAGTGTTGGCAAAGATGATGAAATATAAGCACACTGAGCCACTGTCTGTGGTGGTGTAAATTGGTAGATCCTTTCTAGAAGGCAATTTGGCAGGTTCCTGCATCATAAATGCGCATATGCTTAACCTAGAACTTGCACTTCTAAGAATATACCTAAAGAAATACTGGCACAAATGGACAAACATGTTTGTCCCAAGACAGTGGTTCTCAACCTTCCTAATGCGGAGAATCTTTAATACAGTTTCTCATGTTGTGGTAACCCCCAACCATAAAATTATTTTCGTTGCTACTTCATAACTGTAATTTTGCTACTGTTATAAATCGTAATGTAAATATCTGGTATGCAGGATGGTCTTAGGCGACCCCAGTGAAAGAGTCATTCAACTCTCAAAGGGGTCTCAACCCACAGGTTGAGAACAGCCATCCTAAGATGTTCGTTGTAGCAGTCTGTAATGGAAAAGCATTAAAACAACTTTAATCCCCATCAAAAGTGAAATGGTTAAAACAAATCCATATCAATATGGAATAATGGCCCAAGAGTTTCTGTTAACAAGAAGAAGCAATTTAGAACCTAACTATGAATATATATTTGTAGTGAATTGTACAGGCAATAAAGATTCCCTGAAGTAAACAAGAAATTAACAGAGAATTTAGTGAGTGGAGAACAGAGATGAAGAAGAGAATTTTCACATAGGATTTTTAATATGGTTTTTGATATTTGAACCAGGGAGATTTATTCAAAAATTTAAATTAAACGTGAAAGCAAACATGTACAGAAAGGTTTAGAAGGGTGTACATCAAATAATAATTGAGGTGCCAAAGGGGAGGCAGATTGCAGAGATTTGTTTTACTGAAGACTTCTAGGATAATGAAATCTTTTACTAAAATAATATATTTATATATTACTCATGTGATTCTAAACAGATGAAGGAAAACCTAGAGAAGAAAACAAAATAATAATAAAGTAAGTGGTAACAGATGGCAAATGACTACAGACCAAAACTCAAAACCAAGTCAAAGACTTTTGATCCAAGGTTCCATAGAACACAGTCGTTAGTTTTGCCCGCCCAACATCTACCCCTACTTTCCAAGAACGTCAAATTTCAATCTCCCATCTTGAGCTTTCTGAGGGAATAAGGAAACGCAGATTTCCAAAAGTGGTCGCATGATCCTGGCTTGGCCAATCACAACATTGAAATCACTCTGGCGACCTGGGATTGGATGAGAGATGGTCATGTGACCCAAGCTGCACCAATGAAAACACTTACCACTTTTACACGAAAAGTGTGTGTGCTTTCCCCCTGGGTTCCTAAGCTGGTAAAATATAGTCCTAGGCTCCTGGGCGCCATTTTGCCACCACCAGGGAAGAGACTGCCTGACAATGAGGCCAATAAAGAAGAAAGCAGGGCTCAGAAATGGAGACAGACAGATTCCTGTGGACATAATTTGAGTAGCTAATCCAGCAATTCCTAAAGCTGCATACCCTCTGAAGTTTTCAGCTATGTAAACCAATAAATTCCCCTTTTACTCTAGGGGGGAATTTTCATATGCTTTTTTCTCCTGTGTGTTGCCTGTTCACATCTGATGTAAAGTCAATATGGGTTGGAGTCCTTAGGAACTGCACTCCACAGAGTCCTGATACAGTTCACAATCTATAGGAGTCACAAAAAATGGGTAAAATTCCTCATAACAAGTCAAACCCATGTAAGATGGAAATTTTAAAAGCACAATTATAAGCTGCAAAAATCAGAGAAGAATAAAATAGTCATCCCAGAACCACCTTCAAAAATAATTATTTGCCCACAAAACCAATGTAGCGATGTGTAGAAAAATTACAACACATTAGAATTCAGGAAGCTGGCTCGGCACCTGTGGCTCAAGTGGCTAAGGTGCCAGCCACATACACCTAAGGTGGCAGGTTCGAATCCAGCCCGGGCCCGCCAAGCAACAATGACAGCTGCAACCAAAAAATAGCCGGTAGCTGTGCAAGTAGCTGTGGTCCCAGCTACTTGGGAGGCTGAGGCAAGAGACTCGCTTGAGCCCAGGAGTTGGAGGTTGCTGTGAGCTGTGATGCCATAGCACTCTACCCAGGGGGACAGCTTGAGGCTCTGTCTCAAAAAAAAAAAAAAGAATTCAGGAAGCTTTTTTTTTTTTTTTTTAAAGACAGAGTCTGCTCTCCTACCTGGACTACAAGAGAGCCATGGCATCAGCCCAGCTCACAGCAACCTCAAACTCCTGGGCTCAAGTGATCCTCCTACTTCAGCCTCCCGAGTAGCTGGGACTACAGGCATGCATCATATCACCATGCATGCCTGACTAATTTTTCTATTTTTAGTAGAGACAGGAGTCTTGCTTTGCTCAGGCTGGTTTCACACTCCAGAACTCAAGGGACCCTACTCCTGCCTTGGCTTCACAGAGTGTTGGGATTACAGGCATGAGCCACCATGCCCAGCCACAAATTCAGGAAGGTCTTAAAAATTATCTGAAATGTCAAGGTTATAGGTTTCAGCTCCCCAGTAGATGAAAATCTCTCCAGAACATCTCCATCCAGTGACTGCCTGGCCTGAGAGGGAATAATTCCAGGGATTGGTGCTCTTCCACTTATACAAAAATTCCACATATTTTGAAAATCCACTTAATGTATGATGGATTTTTGGCAAACATGGGCAAAGGATACAGAAGTATAATGGTCATTAAACACATAAAGAGATGTTCAGCCTCTTTCAATATGCAGATTAAGTGCAAATTAAAATAGCAACAAGATAGACTCTTTCACCTTTCACATTATCAGGGATGAGAAAAGTACCTAATGATGGTGAATTCATGGGGAGAAGGCTTCTGTCGTATGGCTGCTGTCATATGACAGGTGTGAAAAAGCTTCTGCCTTTTCAGGAGGATACTTGGCAATATCCACCCCCAAATTTTAATGCGTCTACCTCTCAGCCCAGAAATTTTACATTGAACACCATTTCTAGAGAAGCACTTGCACGTAGGCTCAAATACATATGGACAAGGATGTCTGTTGCAGCATTATTTATACCAGCAGAAGACTGGAATCAGCTCACAGGTCTCTCAAGAGAAGGCTAGTTAAAGACCGACTGTCAAACCAGCCCGTGAAATATTCATCAAGAGTCTAAAAGAACAGGGTATATATCCATATTTTGTGACAAGGAAGGGTGTCCAGAATGTTTTGTTGAGTGAAAAAGGCAATTTCTCGTATGATTACATATGCATACCATATGTATATGCATAGAATATTTCTAGGATAGAAAGGAAACTGTTAAGAGCAGTTATATCCCTGAGGAATGGGACAGTATGTGTGAAGGGGGAAGAAAAATATTTTACTTTTCACGTTATACCCTTCTGTTTGAATTTTTTTTTTTTTTTAGACAAGGTCTTGCTCTGCTGTGTGGGCTATAGTCTAGAGCAGTGTTTTTCAACCTTTTCTATGTCACAGCACACTTGAACCTATAGTTAAACTTCCCAGGCACACTTAAATGTTTAAAAAAAAGGTAAAAAGAAAAACAGAATATACTTACTGTACTTTGAACTTCTTTCCAAAATAATTTAATTAATGATCTTTAAAAACTTTTTGAGGTACACCTAAGATCCTCTCATGGCACACAGGTTGAAAATCACTGGCCTGGCTGGGTGCGGTCACTCGTACCTATAATCCTATCACTCTGGGAGGCTGAAGCAGGTGGATTGCTTGAGCTCAGGAGCTCGAGACCATCTTGAGCAAGAGCAAGATCCTGTCTCTAAAACTAGCCAGGTGTTGTGGGAGGCACCTGTAGTCCCAGCTACTCAGGAGGCTGAGGCAAAAGGATCTCTTGAAGCCCAAGAATTTGAGGTTGCTGTGAGGTATGACACCATGGCACTCTACCCAGGGCTTAAGTAAGACTCTGCCAAAAAACCCCCAAAAAACCAGAAAAAAAAAAACCTCACAACAGCAAGATTAGAGAAGACAAAGATGTGTGTTTCATTCACAAATGGATCCTAGTGGGCCTGGCCCAAAGCAGGTGTTCTGTAAATGTGTGTTGACTTAGTCTGACTGATCATTCACCATGCTCTTCTGCTAATCTCAGCTGGCCAGTATTAAAGATTTAAAATGTTTATTTTTTTTTAATATGAAACATTTCACAAGTTTGCTTTTCATCCTTTTGCAGGGGCCAGGCTAATCTCTGTGTCATTCCAATTTTATTTTACTTTTATTTATTTATTTAGTTTAGTTTTTGTAGAGACAGAGTCTCACACTCTACCCACAGTAGAGTGTGTGGCATCTCAGCTAACAGCAACCTCCAACTCCTGGGCTTAGGCAATTCTCTTGTCTCAGCCTCCAGAGTAGCTGGGACTACAGGCACCCCCACAATGCCCTGGCTATTTTTTGTTTGCAG
>NW_003852628.1:751780-755282 GCF_000181295.1 Otolemur garnettii
AAAAAAAAAAAAAAGAAAAAGTAAAAACAACAGAGGAACCATCTTCCAAAACAGCCTCAGGTGCCAGGCACACAGTAGGCGATGAGGAACCAAGCCCTAATCCCCGGTCGACTTGACTCCTACTTGGATCCATCTTATTGCTTCCCATTTTTCAATTTCAGGAACTGACGCTAAAAGAGTAGTCATCACTGGGGCAGAGTAAAGACTGCCAGAGTCAGAATTTGAACCCAGGACCAGAATTTGAATCCAGAACTAACGGACCACAAACCTCAAGCTCTCAGCCACTCTGCTTCTCTATAATTAGGGGCAGCAAGCCTCAGAAAGAGGGGGTCACGTTCCCACAGTCACACAGTGTAGAATGGGGATTTGAATCTTTGCCATGCTGAGCTGGATGCATTAACATAGGACAGAGAAGCAGCCTTGGTTAAGGTGGGGGTGGACATGATGAGGGGGGGTCCCCAGGGACTCAGCCCAGCAGCTGCAAAGCCTCTAGTGTGTTTTCCCTTGGCTGGTCCCCCTCAGATGGCACGAGACCAGCCCCCCACCCCTCCAAGCATGAGCCTGCAGCTGAGCCAGACCAGCTGGCTGGACCCTGAGGGCGGGGAAGGGGGGGCTGAACCTCCACCCACTGGCCCCTCCACTAGTAAGGACAACTTGGCAGGTTGCTCAAGAGGACTCTGGGTCACATAGCCCTGGCCTGGGATGTGGGGTTCTAGGGAGGCTGCAGCAGTGGCTGGGGTGGGGATGGGAGAGAGGACACAAGGGATAAAAGGAGATGGCAAGGGAGGAAGGAGAATCCAAATACAAAGAGAGAGTGAGGGCAGGACAGAGGCATAAGAGAAAGAGATACAGACATGGGGACAGGGAGAGAGAAATGGGAGAGCTAGAAACTAAGAGACATGAAGAGGCCAGAGGAGGACAGAGAGACAGGCCCAGGATAGGCAGAGGGGAACAGATCACTCCCACATCCCCTCAGACTCCTGCCAGCACCTCCTCCACCCCAGCCTGGCCCCACTCCCTTGGCCTTAGGGGTGGGGCAATGGGCCTTCCAGAGGATCCTTCTCTCCAGCAGCAGCTCCTGAGGCCCAGCTGGGATCCATCTGGGCACTGTGGCCTACTGAGTTACTCCCTGCCTGGGGCTCCCTCTGCTGGGAAAAGGACCCAGGACCCAGGAATCCTACGCTCAAGCCTGCCTTTGGCACTCATAGCTGGGTAACCCCAGACCAGTCCTTGTTTCTTCTAGGCCTCAGCCTCTCCCATGAACAACTAGGGTCCCATCTCATAGCCTGCAGCACTTTGTTGAGACTGAACCCTGCCTGGGAAGAAAAGAGCCAGCTCTACACTCTGGCTAAAGCAGAAGACTCCAAATCTCTCCTCTGAAACCTAAATGGCCAAAAAGAGGAACAAGGATGTTTGAAGCTTGCCAGTTATTTAAAAAATGCAAATACATGCACCACAGTGAGAGATTACTTCCCACCCATCAGACTAGGAGAATTGTAAAAGTCCGATGATACTAAGTGTTCCCAAGGACAGGAGGAAACAGGAACTCTCATTCTTGGCTGGGGAGAGAGCATTAATTGGCATTAGGCCCTGGGCAAGAAATCTGGCAAGACCAAGTGAACTGAAGATAAGACTAACTTTTAATGCTATATGAATATTTCATATACAACCTCCCCAAATACATTTTTATTTTATTTTTGTTTTGTTTTCTTTTCTTTTTGAGACAGAGTCTCACTCTGATGCCCTGGGTTAGAGTGCCGTGGCATCATCATAGCTCACAGCAACCTCATAGCTCATGAGCTCAAGTGATTCTCTTGCCTCAGCTTCCCAAGTAGGTGGGACTACAGATGGCCTCCACAATGCCCAGCTCATTATTCTATTTTTAGTAGAGATGGGTTCTTGATCTTGCTGAGGCTTGTCTTGAACTCCTGAACTCAAACAATCCATGCGCCTCAGCCTCCCAGAGTGCTAGGATTACAGGAATGAGCCACCTTGCCCAGACCCAAAATACACTTTTTTTTTTAAAAGACAGAGTCTTACTTTGTCAGCCTTGGTAGAGTGCTATGGCATCATAGCTCACAGCAACCTCAAATTCTTGGGATCAAGCAATCCTCTGTCTCTGTTTTTTATTTTTAGTAGAAATGGGGTCTTGTGCTTGCTCAGGGTGGTCTCAAACTCATGAGCTCAGGCAATCCACCCGCCTCAGCCAAAATACATTTTTAAAAAGCATGGAAGTTCAGGTGCAGTGGCTCATGCCTGTAATTCTAGCACTTTGGAAGACTGAGATAAGAGGATTGTTCGAAACCAGGAGTAGTAGACCAGCCTGGACAACTCAGTGAGACCCTGTCTCTACAGACAAACAAACAGAAAAAAAACCTTAGCTGGTCGAGTGATATGCTCCTGTAGTTCTAGTTCCTGGAGAGTCTAATGCTGGAGGAGAATCACTTGACCCCAAGAGTTTGAGGCTTTGGTGAGTATGATCATGACACTGCAGTCCAGACTGGACAACAGACCAAAACTCTGTTTAAAAAAAATTGAGAGGGGGAAATGTCCGAAATGGAATATGCATAGAGATAAATGAAAATGACTTTAAATCATGTAAAAAAATACCCAATGCAAAGGTGGAGAGATAACTAACCAAAGTAAAACTGAAGACCTGTAAATAAATACTGAGGCTCAGAGCCTGTAGCTCAATGAGTAGGACACGGGCCACATACACCGCACCTTGTGGGTTTGAGCCCAGCCCAGGCCTCCTAAAACAACAATGACAACTGCAACCAAAAAAAAAAATAAAATAAATAACTGGGCATTGTGGCGGGCACTGCTACTTGGGAGGCTGAGGCAAGAGAATCACTTAAGCCCAAGAGTTTGAGGTTGCTGTGAGCTGTGTCACCCCAGCCCTCTACCAAGGGTAACATAGTGAGACTCTGCCTCAAAAGATAAATGAACAAATACCGAATCTTAGTTAGGTTTGCTAGATCAGCAATTTTGAAACTAAATAAATTACACATCTTCATCTTCAAGAAGTTCATATGAGGTCAGTACTATTATCATGCCCATTAAATGAAGAAGAAATGGAGGCACAGAGAGATAAGTCACTTCACCAGGCTACCCAACTGGTAAGGCCCACAGCCACAGCTTTGCCCCAGGCAGGTGGCTCAAGCATCCATGCCCTTGACTGAGATGCTGTGCTGCCTCCCATAGTGCTGCTTAGCATGTGCCTGTCCTATCACATAGAGGGGGCAAGTGAGGCTCAGTGAGAGACAACCCTCTCGCCTAGCATCACACAGCTAGCCAGTAAGATTCAAAGCCAGCCCTGCCTGAGTCCTGAGTCTGTCCTCCAGCCACTACAATATTCTGCTTGGGAAAGATAAGTAATCATAGGAAGATAATTAACAATCCTGGTGGCTCAGCGCCTGTGGCTCAAGCGGCTAAGGTGCCAGCCACATACACCTAAGGTGGCGGGTTCAAATCCAGCCCGGCCCGCCAAACAACAATGATG
>NW_003852628.1:756250-761313 GCF_000181295.1 Otolemur garnettii
GCCCTGGGTAGAGTGCTGTGGCATCACAGCTCACAGCAACCTCCAACTCCTGGGCTCAAGGGATTCTTCTGCCTCTGCCTCCCTAGTAACTGGGATTACAGGCGCCTTCCACAACACCCAGCTATTTTTTGGTTGCAGCCACCATTGCTGTTTGATGGGACCAGGCTAAATTCAAACCCGCCAGCTCAGGTGTATGTGGCTAGAGCCTTAGCCACTTGAGCCACAGGCACCAAGCCAGGATCTTAATAACTTTTAAGAGTGTAATCTGATCCAGGAGACCAAGACATTGAGAACTGCTGGTCTAGTTAAAGTAATGAGGTCTGGCCAAGTTGCTAACACTGAGGCAGGGAGGATCACCTGAAGCTGGGAGTTCAAGACCAGCCTGGACAAAATAACAACACCCTCCATCTCTACAAAAACATTAAACATTAAATTAAATAAATAGTTTTGACCTCATTAGACATCACATTCAGATCTGTTTGTCCTTTGCTTTTCTCTGTGCCTTCCCCACCTAAATGTGAGCCCCATGAAGGCATGATTTTTCATCCATTTCACCCACTGCTATATTCCAACACCTAGAAATGTACCTAGCACACAGGAGATACCCAATAAATACTTGATGCAGAGGTGAATGAATAAATACTAATCAGCATTGTTATACATTTATTATTTGTCTACTTTTCCCACTCTATGCCAACCAAACCCTATTAACTATGCAGGAGGTGTATCAAAAAGGAGGAGTGAAGAGTTGAGGAAAATGGAATTGAATCCAGGCTCTGCTACCCTGGGTGAGTAAATTCACCTCCTGGAGCTGCAGTTTCCCGGAAGTCGTGGTCAGGCACTGTTTCTGGCACGTAAAGGACCATTACCATGTTCGTTACATTTATCATTTCTTACACCTTGGGAAGGGAGAAATGATGCCTCTGTCACCTCAGGTCATTGCATGTGCACGTCACAGGCTGAGCATTAGCCAGCTCCAAGCTGGCAGCAGACGTAAAGGAGACACTGTGTCTGTTTTCTAAGAGCTCCCCATTTCTTAAGAGAGATGCTGGCTAGCTGTGTATCTTTGGGCCAGGCACTTATTAACCTTCAGTGCCTCAGTTTCCCCATTGGTAAAATGGGGGCTATTGATAGTACTAATCTCCAAGGATTGTTGGGAGGAGTCAGTGACCACTTGGCCCAGACACAAGCAGAGAAACACTCCATGACTATCACTATTATTCCATGCAAAACCATTCCCCTACCTCTGGGTCTTGGTTTCTCCATCCTGGAAATAGGCATCAGGATCCTGCAAAGCCTTCAGCATACTGGTTGCTCTGCAGCTCTAAATCCTTCCTTCTCCCTTTGTATTCCACACCCTAGAGGTTGGTGGCTGCTTCCAATAGTTACTACTATCTGGATTGCTACAGTATTCCCTTTCTGTTCTTCCAGCCCTTTCCACACATTTGAAATAAATTCCTATATTAAGTCACCTTTCTTTGAAATACCTCATGTGGGGTTGACCGTGATCTGACCCCACAGTGGTGTAGGGAGCCTCCATCTAGGCCAGGCAGGCCATACCTGTAGCTTCTTGAGTTGGCTGTTGACAGTGGCCAGGTCCCCCCCAGGGTCCACATCTTGCAGCTGGCTTTCCATGTGAAGGAGCTTCTTGTCCAGCTCAGCAAAGCTCTGCACTAACTGGTCAGCCTTGCTGGCCTCAAAGAGCTGCCGTGCCTTGGCCTGGGTGGTGCTCTCCAGTTCTGCCCAGCACTGCCGGATCTCACCCAACTTCTTCCGCACAGAGGCTGCCAGTTCTGGCTTCTCCTGCATCAGTTGCTGGCCTTCCTGCTCCAGGCAGGTAGATGGCAGGAAATGAGGAGGAGGGGATAGATGGTGGGAGGGACAGAGAAATATTGCAGGGCAATAAGACACAAGCATAGATGTGGGGAGAGAGTCAGAGGTGGGGAGTTGGAGATATACCAGGAAACAAATACAGGGGTAGACATAGAGATACCCCCGGAGTTGGAAGAAACCAAGGAAAAGAAACAAAAACAGACAGTCAGACAGACATGGGTAAGGAAGACAGACAGAAGGTGTGAAAGAAAGAGACACAAACGAGACATGGGAAGGAGATAGGGAAAGACAGTCACAGAATGATGGACACAGAGACACACACATACATCAGAAACATGGGGATAGGACCATAAGAAAGACAAGAAGAGAAAGTGACAGAGGCAGAGAGACAATAAACTTCCATTAAACTTAAAGTCAAGAAGATCAGTTTTGCTACATGCCACAATTTATGGGCCATGAATGGCTATTTAAGGGTTTATGGCCAACCTGGGGCTCTCTGAGTCAGAAGAGTATCCAGGACTGCAGGTTTAGGGGTTCAGCTAGAGTAGGAAGAAGTTCTGGGGTTGAGTCCTAGAACAAAAATCTGCCTGAGACCCTTTGTAGTCTAGTTCCTTGGGGGCCCAGAGCTACATATATTACATTATATATTAAAAGTAACAATATCATAGTAATTATAGCTCCTAGGGGCTTGGCCTTAGGCTAAGCACCTTATGTGCACAAGAGCCAAAGGAAGTAGTTATATTTATTATTTAATTAATTTTACAAAAGATCAAACTGAAGCTCAAAGAGGTTAACACAATCCCCCAAGGCCCCACAGATTGTAACAGGCATAAATACAATTAGAACCCAGGGCTGTAAGAATCCAAAGTTCACTATAATTATGGCCTTCCTAGGGCTGTCTCAGTCCATCTCCCTCACTTTTCATCTTAGGTACTCCAAATGGTATGGAAGGAAGCTTTGTAAAGGAGCCAATAGGAAGGAGTGAAATGTTTAACAAATAGGAGGATATGGACCCCATTCAGATGCGGGCCATTTTACAGATGGGCAAACTGAGGCTCAAAGAGGTTACATGAACCACTGAAAGCCACATAGCTAGGAACAGATATAGAGCTGCTTTGAACCAGTTCAGACATCTAAGAGCAGCAGAATGGCAGCAGAGGGTGCAGGAGGTGAATCATGGGCTCCCTAGAGGCCTCCAGCACCTGACATGGGCAGAGGGGCCTTCTGCATCCTCACCCTCTCTATCTTCTCCAGCCACTCCTTATTCTGAGCCAGCTCAGCCATAAATGCCTGGTGCCGGAGCCATCTCTTATGCAGCTTGTGGCTGTCTTCCCGAGTGCCATCCCGCGCCATCAGCATCTTCTCATGGATCCAGCCATCCAGCTGTGCAGGACAGGGTAGGAGGATTCAGCTGGTCATCCCAACCTGGCACAAGCCCTATCCCCTCCAGAAGGTCCCAGGTGCAGAGTACTTAGGTTGAGGGGTGGGGAGAGGAGGAAGGTATGGAAAAACCTATGCAAGTGAGGCTTTATGTTGGGGGGTCAGCTCAAGCTCTTTCCTAGGTAGAAAATGGATGAAAGGGTCCCCAGAATGCACAACTCTTTGGGTCCCCTTTCCTGAGGACAGCCCTCCTCAACCCCTCACAACACTCCCAAGCAAGGCTACTGGGAGAGACAGTCTCCTCCCTCCTGGGGTCAAATTTCACCTCCCCCTAAACAAGCTCTCCAACCTAATGTAGTTAACTCTCAATTCATCCCCAGACACACAGAAACACTTAGACCCTTCAATTCAGTCTTAACCACCCCTAGCAAGGACCAGTTCAAGATCCTTGACCCATCCCTCAGGGTATGGTATGAAGCCCCCATATTTAGCTCCCATCTCCCCCAATGTGGCCAGATTATCCCCCCCAAAACAACCTCCCAATTTGTGACAAGTCTAGGTCCCTACAAACCAGCCCTCCAGTCTGGAGTAGACATCCTCAATAACTGAGACCCAGCACCCCAAAGAACCCACAAGGCTCCCTAAATCCAGCCTTGGAACTCTAAGTCCACAATTCCCAAACCATATCCAGTGCTAGTAATCTGCAACCAAAGCCAACCCCCAAATTCAAGCAACAAAGTTGCCCTCTAGCTCCCCAAACAAGTCTATCCCCAAATATAGCCCCATTCTCCCCAAGGTGGATCATATTAAACCTCTCAAGCCAGCCAGCATCCCCTTACACCGGTCCTAGTCCTTCCACTGAGGAACAAAACCAGCCATCCCAAATGCAAGCACCAGGCCGGCTTACTATCCTGCTCAGGACCAATCAGAGGGCAGCTTTCTAAGCCTCCCCCCGCAACCAGTGTAGGGGTGGAGGGGAGAACAAGACTTGTCGCCCAATCTAGAACCTCCCCACTCATGACCAAAGCTAGCACCTGGGACAGTTTGCTCCGCCCCCTTCTCCTCCCCACTTCCAGTCACAAGATCCTCCTCCTCCCTCCTGCAAAAAGGGAAAAAAAAAAAAACAAAAAAAAAACTGGACTCCAGCTATTGCCTCCGCGGTCCCGGGAGGCAATTGCAGTCATAGCCAAGGACAAATCCCAAGCCGGCCAAACCCCACCCCACATTCCCTGAGCATATATGTTCCCCAAGGGTCCAGAAGAGCTTCATGCTCTCTCATACACACATACACTGGAGCCAAGTAAAATGCCAAATCCCCCAACTCAATACACAGGTTCTCTCCCAAGGAAAAGTCCACCGGCAACCACAGCCCATGGTGAACACCTCTAAAGGAGACAGTACCCCGTCCTCAAGGGGTGATTCACTACATCACTGAGGGCAAAGCCAGACTCCCCAACAACCAAGGAAAATCTCAAAATCAGAGCTTTCCAGACCCAAAGCAAGTCCAAGATCCTCATCACCCAAGGCAGAATCCTCCCAAAAGTGATCCACCTCCATGATCCAAGATTGACACAGATCCCACAAGAAGCAAGGAAGAACAGCCCCCCAAAGGCTGAGAATCTCCCAACCTAGGACAAACCTCGATCCCCCCATTACTCAGAGAAGAGCCCCCAGAGTAGGTGAGACGCCCTTAATCCCTAGGGCAAATTTAAACTACCCGAAGAGTAGCCTTAGGAGTCCCCCCTCTTCGCTTCCCTCCCCTGGGGGCCGGCCCCAGTCCCGCCCGAGCCAGCACCGCGGACAGCTCCCGGCGCCCTCGCCCCTCCCCCAGGGCGGGGGTCCCGGCACCG
>NW_003852628.1:761625-768452 GCF_000181295.1 Otolemur garnettii
GCCTGCCTCCATGCCCGCCTCCTTGCCGGGCCCCGGTTGGGGTGGAGGAGGAATCACCACCCTTCCTAAAGCTCCGGGCGGTGAGGGGCTTCTGCTCCATCTCAGATGATTGCTACTGGTCCAGAACAATCTCACGGGGCGGGGGTGGAGGTGTTCCAGGACCAAATCTAATGGGGGAGGCGCTGAAACCTGGGCTACCTCAGCTATGTGAAGATGGGGAGTAGGGGTAGAGGACACTGAAAGGGCCTCCTGAACATCTCTGCTGGAAAGAGATTGGGGTTCCTGACAACCATATGGGGTAGAGGATATGGGAGGGGGAACCGAACATCTCTTATAATACTTCAGTCCGGAACTATTTCCAATGGGGACGAGGAGGAACAGGGGGTTCCTGGACCCATCTCTAATGGCTTGAGTCTCCGTCTACCTCAGTTATGGGGCCGTGTTTCATCCATAAAGATTCAGCATGGATAGTCAACCATCTTTAATTGGGAGTAAGGGGGTCAAGGACCTGGTTCTTGAACCATCTTTAGTTGTAAGAAACTTTGACTGGGGGAAGGGAATGATCCTGGGTTACAACAGATGGAGGAGCTTGGGGCCAGAACTGTCTGGGGGTTAGGAAAATGTTTACTGGGCCAGAAACATTAGCTCTGATGTGGCCTGAGTCCAGAACAGTTTTTATGGAATGCAAGGAGAGAAGGGGCAGTCAGCGAGTCTCCCTAATAAGGAAGAGGGGCTGGGGCCATCTGATTTGGGGAGATCCCTACTTTACATAATCCCTGAGGGAGAGGACCTTGATTCCTGGAGACCTTTAAAGGGGAGAAGCCTTGGTTCAGCACCATCTCTGACTGAAGGAACGCTCTGGGCCGCTGGTCTACCCGCCACTCTCTCTTCACCCCCAGTCCAGCTCTGCCCTTCTTGGGAGTAGAGCGGTTCTCCCAAATCTCCAGAGGTTAAGGTGAGATCAGAGCGCGTCCCCGCGGGACCCGTAGGCGCGAACGCGCGCCGTTGCCAGTGGCTCCCGGGGCCCTCTCTCCTTCCCCAGAGCTGGCGTGGGCGGACCGGGAACTGTAAAGCATGCGCACTGAGACAGGGCCCCCGCGCGCCTCCTGGCGGCGTAGAGTGAGCATCGCTTCGCGACCCACTTAGACGGTGCGTCCCCGCCCCCACTTCTGCCAGGGAACCATCCCCAGCACAGCTGGAGGTCCTACCTCTTGGCAATCTCGGAGGAAGTGCTGCAGCCCAAGTTGGTCGTGCAGTTTCTGCATCCACTGCTGGGCCCGTAGTTGATTTTCTTGGCTCCTGGGGATGGGGAGATAAGGGCTGGGGAGAGGTCCAGGGAGTGGGAGAGAAGGGGATTCTGGTGGGAGGTGAGGGGCTAACGCTACCAGTACGACTGTGAGGGCATCAAGCACAGGAGGGAAGGGGATCCTGGGGCCTATGTAAGAGCAAGGAGAGACCAAGGTAGGAATGGGGGAAGAGACAGTCTGGGAAAGGCAAAGAACCGTTAGTGAGGCAGAGCAAGGGACTGGGCTGGAGAGAGGCAAAGAGAGAGACAGAGGAAAGGAGGGAGAGAGAGAGGGAGAGGGGAACAGATATCTGGAAAGAAAGAAATACAGACACTTGGAGAAAGAAAGACAGACAGACATAAGCCCAGAGAGAAAAATAACAGAGAACTAAAGACAAAGAGATACTAGAGACAAAAAACCCAAAGAGCAGGTGAGACATCAGAGAGATGCAGATAAAGATAAATACACAGAGAGAAAGAGAGATGAACAGAGACATGTACACACAGACATAAGACCAGAGGCTTAGAGATAAACAGAAATCTCACAAGGGAATGACTGGCAGAGACTCAGAAAGAGAGAGAATAGGGAGAGATAAGGAAAGAGATGGAGTAGGGGGTACAGCCAGCGAGAGACCAAAAGAGAAAAAGAGAACAGCAAAGGAAAGAGGAGGTGGCAGAGAGCAAGAAAGTCAAGAGAGTCAGGGCAGGGTCAGCCCAGAGAGGGACAGGTAAAGAAGTGGCAAGATGCCACCAGGAAAAGAAACAGTCTGACAGACAGACACAGGGGGCCACAGAGCTGGGAGAGGAAATAGCACAAGGTGTGGGGACAGACGGCAGCAGAACCAAAGGGAGACGGGAGTGGGTGCTCTGGCAGGGAGAGTCAGGTCCTTGACCAGAGTGAACTGGCCAGGCTGGACACAGGCCCTACTACCCCGCAGCCAGTTGGGACCACAGCCCCAGGCAGCCTGACCTCCTGACAGCATTGCAGGACAGAGTACCCAGAAGGACTGGTGGAGGGGGCTGAGGCATCCTACAGTGGCTTCCATTTGAGCCTGTCACTATCAGTCTTGCCTAGGGAGAATGAGACTCTCTTCCCAAGGTCTCCCTCAGGATCTTCATGACTTCCAGATCCTATACACTTCCGCCTGCCCCTACCCTTTCAAACTCTTCTCTCACTCTGAGACAAACATATGCCCTCCTTGCTGTGCCCTGAACAAGCTACAGGGCCTTGGCACTGGCTGTTCCCTTTGCTTGAAATGCTCTTTCCCCCCGGCAGGGGTTCCTCTTTGTGAAGTCTGTCCTTACTACTACCCAGAGCTTTCTGGCTTTCTTTCCATCTTTGATTTTCTCCTTAGCACTTAACATGATCTAACATATCATATATGTTACTTATTTGTCTTGTCTGTCTCACACTGGGATGTCATTTCATTGAGGACAGGGGTTTTTATGTGGTTTGCTCATACGTATATCCTCAATGCCCAGAAAAAGAGCCTGGCACAGAGTAGGTGCTCAATGTACTTTTGTTAAATGAATTAATGCAAGAGAGACATAGAGGCAGAGAGAAAGAGGGATAGGAGAAACAAAAATAATGACAGAGAGGCAGAAGTCAGGGTTAGAAAGATAGAGAGGGAGAAAAAAACAGAGAGGGCAGGAAACAGACACAGAAATGGATAGATGGAGGAAAAGTGATAGAGTGTGTGGGAGACAATTTCAGAGAAAGAATCAGAGAAAACAGGAAGGGCCTGAGACAAGCAAGCACAGTAGTGCCTGCCTCCTGCTGGGACTCAGCTCAGGAGGCAGGAAATAGGAAATGCCTCTGAAATTGAGCTGAAATCAATTCCTTTCAGCCTCACCAGCCAAGCTGTCAAGTGTCAGTCCTAGGGAATGAGGAAAATCCCTGTCTCCCTGAGGGTGAGAAAACAAGGTTCTAATCCCAACTGTGCCACTTTCTGGCTATGACCTTGGGGCAAGTCTGTTTCCTTCTCTGAGCTTCATGTACAAAATGCAGATAAGAATACAAATTCCAGGTGAGGTTCCAGGCAAGGTGAAGCACAGACAAAGTGACTTGTTCTGACTCTCACAGGTTGGATGGTAGAGGCAGGAGTAAGACCCAAACTCCCAGCTCTACCTAGTCCTGGCCCCCTCATGTGTGTAGAAAGCCCCTCATAGGGTGGGAATTGTGTCTCTCTAGACAAGTAAATGACTAGGAAGGTAGAATGCATCTCATTCCCTCCTGTATCTCAACCTTGTATTACCTTTTCACAAAATGCCATTTAAATCAAATCTAAAACAATATTGAATTGAATAGAAATCAGCAAAGGGCAGAGAGGCAGAAATCATCACAGAAAGAAGCAGGACCCTGGCTTCCTACCCTCCTCCCCTGTGCCCAGGACCCACACCCTGTGCCCTGGAGCCTGGGGGACCTACTTCTCCAGCAGCCGGGTCACAGCCTCCTGGGCCTGCTCCCCATAGACATTGCCCTGCCTTAGCAGGCCCTCTGCAGCCTGCATGGCCACCTGCATCTTTTGCTGGTTCAGCTCCATGGTGGTGAGAAAATCCCGGTGTTGCTTCAACGCTTCTTCCACTGACTCCACTGTGCTTGGGAGCTCCACACCAGATAATGCCATCTCCTGAAAAGGGGCAGTGGTGGCACAAGGGTCAGCCTCACTCCATTCCAGGACCCAGAAGAGGCTGCCAGCCTGGCTTGCCACCCTCTCGTCCCCCTCGCTAGCAGTAAACATTCCAGGCATGGTCCTACCACAAGGCCTTTGCCCATGCTTTCCCCTCCCCCTGGTAGTCTGTCCCTCTAGATACCCCGTCCACTGGCTCCATCACTTTCTTCAGGTCTCTGACTACCCTGCCAAAAATATCAATTCCCATCCTAGCCATTTTCCTTACCTTGTCAAATTATTTCTTACATACATAACATGTATAAACTACCTGACAATCTTATACAGAAGGTGCCAAAAATGTATGCACATTTTAAGAAAAGAAAAAACTGTTTTCCATATATACTGATAACAAAAGAAGAATACAAGTCATATTGGGCACCTCTTGTAATCACAGAAGTCAAACACGACTTGAGTATTACAAGTCCTTTCTCGTCTATAATCCTAGCTCTCTGGGAGGCTGAAGCAGGTGGATCCTGAGGTCAGGAGTTCAGAGACCAGCCTGAGCAAGAGTGAGACCCTGTCTCTACTAAAAATAGAAAAACTAGTTAGGTATGGTGGTGGGCCTCTGTAGTCCCAGCTACTTGGGAGGCTGAGGCAAGAGGATTGCTTGAGCCCAAGAATTTGAGGTTGCTGTGAGCTACAACGATGCCATGGCACTCTAGCTGGGGTGATAAAGTGAGACTCTGTCTCAAAAAAACAAAAACAAAAAACAAACAAATAAAAGAAAATCCTTTCTAAACATGTATATACATTTCTGGTTACCCTCTGCATCTGCATTTACTTGTTTACTCACTTCTACCCACATAATACAATGTCAGCCACATGAGGATGGGATTTTGTGTTTTGTTGCCTGAGGTGTGCTCAGCCCCCAAATAGTGCCTTGCCCAGAGGAGGTACTTAGTAAGTATTTGATTAACAGGGTACTTTGTGACCTCAAGGAAGTTCTTTCTCCTCTGGGGTTAGTTTTCTAACTGGTAAAATGGGTGGGTCAGAAAGGGTCTCTCAAGTCCACTTCAGCTCCATATTTCATAATCTCATGATTCAGGGGCTCTCTGTCCCCCCACCCTGCTAATACCCAAACTGGTCAGTATCCCATAGCTAACCAGCACAGGTGACCACTCTTTCTGACATGATCCCCAACGTTGGTGCCTATTCTTGAACAAAATAAAAACTGAGTGGATTCTTGCCAAAATCCTCAAACTTGGTTCCCCCACCCACCCAGAACGATCTCCAAACTGGATCAGGTCTCCCTAGATAACCATTGCATTTGGTTGCTCAAGCCATAAACACAATTACCCTCTCCAGAGACTCTGTAAGTTGTCATCCCCAATAATGAAGATAATTTACTAATTTAGGCACCCAGAACCAAAAAATCCATCCTTACTTACCTCAATAACCTTCCAGCCTGTCTACCTCCACAATATTAATCCTTTGTTATCCGCCCCCAGGTCTTCTTTGAACCCCATTTAACCACCATCAACCAACCTCATACTCTTATTTCCTTCCAGATAATCCACAAACCCAGAAAGCCACTCCAATAAAATCCAAGGGCATTACTTACTTGGGATAGTCTGCAGGCTGCCACACACGGAATTAGCGCCTACGTACTCACACTGAAGGATCCACAAACTCAAGTCATCCATTCCAAACGCTCTCTCAACTCTCATCCACCTCAGATAAGCTACGAACCCAGTGATCCCAGCAAATACCCCCACGCACACACAAACATACACACTTCCCTGTTCCTCCAACCCCGAGTCGACCTTGGAGCCCCCCCTACACCGGCACACGCGTAGCGGACACCTGGTCATGCAGCACCGCGAGTGCCTGACGTAGGTCGCGCAGGAAAAGCTGGTAGACGTGGGCCTGGACCAGTGCCTCCCTGCGTGCCTCCCACAAGCCAAGCAGTTTGTGCCAGCCAAGCTCGAGGTGCGGCAGCCACTCGTCCAGCGCCAGGCCCGGGCCTAGGTCTGCGCCGTCGGCCGCCAGTAGCGCCTCGCTGGCGGCCACAATGCGTGTATAGTCCTCCTCGCGCTGGTCCACCTCCTCCTTGAGCGCCGCGTGTCGCGTCAACAGCGCGTCCGCCTCCTCTAGGCTGTTGGGCAGGGGCCCCTGGCTGCCACCCGCTGCTTCTTGGGCGCGCACGAGCCAGTCCAGGAAAGCGTCCAGGTCATGTAAGAAGCGCTGCAGGCGCCCAGCCGCCGCCACCGCCTCGCCGCAGGCTTGAGCCGCGCTGGCTAGAGAGCCCCACTCCGCGCCCAGCTGTTCTGCGCCCTGGTGCAGCCGCGCCGCCTGGGCCGGGAAGCGCGCCCCCAGCAGAGATGCCTCCTCCAGAAGGGCTGCCTGGCGGGGTTCCAGAGCCTGCAGAGCGGCCTCTAAACCGCTAAGGCGCCACTGTAGGGCGCCGCCGGCGCGGGGTGCACTCTCCACCGCCCGCCGCTTCTCGCGCACTTGGGCGCGCACCTCGGCCACCTCCAGCACGTGGTTCTCAACCAGCAGCACCGCGCTCACCTCCTCTTTGCGCTGTTCCACCAACTCCACGATGCGGTTCCACCTGCCCGGGAGAAAGAAGGTGACTTGAAGACGACGAGGGCTCCTCGTGGGCGAGGGTGGAGGCTGGGGAAGTGTCTGGCGACCTAGGGTAGAATCCTATCCCGGACAGCCCAGAGTGTGACCTTGAAAAATCACTCTATCTCACTGAGCCCCTGTCTGCCTGTGTAAAATGGAACCCCAGCCTGCATATTTGCTTAGAGCAGCGGTTCTCAATGTGTAATTTGAGCGAGGTCAAACTATCTGCACAATAACGCCAAGATGCTATTTTGGCTTCCACTCTCATGCCCCGAGTGTTCAATGGAGTTTTCCAAAGACCG
>NW_003852628.1:768872-777656 GCF_000181295.1 Otolemur garnettii
AAAAGTCTCACTCTATTCCCCAAACTAGAGTGCTGTGGTGTCAGCCTAGCTCAAAGCAATCTCAAACTCTTGGGCTCAAGCAATCCTCCTGCCTCAGCCTCCTGAGTAGCTGTGACTACAGAATGCATTGTATTGGCTTATTATTTTTAAACAACTTTATGTTTTAAAATTTCTTATATTGGGTTCTAATATAGAGAACATTAGTAGATATAACTCACTGAAACAAGCTCTTTGGAGTCCTCATAGGTTTTTTTAGTTTTTAATTTTTTTGAGAAAGAGTCTCACTCTGTCACCCTGGGTAGGGTGCTGTGACATCATGGCTCACAGCAACCTCACACTCTTGGGCTCAAGAGGTCCTCTTGCCTTCACCTCCCAAGTAGCTAGGACTGCAGGCACCCCCCCACAATGCCTGGCTAATTTTTCTGTTTTTAGTAGAGACTCTTGCTAAGGCTGCTCTTAAACTCCTAAGCTCAGGCGATCTGCCCTCCTTGACCTCCCAGAATGCTAGAATTACAGGCATGAGCCACTGTTTCTGGCCATCAATAGTTTTTTAAGAGTGCAAAGAATTTCAGAGACCAGAGTGTAAGAATGTCTGGCTTACAATATCAGATAATGAGATGTAGTTGGGTCCAACAGATAGTTATTGAGTATCTACCATGAGTGACATGCTGAGGATATAGTGCTGAGGAAGGCAAACCTGTTCTAGGTCATTATAAATTAATGGGAAAAATTCAGTATGGCTCTGTGCCCTCAAGCAAGAGATGATATATCTCTGGGTCTCAAAAACCCCTCCTAGGCAGTGTGTGGTCCAGATTACAGGCACAGAAGTGGTGCCAAACTGCCTGGAGTCAGATCCAAGCTGTTCAACCTTTGGGTGAGTAACCCTCCCTGTGCCTCAGTTTCCCTATTGGTAAAATGGACACAATCAGAGCATAGCACCTACCTCACAGGGTGTTATAAGAGTCAGATGAGTTATGGTTTGTGTCTTTATTTTTGAAATAGTCTTGTTATGTTGCCAGGTTGGAGTGCAGTGGGCATGATCATAGCTCACTTGCAACCTCAAACGCCTGGGCTCAAGTCATCCTCTTGCCTGAGCCTCCCAAGTAGCTGGGATTAGAGGTGCATGCCACCATACCTGGCTAATTTTTCTATTTTTTTCATAGAAACATGGTCTCACTATGTTGGTCAGGCTGGATTTTTTCTTTCTGGTATAGACAGAGTCTCACTATGTTGCCCAGGCTGGGTTTGGATTCCTGGCCTAGAGCAATCCTCATGCCTTGGCCTCCTAAAGCGCTGGGATTATAGGTGTGAGCCATCCTATCCAAAAGTTGTAGTTTATAACATGCTTCAAGCAATATCTGTTTGCTACTATTATTGAGTGAGGACAATCTTTGGAAACATATTAAGCCCTTTCCTGCCTAAGGGCCTTTGCCCTAGCTGTGTTCCCTAATTCTCTGTACCCTCTTTCCCCTCCCATACACACACATGACCCACTCTGCCAGTAGAACGGCTTGAGCCCAGGAGTTTGAGATTATAGTAAGCTAGGGCCATGCTGCTACACTTTAACCCAAGTGACGGAGCAAGACCCTATCTCAATAAATAAATACATAAATATAGAAACAAATAAATGAATAAAGTAAAATCACCGCCAAACCCTGGTTATGCTCTGCTAGGTCACTCTATTTCTTCTGTGAAGCCTTATAACTTTCTAAATATGAGTCTTATCCTTTATTAGTTTATTTAATTGGCTCTCTGCCCCCTCTAAAATACAGCTATAACAAGAGAATAGAGATATAACATAGATTTGGACTCTGAAATCAGAAAAAAATGCAGTTCAAGTTTATGCTCTGGTCAGACTTGTTACCTTGGGCAAGTCATTTCCTTAACTGATCCTCTGTTTTCGTACCTGCTGTTGAGGTGGTCCTGGCAAGAGCGCACCTCATCTGAACTGGGGTGGCCTCCTTCCACCAGCTCCTGGACTGTGTGGTTCACATCCAGAACTCGGCCCATCAGACTGTTCATCTCCTGGTCCAGGCTCTCAAATCTACAAAGGAGGATGAAGGTGCTCAGAGACTTTGACTGAGGGGAGCTGGGATTTTTATGAAACTGCCTCCTCCCGGCTCTACTCTCCTAACTTCTCAGGCTCTCTTGCTGCCTCCTTCTTCTCTTTCACCTGCTGCATACATGTTAGATTCCTCAGCACTCGGTCCTGGGCCTGCTGGTCTCATTTCCTCTCTGGGCCATCTTGCTCATCCCATAGGCTGGGTCCTCACCCCTGACCTCATGGCTTCCACACATTAGTGTCCATCCTCAGCCCCTTTCCTTCTGAACCTGTCTCCAACCTCAGGGCCTGCTATGTGCCTCCTTGGGTCCTCATACTCACACTGACTAAAATTGCTCTCAGCTTCTCCTTCTGGGTCCCATCTCAGGGATAACCCCACCAGGTCAGGGCCCAGGGCCTTGTTTTGGACAATTGCCCCAACCCATCAGTCCCCATGGCCTGTCCACTTGACCTCCTGCCCTGGTCCAGTCCTGTTCTCTTCCATCTGAGTCCTGCCTACAGCCACTTCTCTGGGCTCTCAGCCACCACTCTTAGCCCCTCCATCCCATCCTCTAGGGTAATCTGTTTTAAACAAGGCATGGTCCTTCCTTGTTTAAAACAACATTTGAAACAATTGGGTGAAGAGCAGGCCTGTGTTTCTATCAATGCCCAGCCCAAGACGTAGAATGGTAAAAACCTGTTGAATGAATGAATGAATGGATGAACCAAATCCTGGTGGGGGAAGGGTGCAGACAGAGAATAAACATTGTTCATCCACTAAATTGACTACCGATCAATAAGTCAGCCAACAGATAATCTGTAATATGTCACAGGGTGGTAAGTCCTCTGAAGAAAGGTAAAGCAGAATGAAGGAAAAGAAAGTGACAAGGGTCAGAGCTCTTTTTATAACTAGGGAGGTTATTTTTGTGCAGTGGCAATGGGAGTCCCAGGGGAGGAGCCAGGCTGAGGTGTCCACGGAGGAGCTTAAATTGTTAATTTCAGGCTGTGTAAATGTGAGCCTCAGTAATAATTGCGAATGTTTGGGGAGTGCACCCTGCATCCCCAGGCATCTAAGTGTCCTGCATGTATTAACTCATTTACTATTCATCACACACCCGGGTAAGGGCTATTTTACAGATGAGCAAACTGAGGTTTATAGAGGTTGGGCAAATCGCAAAACTGTCACAAAACTGGTTAAGGATGAATGAGGGATTTGAGCCCCTAATTCCAGCTGCGCTAGCACGGGACCTGTTGACCTAACAAAGGCAAGACGGGGCGCAAGAGGAAGAGGCCCAAGAGTCTCACAAGAGCGCGCTCACCGGTGCTGCACCACCTCGACGTCGTCCAGTGAATCGGGCACGCGCATGGAAAGCAGCCATTGCTCCTTTTCGCCGATCCACAGCTCACAGGCGTGCACCTCGCCGAACATGCGGTATACAGCGAGGGCGTCCCGCAGCCACTGGCGTCTCAGGGCGGCCACCTCGGTCACCTCGGCAAATAACTGCTCAGCCTCCACCACACGCACCTGCAGCGCCACCACCAGCGGCCCAGCCCCACTGGCACCTCCCAGCGTCGCCAGCTGGCGCCGGAGGCTGCCCACGGCACCGCGATGCGCCTCCACCTCCCCTGTGAGCGCCCGGTGCTGGCGAGCCAGGCGGCGGCTGGATGCTTCGTCGTGACCGAAGTCGCCGGCGGCTGCCAGGCGGTAAGCATCCCGAAGCCAGTCCAGGAGCCCATCGAGGTCAGCGCCAAACTGGTGCAGCGCCCGCGCCTCCTGCAGCCGCCGCTCCCGCCTTGCCGCCGCCTCTTCCAGCCGCTGCCAGCGGCGCCGAGCGCTCGCCGCGCGCTCCGCCAGGCCCGCCAGGTGCACTGTCTCGGCGCCCAGGCCCACGGCGCCGCCGGCCGCAGCCAGCTCCTCACCGCGCCGCAGAGCCTGCTGCAGCAGCGCCCGCCGCCCGCCCAGCTCGCCTTGCAAGATCTTGTGCTGCGCCAGTAGGCGCGCGGTGCTGGACAGGTCATGAGCTCCGCCCGCCGAGCCCGCCGCTCCAGCTGCGCCCGCCGCGCCGCCGCCGCCCGCAGCCTCTAGGAGGCGCTCCTTGTCGCGTGCCCAGCTTTCCGCTTCCTCCAGCTCCTGCAGCAGCGCCCACAGGCTCCGCGAGGCCTCCAGCTCTGCGCGCCGCTGAGCTGCCTGCTCCCGCAGCTCCGCCAGACAGCCGTGTACATGGTTCACGCGGTTGCAGATGACCTGCGGGTCGCAGGGCTGGTAGCCTGGGCCGGCAGAAGGGGAGGGTTCCAGGTTGGACACCGGCCATAGGGCGCCCAAGAGAAGGGGCTACCTAACCTGTTCTTTAGGTGCCAGGTCACGAGTCCCCTCCTGCAGGCAGGCTTCCCTGACTCCCCAAGGCCAGGGAAGGAGCCTTCTCTGGACCCTCTTGGGCTTCTCTGTCCCCACTCCCCAGACCTGACTACACTGCCTATTTTGTCTCCTCCATTGGACGCGAATTCAGTGAGGAAGAAACCGGGCTGTCTCTGAAAACTGGGCCAAAGGAAACTTCTCTGCTCTTAAGCGCCGTTTCCAGGTCCCCTCTCTCACCGTCTGCTGCCCTAACTAATTAATCCTAGGGAGGACATGAACTCCCCTTTTTCCTCAAATATTTCATTTTCTTCCTGGATCTCTAGTTTGTAACTAAAGAACTGTGAAATTAATTTAATGGGTCACGGCCAGCATCTCTTCACTGGATAGGATAGAATGAATGGAAAAATTTCAGAATTCAACACGTGAGATAAGGGGGAGCAATTGTTTTATAAAACTTCTGCTTCTGTCTGTGATGTGCGCACATGTGCGCATGTGAACTCTAGGTCATGAGGTAAGTGGATTTCTTACTGGATCAAGTAAGTGTGAGAAACACTGCCCTAGATCAAGGAAGTGTGAGAGACACTGCCCTAGACACTGTCCACACGGGGACTTGGAAGGAAACATCAACATTTGCCCTTTGCTCTTAGGATGTGGCCCAGGTCCATGAGGGTGAGAAACTCCCTCACCAACCTGCAAACAGACTGGCTCTCTCTTTGCTAATAAATGCTCCAAGATTCCCAAGGGCTGTGGCATTAGATCAAACAGGGAAACATCAAAGTGGAGAGAGACAAACTAGCCTCAAAACCCTCAGTGGCCAGAGCCTCAGTTTCCTCATCAGTGAGGAAGATAAAAGCAGTCACTGCTCACAGCTAGGCAGAGTGCTCTGATGAACATAAACAACCTCACAGACCACCAGTATCAGACAAGGCCACTCTGTAATGACGATGGAATAGGACAAAACCAAGGACAAAAACAACTCCATAATCATGCCTGAGTACAAAAAGGAGGTTACCATGCAAAGTACAAAAATGACCACACATCCACCTCCCCCAGCTATGATGAATGATGGCTGCCATGTACTGCAACAGCCTCCCTCTGCTCCTCCCACCACCTAGATAAAAACGATGAAGATGCCCCAGGTCCTGACAGCATCCAGGCCACAGCACCACACACTGTGCAGAATGATCCTCCAGACCACCTGGCACAGCCCAAAGCCTAAGCCCCTCCTCATACTTTCTTACTGAGATGGTCCAGGGGTCCCCAGCATGTGCACAAAGAGACAACAAACTCAAGTTGATTTGACCATGGGAAGATTCCTGGTGGCCTTTGGCATGCCATCAATAAAATGGGAATCTTATTAGAGCCAGTCTTGGTGTTGCCTATCACCATCTGTGTCCTTGTTTCTGGTAAAGACCTCCCTCCCTTTTCCCAGTCTGTGTCTTTGGAGCAGGCTGATGCCACTCCTGGCCCTGAAATGGACATGTCACATAGATGTGGCCAATTCTATCACTGAGTGCCCTGGGGTCATGCAACAGGGGTGGAACTCACTGTAGCTAGGGCAAGCTTTCTTCAGACCTTTTGTGACAACTCTTGGGAGAAAGTGACCTATCTCCTGCCAGAATATAAACATGGAGCTGAATGACTCTTCATTTAAACCACAAGGAGAGGAACTGCCTGATAATGACACCAACATAGAGACTAGAGATGGAGAGAGATGGAGGCTTAAAAGCACCCCCAAACCATCCCTGGATCTAGCCATACCTGAAGCCAAACCCCTTGTTTTAGTTACATAAGCTAATAAATTCCCTTTTTCTCCTTAAGCCAATTCAATTGAGTTTCTATCACTTGCTGCTGAACAGGCCCTATCTATACATTACTTTATACAGGTATTTTAATGGTATTCACTGAGATTGGACTGTGAAAGGCTTAGCACATAACAAGTTCTTAATGAACTTGAGCTCTTACTGCAGAATCTCAAAGCAGGAAGAGGTCAGATGGTCCAACCTGCCACTCATGGCACCAATTCCTCCTCCCTAAGATTTTGCTAAAGGAATATTCCCCTAGGCTCTGCTTAGATGCTTCCAAGAACAGGGAGCTTATCCTCTGCTAGCCTAGCACCAGCTCCAGGAGTCTACACCCCTAGTCCCAGCCTCAATACTCACCCTGTAGCTGGGAGAAACGCAGAGCAGCAGCGTTGAGTGCCTCTACCCTCTCACTCTGGGCTGCGATGTCCCCCTCCAGCAATCCATGTTTCTGCAACAGGTCATCTGCCTCCACCAGGTGCTGCCCACACTCCCGGGACAACAACTGAGCCTGCAATGGGGACAGTGCTGAGCACAGCCTTTGCACTGCCCCAGGCCACTCACCTCTCCCCATCACCTGTGCCAGCTCCTGCTGCTCTACACCCTCAGTCAGAGCTCTGACCTGTTTCAGTCCCCATCTCTGTCATTCTCTGTCTCTGTCTCCTTCTGAAGGCTTCCATCTCACATTGGATTTACATTTCTGGACTCTTGTCTCTGTCCTGGAATCTCTCTCTCCCTATTTCCATCTCTTTCTTCTTCCATTTTTTTCTTGTCTGCCCCTCTCTGTTTCCATCTCTCTCTTACTCTCTCTCTTTTTCCAACTCTACCCCTATCTCTTTCACTTTGAGTCTGTATCTTCCTCTTGGCTTCCATCTCCCTTGCCTCATCTCTCTCTGTATCTAGCTATTGAATTCTGGTAGCGCGCTCTCATTCTTCCTCTCTCCAGTCCCCCCAAATTGAGTCCATCTCCCTCTGTGCCTCTCTCTGTAGCCATATAGATTTCCATTGCCAACTTTGTATTTGCTTCTCTACCTCTTTCTCTCTCTCTGTCTCTCTCTCTCTAACTTTCTCTTTATCTCTTTCTGGCTCTCCCCTTTCATCTCCAACTCTCCGTTGACTTCTTTGTATCTAAATCTTTCTCTCCCCTCCTGACACACCACCCCCATCCTTAGCCTTTCTCTGGCCCCCACCTGCATCTCCTCCATCCAGTCCACCATGTACACCATCTCCTGGAAGACTTTCTGCAGGGCCAGGTTCTGTTCGAGCCGTGTCCGCCGAGCACCCACCAGGCCAGTCAGTAAGGCCCACTGGCGCAAGACGCTGTCACGCTGGGCTGCCACCCGCCGAGCATCATAGTAGCCTTCAGCTGCCAATGCCTGAGCCAGCTCTGCAACACCCTGTACCCGTTCCTCATAGGCTGCAATGTCCGCCTCAATAGCTTCATGTTTCTTCATGGCTGCCTCCACTGCTGGCAGCTCATACCCAAAGTTGTCCTGGGGCAGTGCAGGCCAGACTCACCCATGCTGCCTCAGCAGTCCACCTGTTACCTTGATCCTGTGTGACCCTGGAACTCCCTCCCTCCCATTACCCTGGAGACTGGCCCTACCCTTCCCAGTTACCCTGGAGACGAGACCCATCCTTGTCAATCATACTAGAGACCAGCCTCCTCCTCCCCTGTTACCCTAGTGAACAGTACCATCCTTCCCAGTTACCCTGGAGACCAACCCCATCCTCTTCTGTTACCCCGGAGACCAGTCCATTCCTTCCCTATAACCCTGGAGACCAGTCCCACACTCCCTTGTTACTTTGGAGACTAGCCCACCAGCCCCACCGACCCTAGTTATCCTGGAGACAGTACCACCCTCCCCTATTATATCTCCAGCCCTAAACTTGTTACCCAGGAAATAGGTCCTATCCTTCCATTGCCCTGAACATTATGCAACAGATATGCCCTATTCTGGAGACCAAGTCTATCCTCCTGAGTTACCCTGGAAACTAGATACAATCTCCTTTGTCACTTAAGAGTTTAGCTAAACACTCCCCCTATTTCTGAAGAGATTAATTCTGCCCTCTCCAGTTACTCTGGAGACTAGCCTCATCTACCATTACCCTGAAGGTCAGGCCCACTCTCCTCACCCACTAATCACTTAGGAGACCAGCTTTCTTTTTCAACTCTCTTTTGTCACCTAGGAGACTAAACCAACCCTTCTCTGTTGCTTAGGAGATCAAGTCTCCCTCTCTCATCCCAGGGCTGTCAGCCCCATCCTCTTTCCCTTTCCCCCGGAGCCAAGCCCTACACCTTGTACCTGGGAGACAAGGCGCTGGTTCTCATTCAGCCAGCTCTCCCTCATAGCCACCTTGTGGTCAAACCTCTGGGCCAGTAGTTCCAGTTTCTCTTGCCGGATCAGTTCAGCCCGTAGGGCAGCCTCTCGATCATGCTCTGCCTTCTCCAGCTGGCCCCATGCCTGGAGAAGACAGGAGGAGGCAGTCAGACTCTTAATAATTCCCCAAAGTTCAATGGCCCTGACTTCTCTGTCTGAGGCCACTCATAGCCCTTGTGGCACCTTTATGCAAATTGGAAAAAA
>NW_003852628.1:777879-778748 GCF_000181295.1 Otolemur garnettii
AGTTTGCTTTGGATGCTGAAAAGCAGCACCTCCAGGTTTCCCTTCTCCTGAAACCTGAAGAACCATGAGCTCAGGATCCCTGCATTCCTGCCTCCACCTCCCACCACCCCCATCCCGAGCTGGGCCTCACTTGACAGGCTTCTCCAGCGTGCAATAGGCTGTGAAAGCCTGAAGCTGCTGTTGGACCCCACTTAGTGAGTTGGCAAACTTCTGGTTGCTGATGAGGCCCACAGTGCGGTGGATCCAGGCCAGTAGCTCAGCTGCCAACTCTTCATAACGCTCTATGATCTTTCCTACCTCCAGCACCTGGTCCAGCACCTGACCCAGCAAAGGAAGGTGGGGTGAGCTTCATGTGCCTGCAGGTGGACCCCAGGCTCCCATACACCCTAGCCCTTGGTTCCTCATACCTTCCCGATCCGCTTGCCCTCCACAGCCAGAGCCTTCATCTTGGAGAAATAGTGATAGAAAGAGACCACATAGGTAATGATGGACTTCTCATCTGGAGCCTCCATGTTCACATCTGGGAGCAAAAGAGGAGTGAGGGAATGTGCTTTAAGGGACAGAGAGCCCACTCTTACTAGCTGTGTGAACTTGGGGAGGATAATTAACCTCTGTGTCCCTCGGTTTTGTATGTGTCAAATGGGATCTATCTCATGAGATTAAATAGTGCCCAACATATATAAACCACAATAGGGAAATTATCTCCCATTCCTTTTTTTTTTTTTTTTTTAGAGAGAGAGAAGGTCTTCCTCTGTTGCTCAGGGTAGAGTGTAGTGGCATCATCACAGCTCACAGCAACCTCATATTCCTAGGCCTACATGATCTCCTGCTATGGCATCCTAAAGTACTGGGACTAAAGGTGTGAGCCA
>NW_003852628.1:778835-784463 GCF_000181295.1 Otolemur garnettii
TCACAGCTCACAGCAACCTCCAATTCCTGGGCTCAAGTGATTCTCCTGCCTCTGTCTCCCAAGTAGCTGGGACTACAGGTGCCTGCCACAATGCCTGACTATTTTTTGGTTGCAGCCGTCATTGTTGTTTGGCGGGCCCAGGCCAGATTCAAACCCACTTGAGCCACAGGTGCCGAGCCCCAATCTATTGAAACACACCATTCTACCTTCCACCTCAGGGCCTTTGTACATGATGTTCTCACTGTCTGGAACACTGTTGCCTCCATATGACTAACTCCCACTCATCCTTCAGAGCTCACCTCAACTTAAATTTCCTCCAACAAGTTTCCATATCATTCTATCTAGAGTTGGTTTCCTCCTGTTATTTTCTTCTCAGCATCTTATTTCCTTCCTAGAACATATCACACTTTATAATCAAATATTCAGTAATGTGATTATTTAATGTCATTATCCAGAATTTGAATTCCATGAAGACAAGGACTATGCCTAACTTTCTTACCACTGTTCTTGGTAAGAACAGCAGGGGCCAGGGCAGTGCCTCTGGCTCAGTGAGTAGGGAGCCAGCCCCATTATACCGAGGGTGGCAGGCTTGAACCCGGCCCCCAGCCAAACTGCAAAGCAAAAAAATAGCCAAGCATTGTGGCGGGCACCTGTAGTCCTAGCTACTCGGGAGGCTGAGGCAAGAGAATCACCTAAGCCCAGAAATTGGACATTGCTGTGAGCTGTGACGCCACAGCACTCTACCAAGGGCCATAAAATGAGACTCTGTCTCTAAAAAAAAATGAAGAACAGCGGGCGGTGGCTGTGGCTCAAAGGAGTAGGGCACCAGCCCCATATACTGGACGTAGCAGGTTCAAACCCTGCCCTGTCAAAAACTGCAAAAAAAAAGAACAATAGGGACCTACTGAAAATTTAGTAAGTTTACAAGTGCTATGTGAGGTTTAAGGTCAAGAATATTGGCTTTGGAGGCAGCATGTACTTGAATCCCAGCTCAACCACTTCCTTACCATATGTCTGTAGAAAATGGGCCTAGCTTCTCTGAGCCTCAGTTTCCCCACAGTTATAGTAAGGGTAATCATGGTTCCTCCCTCCTACAAACATTGTTAAGTATTAGAAAGAATAACTTGGCACAGAGTAGGCACTCAACAAATCCTAATATCATTTTAATTTACCCATTGAATCCATAACATTCTCATTGGTCCCTAAGTTTGGCTACCTCATAAAACTCACTTCCTTTAGCACCTATTAAGTGCCAGGCAATGAGCACAGAACACAACTATAAGATGCAGGGTAGAAAACTGACAGAGAACATAAACTAATGGTTTTCACTGTGATAGTCAAAGTGACTTCATATCCCTGAGCCTTGATTCCCATCACTGTAAATAGGGCTGATAGTTCTACCCAACCAGGTCAGTGTGAAGATGAAGGTGAACAGTTCTTTTTTTTTTTTCTTATTAAATGATAGCTGTGTACATTAATGCAATCATGGAGTACAGTGTGGTGTTTTCATATACAATTTGAAATATTTTCATCAAACTGGTTAACATAGACTTTATGTCAATTTTTCAGTTATTGTGTTAAGACGTTTATACGCTACTTTTAAAGGTGAACAGTTCTGATAAAGTTCCCAGCTATGTGCTTGGCACATAGAAGATGCTCAGAGGAAGGGAGCAGCTTTAATTCCAAGAGTGGGAGATTGGTGTTGGGAGTGCTCATGGTAGGGGATGAGGCTGAAGTCAGGGATGGGGTTTGGGATACATAGAAAGTGGAGGAGTTGAGATGAACTGTGGAGAGGGGTGGCTATGAGGATGGGCTAGGGTAGAAATGAGGCTAGAAATGGGATTATGGATGGGAATAGGAATGGGGTCAGCACTGAAGATAGGGCTGAAAGTGGGGTGGAGATGGGGTGGAAGATGGCATTGGGGTTGGGGAGAAAGAGGGGGTCAGGTCTGGGGAGAGATGGTTGAAGATGGAGTTGAGGAAGGAATTGTGGATGGGGAGGAAACAGGGGTGGGGAAGAAGGCAGAGTTGAGCTGGGCTGGGAATGGGGGCGGGGATGAGGTTGGGGTGGGAGTGAGGATGGAGGGAGGAAAAGATGTGGGGATAGGAAGGGGGAGGGGTTGGACATAAGGAAGGGCAAGAGGTTGGGGGGGCGGGGTTAGAATTGGAAATGGCCTTGGGATTGGGGATGGTGCTGCAGTAGGTTGGGGTTAACTTTGAGATGGCATTGGAGTTGGGCTTATGCATCCCTGAATAGAAGTCTGGACGGGGCCATGCAAAGCTTACCTTCAGGGTCCAGCAGACGTGCCAGCCCCAGGTGCTGCTCAGCTGTGCGGAATGCTCTCTGCAGGTTGTAGTTGGCATTGGACTTGGTGAGTTTGCTGAAGTCCACAAGATCAGGCCTGGGCAGGGGCACAGAGCAGGCAGGCAGCAGGCAGGCTCCAGAGCCAGTGGGCAAGCAGATGAAAAGGCATCCTTGTCTGAGCCCCACCCAGGGTGAGGGGCAGGGAGCACAACCCAGCCAAGGGGCAAGCTGGGTGTGCTGGTATGTGCTGTGTGCGATTTATCTGTGGTGTGAGTGTGGGGACTCACACATGTCTCTGAGAATGCCTGGGAATGTGAGTGTGTGTACATTTGCTGCCGGGCATGTGTAAGCCATCTTGTGTGCATAGACCCGCGGGTGGGTCCGTCTGTGGGTGCTGGGAGGAGAGGAACCACGTGCTGCCTGTGTGTGTCTCCATGAAACTTTCTAACAATACAAGTGTACAAAGCCCTGGTGTGTGTTGCATGAGGACATGTGTACCTCTGACACACGTGTCCTCCACTCAGAGTATTTACACAGAGTGTTATGTAGCAGTTAGAGGTGTGAGGTCTGGAGTCAGCACAGCAGGGCTCAAGCCCCAGTTGGTCACATCCTGCTCGTGTTGCTCTGGGCAGGCCACTTCATTTGTCTGTGCCTTATTTTCCTCATTTGTAAAATGGGGACAATAATAGCATCTGCCTCATAGATGAGTTGGACATGTTGAATGGGTAGGTGGAATACTAAATGACTGAGAGGCGCTTGGAACAATGCCTGGTAGGCAGACAATACTTAGTACATGGTGCCACTTGCTAACATGACCCTGGTTACAGCTTGCAAGTTTCTGTGGGGGGAGGTCCAGGTCTCCCCCTGTGTATATGTATGACAGGCAGGCGTTATAAGAAAACATGTGTCCACAGCAGAGAGAGCTGGGTTTTGGCTTCTCTACATCAGAGCAAGTCCCTCCCAGCTTCTGAGCCTCAGTTTCCCCAATCTGTCATATGGCTCCTCATGACATGGGTGTGATTTGTATGGGTGCCTGACTCTGAGCCAGTTCAGCACCAGCCCTGAGGCACAAAGGGGTGAGTGGGCAGGAATCCAGGACAGGGGGCTCTGGAGCTCTCCTCCAATAGGCATGCTGTGTACACACCAGAGGGGAAAGTTGATGGAGCAGTAAGACCCCTGGGAACATCCAAGTAGCAGGTGCAGGCTGTGTACTTGTATGGATATCTGTGTGTGTGCACACATTTGTAGAAGGGCCTGTGTGTGTCCACGTGTGTCTAGGGCACATGGCCTGTACAGGAGTGTATGGGGGTGATGTTCTTTCATATCAAATGTACAGGGGATGTGTGTGAAGGGAGATAAATGTGTATATGTGTGTAGAGGTGAAAAGATGAGTCCTCGTGTCCATGTCTGTCATCTATACACACATGCACAGGTGTGTGGCTGTGGGGACATGGGATGGGGTGCAGGGCTGGGCTGGGCTGGGCTGCCCCAGGCCAGGTGGTACCTGTGCCGGTGAATGAGGGCATTGAAGGCCAAGCCATCCCGCCAGCTGGTGGTGAAGTTCTGAATGTTTACCTCAGGGTAACTGGCAGTGTGGAGGGGGAAAACAGAGGCAGAGATGGAGAGAGTCAGGAGGGAATTTCAGGGAGGAGGAGAAGGAGATAGAATGGTGGGGAAGAAAGGGGTGGGGGAAAGGACATAGAAGGATAGATGCACAGGTGGGTAGGGAGGTAGGTAGATAATATACATAAGATAAAGCAGATGAATGGGGAGATCAGGGAGATGAAGGGAGAAAGAGGAGGAGAGAAAAAGAGAGGCGAAGGGGAGAGGAGAGAGGGAGGAGGGCAAGAGAGACAGAAAGAGTGAGATAGAGATGAGGAAAGAAAGGAGGGGAGATAGAGAGAGAGAGGCAGGAAGAGAAAAAGGAAGGAGGAAAGGAGGCAGGGAGGTAAAGAGAAGGAGCAATAGAGACCAGGAAAAGCAGAGGGAGAGAAAGACAGACACATGAAGAAACAGATGCCATTGCAAGACAGACAGCCCAGAAGGATGACAGTCAGAGAAATTCACTTCCATCTCAAACCTGCTCCCTCCCTCCTTCCTCCCAGGGCTGCTCTCCAGATGGCACTTGAGTTTCAGGCCATGCCCCCCCACCCCACCACCCCACCCCCCGCTGCAGGACAGAGTTGGAAGCTCAAGGGACTTGCCCAATAGAGCTTAAGCCTTGCCTCCACCATCTCAACTGCACTGAAAGAACGCAGGGCCCTGAACTTTCCTGCCCAAGCTGCCAGATCCCTGGTGTGTGCCCTCCAAGGCAGAAGAGGGGCACTCACAGGGGCAGGGGTGGCCAGAGCCTGGACATAGGGCTGGGCATCCGCATAGATGCTTGTGAAATCTCTTGAAATGTGGGGTGAAATGGGATGGGGAGCAGAGAGAAGGGGGCAGGCTGGAGACAGTCCACCCCTTGCCAGCATTGACCTTTGAGGAGTCCAGGAGTTCTAAATTTGAACCTGGCCTGACTTATTAGGTAGGTTTGTCAAGGTCAGAGAAGTAGACATATTTTATTTACCAGTTTGTTAGCTTCATATGTAACTTTTTTTTTTTTTGAGACAGTTTGAGACTATTGCTTTGGGTAGAGTGCTGTGGCCTCTTAAGCTCACAGCTTAAGTGATCCTTTTGCCTCAGCCTCCTGAGTAGCTGGGATTCCAGGCACCCACCACAAAGCCCAGATAATTTTTCTATTTTTAGTAGAGATAGGGTCTTGCTCTTGCTCAGGCTAGTCTCAAACTTCTGAACTCAAACGATCCACCCACCTCCAGAGTGCTAGGATTATAGGCATGAGCCAGGGAGCCTGACCAAATGTAACCTTTTGACACTGAGGACATAGGTTACTCCTTGAGCTCTCATCTGGGAAGGAACCATGGAGGTGAGGAGCCCACCTGCCTTTGAGGAGAGTGTGGGACTTACCCAGCTGTCTTCATCTGACACCATAAGAGCAGAGCATCCTTGGCTGAGCGCGTCTCTCTGTTGTCCTCAGTCTCAATTTTAATGACTTGAATCTGGAAAAATACAAAAAAATGTTAGTAGGGCCTGAAGAGCTTGAGGCCAGGAGGCCTCCCCCTCTCCATCCTGATCCCAGGGAGGACAGCAGGTGATGGAGGAGATGGGAGAAGCAGCTTCAGGCTGGGGGTGGGGATTCAGGAATGTGAGGCTCAGTTATGGAGTGGAACAAGATATCCACAACTGGGGCCAGAGAGGCGGTTATAGATTCAGGTCTCAGTTTCCAGGGAAGCCTCCAAACTAAGTGTCTGTGCTAGTTTCCTGAT
>NW_003852628.1:784771-788657 GCF_000181295.1 Otolemur garnettii
CTGGAACATTCTTTCCCCAAGTCCCCATTTGGTTCCACCCCTCCTTGAGGTGTTTACTTAAATGTCACCTTCTTGGTGAGGCCTTTGCTGAGCACTTGATTTTATATTTCCACACCCACCAAATTTCTTATACCCCTTTTCTGCTTTATTATCTCCCTAGCATTTATCACCACCTACACGTTTTATCTGTTCATCAGGTTTACTGTTTCTCCCACTAAAATATAAAAGCTCCTGCCTTACAGGGATGTTTATCTGTTTTTTCATTGCTGCATCCCACGGAGTAGGAGTTCAATAAAGTTCTGAACAGCCAAGAATCTAGAGTGGGTTCTAGAGCCTCGGGTGGATATTTGAGACTTGGGTTGCAGACTCAGGAACTGGGCTTGGCAATTGGATTCCCAGGAAGAGAATCAAGACATTCAAAGTGGCCTTGTCCCCTGCTGTAGGGCTCCAGCCACCAGCACAGATATGCTTGCCATGGTCTCATTCCTGGATATTATACTGGCAATATCCCTAGCCTCTCCTCATCCCCTGAGCTTCACCCCCACAATTCAGTGGACTCCTGAATGCCCCTTCCATCTCAGTATCCTGGACCCATAACCATTGTATCTCAAAATGGCCTTAGTATCTTCTCCAAACTTTTTCCTCACCCCATCCTGTTTCAGGGCAGCCCCACCATTCCCTAGTCCTCAGGCCAGAGCTCTGAGTCTCCTCCTGGATATTCTTCCCCCTAAGACCTGTGCACTCTGCCTCCTGAGTGTCTTCCCAACTGCCCCCATTCGCTTCACAGTCCCACCCTGGGCCACATCTCCAGCCTCCTCCCTGGGCTCTCTGCTCCCAATTTTGGTAACCACCTCCAATCCAGAGGGATCTTGCTAAATCTGATTATACACCTCCCCTTGATAAACCTTTCTAATCTCTCCTCATCTCAGATAGAATAAAATCCGAACTGCTCATCACAGATCATCTGGGCCCTGCCAACCCACCCACACCCCACCTCATTTCCTCCCTGTCTCCCCCTAACCTCTCATTCTCTAGCCACACTGCTCTTCCTTCTGAACTTCCAACATGCCAAGCTCAGCCACCACAAGGCCTTTGCATCTGCTGCGCCCCTGCCTGGAATGCTTCTCCCTTCATCTTCATGTGTTGTTCAGCCATCAGCTCCTCAGAGCCCCTTTCTGACCCTTCATACCTAAAATCTCAACAGCACCAACCTGATATGTTATATCTCTTTTACTGCTTGATCATAATCTGTTCTTTTATGCATAGCTTTTAAATTTCTTCTCTGCCTAGAGCCAGTCCTTTTCCCATACATGTCTTGTCTGTGTATTTTTTATTGTGTGTATTCTGTCTCCTTCACCACTATGTAAGTTTCAGGAAGGCAGCACATTTGTCTCTTTGTGTTCAAGCAAGTTTGCCTAGATTCAAATTCTAGTGCCAGTACCCAGCTCCATGTGCCCCTGAGTATATTTGTTCATCTACCTGGCTTCAGTTTCCTCATTGGTAAAATAGGGCAATAAATAGTATCTAACTTTTGGAGTTGCTGTGTGTATTAAAAGTCAAGGGCTTAGAACAGTGCTTGTAACAGTAAACAATACATAAATGATGACTATGTTAGTTATTTTTGATTATTATTTTCTTCCTGACCACCTGAAGCAGGGTTCCTGGAGCATATTAGGGATATTTTTGGAATGAATGAATGAATGAATGAATAGTTGGGGGGCACCTTCTTAAGGCCCACCGTCGGGGATCACCTGGAAGCGCAGGATAATGGTCCAGACCAAACCCAGCGTCAGCCGGTGATTTCCATCCACTATGTCATGCGATCCCACGTTCTCCAGGTGCACGCGCTGCTCCTTCAGGAACTGCAGCGCCTTGTCCACGTTCTCCAGCGAGTGGATCCTCATGCGGCCGCGAGTGGGCCTGGGCTAAGGCAGCAGGGGCGTCAGCCGATGGGCGGGTCCGGCCAAGAGTGACGTCCCCTCAGCCCCGCCTCTTCCAAGGAAGCCCGCCCCTCCCATAGCCACGCCCTGGATTTCTGCGTGTCCAACATCAGGCTAACCTCCCTCAGTTTTATCCTCTTGAGACCCAGGACCCTGAATCACATCTCCTGATGGCTTATTCGGGTCCCTGGCTCTGCCCCTTCCACTGACGCACCATCTCCACATTGGTAACCATACCCTCAACGTGCAGCCCCTCCCCTGCAGTCTGTAGCCATAGTCTCACCCCTCCCATCGATCGCTCCCCCAGTCCACCAATGCTTTACCATTAATTCCGTAGTCACACCCCTCAGTGCCTCTCCGGCCTAGAGAGTGCCCTACCCCAGGATTCTTCCCCTTGTTTAGCGCAATTCCTTCCTATGGCGTTTCTTCCCCCTCTATCACCAGTCTTTTAACGCATCTCTACATTGAATCTTCTCTCTTTGACATGATGCATCATCCAAGCCCAGAAACATACAAACCCCAATCCATACAAGCCACACCCCCAACAACACTGCGCGGTAGCGTGAGACCCCACAACATAGGGCTCATGCTATCAACGAACTCTACCCATTCTCCTCCAACTCCGCCTAGAGACTCCGCAAACATGGTCCGCAGCAAGAGTTCTGCCCCAGTTTTATAGCCACGCCCCTCGCACTTCTTAACCTGAGCCTTTCCCTTCTAATAAAGCTCCTCCTTCCTCCAATGGCCCCACCCCTACCAACGAAGCCCCGCCTCTGAACCTCAGTCTGTGAGTTGGACAGAATCCCGCTACAATTCCCACCCAAGCGCCAGGGTCCTAGCAACCCACTTCCACCCCTGCGCCACAGTCCCATCCACAGTTAGCCAGAAGCCCACTCTAGTCTAGCCCGCCCAGAGAAGCGCAACCCTCAGCCAGACACCCCAGGGCCGCCCTTTCCCTCAGCGCCTCAGACCCCCTCACCAGCTGCTCTCCGGACAGCACTTCCAGAAGGCGCGTGAGCACGAAGCCGTCCCGGAGGTCCGCATAGAGGTCCCCGATGTGGCAGCCCACGCGGGCAAGGTGCGAGTTCACCCATTTGGTGAAGGTTTTCTTCTGCACAGCCTCCCGTTCATCTGCAGGACAGACCCTCGTGAGCCTCCGCCCCCGCAGGAAACCTTGGCCCAGGGGTCCTCAAACTTTTTAAACAGGAGGCCAGTTCACTGGCCGGACTGCGGCCGGGATGCGGGCCCCGGGATGAGTCGGCTGCTAAGCAGGACAGGCAGCGGCGGCAAAAACACCTGGCGGGCTGGATAAATGTCCTAGGCGGCTGCATGTGGCCCGCAGGCCATAGTTTGAGGACGCCTGCCTTGGCCCCTTTCAGCTTTGTTTCAGTCCTGCACCAGCCAAACCCTGCCTGGACTCAGTTCTCTGCAAGAATCCAGCCTTAGCACAGGCAGTTCCTCCTACCTTGAACGCCCACTCCCCACACACACCCCGCTCTCCTGCCCACCTGATGACAATCGCCCTCTCCTTTAAAGTTTTCCTGAGGTATCACGTCCACAGAAAGCCTTCCCTGTTTCCTATCTCGGTGGGCTCTGTTCATTCATTCAATAAATAGTACCGCACTGCTCTAGGCTCTGTGAATACACACTGGCCTCCCTCCCAGGGCTCAGTATAGTGGAGGCATAGGTAATATTCCAGTGAACACGGGGGCGCCATGGAAAGTTTAAGGAGGAGAAACAGGGTAAGAGTTGTGTTTTGGGAATATCCAGGGCTGCTGCGTGAAGAGTAGATCAGAGAGGGAAAAACTGACAGCCAGAAACCCAGGAGATGGAGAAGGGGCCCAGGAGAGAAAGGATGAGGCTGGACCGAGGCAGAAGCCGTGGGGATGGGAAAAAAGGACCTACTGGACAGATAAAAAGTAAGAGGCTGGGCGAAATAGCCCACA